>NC_057919.1:18668530-19007697 GCF_018873765.1 Telopea speciosissima | reverse complement strand
AGATAAATATTCCAGCTTGACTCATTTGGTATTCTCTAACAAATTAATTAGTCAGTAGGGAACATATACTCCAGTCACATGACAGATTATAAATCCTTTGAACCAAGGAGGGCTGAGAAAAAAACTACAACTCCTGTTTTGAAACTTTGTCCAGTTTCAAAAGTTTCGTGAAACACAATTTGTTTCACAATTCACATAGTAATGATTGAAGGGTCAGATAGATGTACCGACATTCATGATGTTCATATTTTTTTTAGGATTAAGAGCTTGTATTATGGGGTGGGGGGGGGGGGGAATTAGGGGATGGGGTAGGCCCCAAGGTGGTTTGAACTCATGACCTCTTATTTGAGGAGTTGGTCTTTTGCCAACTGAGCTGACCCCTTGGGGTATGATGTTCGTATTTACCCATATTAGAAAAGATCTACAAAGCTGTACATGACAAATTGACAATAAAGTTGTAACCACATAAAAAGGTTGACTTGATACTCACAACATTCTTAACATGAAGACTTATCCCCGGAAATGAGGTTAGAATAAAGAGGTTCTTAAGTAGGTTAAGAACTTAGGAATCCAGAATTGAAAACTAAAATAAGATTTATTTTTTATGTTGAAACTAAAATATCCAAAATAAGATTTTTTTTTTTTTAATAATTAACATTGAAAATGACGATTAAGTCAACATTAAGAACTTCACAGAAAGAAATAAAATATCCTGAAATTGCTAATCAATAATATTCACATAGCAACTCTAGGAAACACAATGCTGGCCTTTTTTGTTTCAACTACTAAACCATGTCAACTTAATATAGAAATTTGTTATTGAAGCAGCAAACAGATAATTCTGCCAATAAGAAAGATAAGCAGGAAAAATGTTTCTAAGAAGTCATTCATTTATCAGCTACGATATATTAGCTTTAGAAATACTTATGATTCATACTATTTGATGCAAATAGCATGAGAAAGCCATATACCTGGTTTTTCTGCATTTCCATGATTTCTGCCTGCAACAACAAAATTATAGTAAATGAGGATTTGCCCCAATAAATTTATCCAACTAACGGTTAGCAATGTCAAGAACTAAAATGCATTAAATAAAAATACCTGTTTTTCCTGCAATTTTTGGTTCTCCTCCTTAAGTTTTGCAACTTCTGCTTCCAGTTCCATGGTATAAGCCTGGCAGAAACCAATGGTAAACAAATATTCCACAATCAGGACTAACATATTACACCCAACACGAGGTTTTTTTTCTTTCAATCTATAGGTCCATTTGGCTATGTAACAGTACCAGCTTCATCATACTCTACTTATATCACATGCATGCACTACAACATTACCATGAACTGGATTATAAGGACTTCATGGTTAATATTTCTCGTGTGTTCCATTTTTTGTCCAGTCACACCACTTCACCACTATCATGCTGGTCCTTAAACTAATCAATTTTGAAAAGCAGTGAGGTGTTGCATGATTATCATATAACGATGTCACTTATATCTGTCAGAATTTTCATAAAGCTCCTTTACACTAGAATAACTGTAGTCAGTAATCTTCCATTCTCCTGTTCTAAATTAACAAATTTTATTTTATCTCCCCTCATCAGTAAACTTATGAGGACAAAAGGTATGAAGCAGTCACAGAAATACAAGACTCCTCCACTAAAAGGAGAAGTCCGCCTAAACTACAACTGAATTGGATACAACAATCATATGTTTCTTGACTTCTCCACAGTATCCATTCCTCTAAAGTTCAGCTTAGAAGGGTAATGAACTTACACGCTATCTTTATGCTCTACCACTTTTTTCATGCCTCTAGTGGTGTACAAAGACAAAAATTCAACCATAGTTGTCAAGGGTTCGAGCAGTGGCATCAGAAGAAGTAGTACTGCTACAAACGGAACCCAGACAACGATGAAACAAGTATTTACATTGAGAAGGAGAAGTCATATCCAATATATGGCACAGATGCAATGTTTGGATTCCGCACAGTTGGTTTCCGCTTAGCCTAGGACAGTGTGGCCATGAGTTTAGTCATACACTCATACTTTCTAGACAGTAAGAATGTAAGATAACCTATCTCGGGATCCCCAAAAAAAAGCACCTCCTAAAAAAACTGTTCACCAGCTTATAATAGTTTTCGTTTCTTAAAGAACCTTAAATGTCTTTTCAATCAAATTTCACCTGCTTACGAGCCCGTGATCTTGCAGCTGACTCTCTGTTTTTAATCATCCTCCTCTGCCTCCGCTCGACCACTTTCTCCACAGCCCCACTGCGATTCCTCCCCCTATGACCTCCATTGAACGCATAAGGAACTGGAGACAAGGAAGAAGTATCCCCATTACTCCTAGTAAGCCCGTCCGTAGAGAACTGATTTGCGGGAGATCCAGATGCAACTGCAACAGCCCCAGCTCCTAAACCAACCATGCCCATCCCACCACCTGGAACGAAACCATGGTTTACAACCGGATCCGCGATTCCTACAACTCCACCCCTCACTCCAGGGCTACCCAGCTGCACGCTGTTTGCTAAATGCACTGGGGGAACATAAGCCACGGTAGCTTGCGCTTGCTTGGGGAAAAGTTGCTGTTGTTGTTGTTTCTGCTGCTGCTGCTTCTGTTGCTGTGTTTGTGTTTGTGGTTGTGGTGATTGATGCGGCTGCTGCAGAGAGGATATGATCCCATTTGCATTGATAGTTAGGTTTAGAGATTGATTCTGTAATAGGTTGTTGCTCTCAACAGTCCGATTGGCGACAGCTCCGCCGGTCCGATGCGGCTGTGAAAATCCGAGAGTAAGACCGGTGTTGCCATTAGAATGTGAAAAATCGCTGACAAACCTATTCTCATTCAGTTTTGCGACAATCTGAGCCTCTTCTCTCACAACCCCTGCTCTCACCAAGAACTCCTCCAGAGTCATCTCCCCTAAAGTCTGTTGCCTCTGCGGCAAATTTGATACCCCGGTGCTGCTCCCGTCCTTGCCATCGTTACTATCCTTAAACAAGTCTCTCCAAACTTCATCAACGGTCTTCTGACTGAGCGTCCGAGGCAGAGTTAGAGAACCCTGCCTCTGCAGATTCCCTCCAGGGAACCCACCTTCAGCAATACCTAAGGAAGAAGCCATGGCTTGAGTCTCTTCAGCAGTCCAGATGTTCTTGAGTAATTCATCCATGTTCATCGAGCCAAAGTCCTTCCCAAGGCCACCCATGGAGTTCTGAAACTCATCGAAGGTCAACGAATAAACAGAAGGTTGTCGTGTCAGTGTAAAATTACCCGGTAACCTTCCAGCACCACCACCACTTCCTTCCGGCATCAGTCCATCGCCAATATTTTTAAAGTCCAAATGAGATCCCATTCTCAATTGGATTCAACTCTTCAGTGCAATCAAGGTAACCAAGATCATATAACCATCGAATTCAATTCTTCCGTTCTTCCCACTTTCTTATTTTCTTCGCTTTCAAATCCAAAATTCACCAAACCACAAAGCCTCAGAGCTGAATCAGAATTCAGATAGTCAAAATTTTAGCAAAATAATTAAATATTTCAAAGCTAAAGCCGAATCAGAAGGAACTTCCTAAGTTCTAACCGAACTCATTCCAAGCTCGAATCAATGAAAGACAATTTTAAAAAAAAAATTAGAAAACCCTAACCCACACAGATTTCTACTTTCCACCACTAAATTCACCAATCGCTGCAAACAAACATAAAAAAGAAGAACAAAATCCCTCACCAAACGAAGAAACTTTGCAGATCAGATAAATAGAAATACAATATACGAAGATTAAAATATATAAAATCGACAAATATTTACAATATGAAGAACAAAAAAAATAAATAAATAAATAAAAAAGCAGACACAGAGAAGGAGAAGAGAATAGAGAGAAAGAAAGAGACTGGGTTTTTTTACCTGTTAATTCGGTAATTTATTTGTTTTTTTCTTTTATTTTCTCTTCTTTTTCTTTTGCTGCTGCGACCGTGCGAGGGGTTTTTGCAGCTTCTCTCCTTTGGGATGTTCTCAAATGATGCCAAGTGTCCACACTTTGTACTCCACGAGTCGGCATATAAGACTGGGAGCTTCGCTTTAAGGGAATTAAACTAATCCAAAATAATATTGGCTCCACAACCACAAAGAAACCGCAACGTGGACAAATCAGACCTTTGATGTGACTTCTAACCAATCATGTTTCGCTACATGGAGCCATCTATGCCCTCCACGTTCGCTTTCCGACAATCTGTTACAAATTTTTCCATTTTTTTAATGCGATTACTACTCCATCTTAAATGTACGCACGGGGTACTTTACGCACTCCTGCTGCTTTCTCCCTCCACTTGCAATGAAGGAAAGTTTCCTTCACCAGCGTTTGCTTTGAAAGATGGACGAGTGTGATCATTGTGATCCGGTTTTCTTGATCGTTGGATTCCTCGGCTTTAAAAGACAAAAGACAAGTTATGAGATTTGTTAAACCATGATGTCTTATCCTAATAATTGACTTAAACAAGATTCTACAAGGGATTCCATGCGTAAAGACTGCTAGCATGTTTTAAGGGGGGAATGGGGAATGGGGAATGGGGAATGGGGGGCTACCGGGAAAGGATTGTGTAGAAAGAAAGCCATCATTTCTTCAATATTCATTGAATTAAGGGGCAACTGGTGGGGGATTAAGGATTAAGGTGTTTTACTTAGATAAGGAGGAATGAGGATCTAGTTTCTCTCTTTCACTCATGCATCTATCCTTGTTTTTGCTGAATTTGGAAGAGAGTCTTCACTCTTCACCCATTCTAAGCGTATTTTTATAGATCTTTATCTACTTCAGTTCCTTAGTTTCTCTAAGAAGGGGGGTTGGAATGATCACCTTACCCCTACTCAAACATTTTGCTCGAATGGAATCCACCACCACCCTATTAGAGGAATTGGGTAACTGGGCCGCACAAAGAACGGAAGGAGATAATTTTCCCATTTTTAGACTTGTACAATAGGGGGAGAGAAGAAATGAGCAACATCCTGTGTGTCTTTAAACTATGAGTGAAGAAAAAATCCTCTCAAAAAATAAAACCCCAAAAAATTAAGAAAAAAAAGAAAAGAAAATTATATGATTACACAAAAAATGGATTTTTGTTTACAAAATTACCTGCCTAATCTTCCCTTTAATCAAATTAATCAAAACAAAGTTTGGTAAACCACCCAAAATAGTGCTTTCGTATACAATATCCTCTTGTATACAGTATATATGCTTAATATTGGAAAACTCTATTGCCAATAGACTCACATCTCTCTCTTAGGGTGTTACATGTCTAATTTGCTTCATGTAACCTGTGGATGCAGGAGTAGTGTAAGGTACGGTCTAAGTAGTTATGTGAAGTTAGAACTTAAGAGTCTACGTGTTTAATAGTTGTATGTACGTGGGAATGGTTATAATAGATGAGAATGGTGGATATTGTGTAGTAATTATCTAACTGTAACACTTCCTTTTAAATATCATAATACATAATGGAATCACAAAGAATGAACATCCCTAAATTGTTTCTTGAGTTATCTTGAGAAGATGATTGATGACCTCCTAATTACGCCGTGACACCAGACTTCATCCGTAAAACATCTCTATTTTCTCTCATATTTCTTATCTCTCCACTCTTAATTTCTCTTTTTTCTATTTTTTCTCTCCTTCTCCCTATTATTTTTTCTTTTATTTTTTCTTTTATTTTTTTAGATTATCTTGCACGTAACATAGGGTTTCAAAAATCGATGAATCAGTCGTGATCGACCCTGATTTCTATCGTTTCTAATCGAAACATTCAAACCAAGATTCCCTTAAATCGATGAGTTTTCAGATCAAATGGTTGATTCTAGAATTCTTGGGACCAATTCCAGCAAATTCTGATCCAATGTGAATCGATATCAGCAGGGACAGATTCTTGGTTTTAAAACCTCGCTCTCTCCCTCCCATTTTCCTTCTCCCATACTTCTCTGCTGTCTACCTCTCTCCCTACCGTCTCCTTTGTCCTTCCATGTGGTGTCACCGTGTCAGCTCTCTCTTGCTCTCTTTCTCCCCTTCCCTATTTAATATGTTCCATGGACCTTTAACTACGATTACTAGAGAATGAGGGAGGAAGTGGGGGTGCCTTAAGGCACAAACTGAAGACATGAGAGTCGAACATGTGACCCCTTAGGTATAGTTCTAGGTGGTGATATCGAATCGTTTGTATCGGTATCGATTCAGTTGTATCGTTTGATTCAAATCGGTATCATACCGATCAATATGGTACAAACATCCTTTCTTTTGTTGTTGAAAACTGATGTCTTGATTCCGTGTTGTTTTGTTACGATCGATATGTGTCAGTATTGATGTCAGTATCAATATCATTATCAGTATCGATATTGGTTTCGTCAATGATCAATGAACGATACCAATGCCGATTCTGGAACTAAATCATTGCTCTTATGTGCTTGCACTCTACTAGCAAGCCACCAACCAACTATGCTAACAATTGTCTTCCCCATTTAGTAAGATTATGGGGATAAATTGAAGAAAGGCTTTTGTGCTTCTTGGTATAAACTGAATATAGTTATTCTCCATTTTTTTATTTTTGGTAAAAGGCATTCTCCCTTGATTGATAGAGAAATTGGCACAACTCTTGTAATTCTAAGAAAGATAGACAAGAGATGCTTGCGGACCCCGCCCTCCAATGTATAGAAAAGGATTCTGTCCAAGACCCTGTTCGGGTTGCATGTGCAGGGGTGAGACGGTCTTTTCACACTTCACTGTGTTCGACACTGCATATGCAGCCCAGCCCGAGTAGGGTGCAAGACAGGAGCCGAGTCCCCAATGTATGGTCTCTCACAAAAATTAAGATTTGATACTTCATGTCATGTTTGTAAATGAGAAAGAGACAGAGAGAGGGGATTACAAAGGATTGTGCATAGACCAACGTGGCTACCATCCATCCATTATTAACCCTAATAATATAGATATTCACATACACACTATTAATATAAAACCTTGCCTTCTGTGGGTACTCGGTAGGTGAACAAGGATTGAAACTGATCACTATTTGAATATACAATAAGGATTACATACAACCCTTAACGGTATTGAGCTCAAGGATAATACAATTAAATACAATGTTTACCCAAAATAGTAAAGCATGCCCACAACAAGATCAGCAGATCCCATTTTATTGGTAGACCCATTACTTATATTAATTGAAGGGCCTCTATAAATTGTTGTATGGGAAAAAGAACCCTAATCGGTCACGTGATTACTATGCCTAGGCACAATAACGCACGAAAAGATCATTCAACTGCCTCAGTGATATCGAAATTGTTGGAATTTTTTCAATAATTGTGTGGACGGTTTTGGGTCATTCTTTGGTTCAATGTTGACCTGGTTTTTTGGCTAAGGGACATGTATCTTCAAAGAGATATATCCATATGTATAGGTGCATTCATAGCACTTGGATTGGAATCTTTTAAAATAATCCATTGATCCAAGAGACACACCTACATCATGGGATATCTTCAAGAGACACTTACATATAAGTGCTTGGATTAGAATCTTTTAATCCTATCCACTCATGTCAATGGACACACCCATTCCATGAGGTGTCTTGAAGGGATACATAATCATACATTCACCACAATAAATAGAGGTGAAATGGATAACTCAAATCATTCAATTTGTGTGGAACGATTTCAGTCGGTCAGGCATTAACGAATTTTCAATTCTCTGATAGTTTCAAGTGATTACTGTCTCGGCAAATCAACAATCAGTCCAACCTGTTTTATCTTGGGAGGCACGTAGATTTGCTGCAACCCAGTGCAGTAGTAGGGTGCAAATACTGTCTTAATGTCAGAGCGTTCTCGTTTGACTCAAGCTATCCCTTTGTCCTCTTCTTTTGATATCAGTGTTTTTCTAACAGAAATTCTCATCCAAACCAATGCTTCTGTGCACGCCACCGTGCTAGTGCATTGTTACATGACCGGTTAGCATTCCCTTACCTTTGTTGTATTTAGGTTGTTTTGATGTCAAAGTTTTAAAGTTGTTTTTAAAATATTTTTCCAAGTTTTGTTGTTTTAGTGTCGTAATTTGTAGTCGTAAATAACCCTTATGTTGGTTTACAAAAAAAAGAAAAAAAAACATGAACGACCCTAATGTTGCAAAGAGATATAGAATCATGTTTAATCCCACATTGCATGCCTACAAGAGTAAGGATTAGCTTATAAGTATTCATAGGACTTATAAGGGGATGTGAGTTCAAAAGAAAAGTATCAAGTTGGTGTGTTTGAAAACCTTAAGGACAATATCTCTAATACGTCTACACTTCGAATACACTGCAAATCAAATAAGTCTTATACCTACTACTAGTTATATAATATTCATACATTTTATATATTTGCTTTTTATTGCGAGCAAAGTACATATTATACAGTTGGAGAGGAAAACAAACTATAGAGAATCGGGGGATTAGGGAGCAAGAAGAGGACAGCTGACTCTGTTGCATCAACCACGAGCAAGATCATCCATCACTATTTTGAAATAAGAAAGAAGACTGCAACCACAGTTACACCAAAAAACACCACACTCGAAATTCACCTTTGTTGCTGCTGGAGAGTCTCGAAGCTGATGTCTTTTGCAACTGAAGCAAGGGGCTATTAACATCTAGGTAGGATCTTTATCCCATGCAATTCCCTGTCCGATCCAGTTCCTCTAGTACCCCTATCAAGGGGGGTGTAATGATCATTCCATTCCTCTTTGAACATTCTATCCAAATGGGGTCCATCCCCCTCTTATTACAAGCATTAGAGAATTGGACATGTAGAAAATAATTTTCCAATCTAGATATAAAAATATAGAATCAGACGCGAGATTTATCAAAATCAGCGAAAACAATAGAAAATGAAATCGAGAATCGAAAAGAAGAAAGAAACAAAGATTTCCACGTGCTAATTACATGAACAAGGCGTGACATGTCAAAATTTCCTTGTCTTACTGATCCAGAGATTAAAGCAACCTTTGTATAAAGCGACATTGTAGATAAAAGAGGAGAAGATAAGCATGGAAAACGATGTCAGGAGGCGTGATTTGTGTTCGCATCACAAAGCAAAATCCGGGTCAAACCAATCCTGGATTAGTGCATTGGTATTACAAAAAAAATTGGTTTTGTCTTATTCTCTAGAGCCGGCATGGATCATGCTATATTGCTAACCTGCCCTTTCCTTTTTTTTCCCCTCAATCAAGGAAGTTGAAAAAGTAGACATGGAGGAAAATAATTTGACTTCTGGGTTTTTTTTTAATTTTTAATTTTTGTAATCTTTTTAATTTTTTATAAATAAAATCTATTGATTATAGCGTGATAAGCTCAAGGAAGTTGATTTACAAAGGTCAGATAATCATAGAGTGGAATTAGATCAAATTGTCCGATATCCTTGGTAATATAATGAATAGAGTAAGATTTAAGGATGTACAGTAAACAAGTATTTTATATCCTGGACAAGACTAATCACCTCCATGGGAGGATGCTGAGTATTTCTGCTATTGAAGATCTCTGTTAAAATCTTGTTATCCGTCTCCACCGCTATGTCATCAAATCCTTCCAAAGCCAGACTTATTGCTATGGCTTCACCTTCGAGAATTGAGGAGAAAGTTGTTGGTTCAGAAATGACAGATAAACCCAAGCTATTACCAATAATGAAACCAATTCCTCCTTTATCTTCTGATCCAACCACATTAGAATTCAGCTTATGGAATGGAGCTTGGGGAGGCAACCATAGTGCTCTTGTCGGCAGAGCTTGATTGTGGTGCTCTGGAGTTGGAATAATTGTTGCTTGGCAGAACCTTTGAAAATCCAATTCAACTTAATGGATGACCTCCTCTGGGGACCATTTTCTTCCATTGAAGATGAAATCATTACGTACTCGTCACAAATTCCAGCAGATAGAAGAACCTAGCCCAAGAACCTTTTTTCTCTTTTAAGTGTAGAATTTAAGTGATGTAACTACGTGGATTATTGTCCTCTTCAATCCTCGTAATCTTTTTGTGTTTAATATAATCCTTTTTTTTATCATAATTAAAAAACCTTTTTTCTTTTTCGCTTTCGGCTTCTTATTCAAACTATAGTTAGAAAATCTGATTTTAAATGGATGGGTCATTTCAGTTGAATTATAAAAACATGAAATCTAATAAAGAATCATGAATATTTGCTAAGGTTTAAGAAATGATCAGATCAAGTTTGAGTCAATCAAAATTTAGGAATCGCAATCTTAATGAGTCATGGCCAGTTCATACGATAGAATCACAACCACACTAAGCGAGAAAATAGGGAGAGAAGATCTCTTGCTGATTAAAGGCCAATCCCGATTTTGGCTGATTCGACTCAACTGATTCCTTCCAAAATATAGGGTTAGAGCATATTTTGGTTGCCTTTATATGTAGAACTTGTGTTATATATCATCTATTTATCTGGTCTTAAAGATGGTTGGTATCAAACAGTCGCTGCTATGGAAGATTCTCACATGCTTTTGGAATGGTGGTCCTAGATTGTCCTCTGCCAATGTCACAAGGACATACTCATATGCAATGATGCTCTCGGGTAGGGAAGGGAAGGGAATTATAGTTGTAAAAAAATATATATATGTCTGGGAGTGTGGCTCATGCGCTAGGCATATGATGGTGTAAAATGACTATCCCACGCCCATGAAAGTAAGAAATTTCATCCCTGTTGATGCTTTTTCGTGCACTCTCATTGGCTATTGTGTTGGCACAAGGGCCACGCTCCCAGACAGAGAATACGTTCTCCAAAAAGAATTGAATGGGATGTCGATTGATACAAGTCCTACCTTCTAATGTAATCCATTAAAACCTATTAGGAGAGGGATGGGTGTGCTAGCGGTATACCGTAAGCAAACCTAGATCCTCTAAAATGGCTTTGTACTTGCGCGCCACATCCCCTAAAACGACAATTTTTTTTGGACTTTTTGGTATTTTTTTGGTATTTTTTGAGGGTTTTTTTAATAAGTCCAACCGCAAGTGAGGCGTCAATGTTCTTTCGTGTTCAGTTTTCATCGTCGCCCGAGAGGGTTGCTATTTTCAGCATCTACACATATATTGATAGAAATACTTGTCCCAATTTTTCAATGAATCATCTTAGGTTTAAAAGTACATCAAGAATACTTGTGGAAGGAAAATATTTGGACTTAAGGACTCTGGCTCATAATGATGATGGGTTTGAGATAAGCCTTCATCCTAACTTAGTTAATGAAGCCTCATTATGGATAGAGTGCAATCTAACACTCAACCCTCCCCTTGATTTAGGCTTACAAACTTTCTTCCAAAGTATAAACGAAAAACATTTTATGAGATCAAGATGCACCTCTCTAAAATCGAGCCTGAATTGTATCCACTTGGGAACATATACTTTTAGGAAACTAAAAACAAGACATCAGGTATAAAGGAATTGAACTAAAAATAGATTTGATAAGGATCTCTGCCTATTTGGGAGCCAGGGTTTTAATAATTCGGATCGATTAGGTTTACCCTTGTTTACTTTAAAAAATTAGATTTTCTTGTATATTTTTACCTTTGTCAATACTAAACCACTAATACAAGATCAACAAAGAATCGATACCAATCTCCACCAATATCGATATGAATGGATCGATTAGATACCAATTTCTCAAACAAACCATGGTTGGGACAGTAATAGAATTTTATTTAGATTTACCAATAAAACGATCGTATTTCAATTTTCAAGTGTAATTTATTCCATAGGACCGTCCTTTAGAAAGTCCAAAATGGGTTGAAATTTGGAACCAGTGTGTCTTTTCTCTTTCTATAGCTTTTAATTTTAAAAGTTTAAATTCCACCGGTCTACCGGACTGACCAGCAGGTTTATGACATTATTGGTCGGTCATGGTCTAACCGTTTCTGTCGTGTCTTGTAGAGTGTGGGCCTCTAGGCCCAGAAATGACGTATCTGTAGTTCAATACCTCATCTCGTCTGTCAGTTCAGTGTCCTTTTATTTTTTGATAAAACTCTTTATTTTTTTCTCTGTTAGAAGTCTTCACTAGATAGAACATCATTGTCGGGCAAGATTTCACCCAGGAAATGCAGAGGGAGAACCTAAAATTGATAGGGTCGACAAGGGTTAGGTTTTCATTGACGAGAGGGGTTCTCATAGACGGCACCAATGATGAGATAGAGAATACATCTCATGATATTGGCAATTCTAGAAGCTTAATGTCATTCTCACTGTTTTAAAAAATCACATGAGGGAGTAAGGTAAGAGTGTTAAAATCAAATCAAAATCATTTATCAAAATTGAACCGAACATACATCGAAATTGTGAAACTATTTAATAAATAGTTCGCTTTTGATTTTAAATGTGGTATAGTTTAGATAAACAGTTTAAATCGAATCAAATTGTTTGATAAACTATTTAGGAAACCATTTAAATTAAGACAAATATTAGTAATATATAGTGGCAATAATAACCATTAGTGTCTTTAGACAATAGGTTGCTACTTAATTTGAAAATAATGAAAATCAAACATGGATTGGTAGAACTACATATGTGGAATTTGTAATAAGATTGGATACATTCAAATGCATTAGTGTAATAGTATTCAATGTTTCTATGAATATTTTGGCTTCTTTATTAATTAGAATCATGTCCTTTTCAAGGTGGCTTGTTGACTACATCAAGCAAGTTCGGTGTAAAACACCAATTATCTAAAATCGTGATCGAAACCATTTAGAGATTGAAACCGTTCACTAAATGATTTTGGTTTCAATAACTGAAACCGTTTGATAAATGATTCTGTTCTAGTGTCACTTAAAAATCCTTGCAGTGAACCGATTACATCAAAACCGAACCTTTTAACACCCTCAGAGTGAGGAGTGAAAACTCCAATCCTTATAAGAATCACGGTTTTTCCTTCATTCACCGATGTGGGACTATCTTGGTCGCCCGTAGGCTAGCTTTTGTTTTTTAGCTACAATAGTTCCTTTGGGACATCGTGTGACAACTTACAAGTGGGTTTGAATTGAGCTGAGCCGAAATTCGCATCAGTCGAGTAGAGTGACGGATTCCAAAACATCAGAAAATGGTTGAGAACCTGGTTGGATTGCAACAATGATGAAGCTCACTTGAAAGAGTCGTTATCGTCTACGGTTCCTTGACTGGTGCGGTTCCCTAGTTCCTCTCACAAGAGGGGGTTGGGACCCACCCGGAGCACTTGATCGAACAGTCTGCCCAGGTGGGGTCCACCCTCCTCTTGTGAGAGGAACTAGGAAATCGCACCGGTCAGGGAACCGTACATGAAAAAAATTGGGTAAAATACATGTACCCCCCTATAATGCACCCAATATTCCTCGTACCCCCCTAAGCGGCTCAATATTCCACGTACCACCTTTCAATATTCCACGTACCACCCCTGCATTACACCCCAAATGCCAGATAGGTCCAATCCGTTAAATACCACCGTTAGATGCCAAAATTTTGACCATTTTACCCTTTGCTCCATTTTCTTAAATCTGAAAAGACTTAATTACCCTCACTTATTTGTTACCCTTCTTCTATCTTTTCTAAATTTTGAAAATACCTAATTGCCCTGACCTATTTGTTAAATTTTGAAAAGACCAAAATGCCCTCATCTTCCCCAAATCATCATCTTCTTTTACATACCCACCGCCACCATCACCAC
Source organism: Telopea speciosissima (assembly GCF_018873765.1). Lineage (NCBI taxonomy): Eukaryota > Viridiplantae > Streptophyta > Magnoliopsida > Proteales > Proteaceae > Telopea > Telopea speciosissima. The sequence goes on along the minus strand of NC_057919.1, from coordinate 18,994,009 downwards.
CACTGTGAAGCCCCACCTCCAGCACCACCTCCAACTCCTCCACCTCTACCAATTCCACCATCCGAATCCCCCTCCCTTGCCTATTCCTCCATCAACACTGCCGCCCTTCCCAAATCTGAGAATCTCTGATGCTTTTGTATTCAACCATTCCTGATAATGAGCAGAGGCGTTTTAAAGCCCTAATCTGCCGAAATGAAAGATCCAGAGATTAGGGTTACGCTCGCCTCCATATTGTTGACTCTTATATTTATTTCCTTCTTTTTTTTTTTGGGTTTAATTTGTTTGTTCGAGAATAAGGTTTGTGGTGCGATGATTATAAAAATTCCTCGTTCTGAATGCCGTCGCCATGGCATGATAGACTCCTCAACACCCATAGAATATGAGCACCACCGAAATTTCATATTCTTTTCTTCCTGTGTGTCAAGGTTGTCGAAATGGATTTCAATTGAAGTGATGGATTGTAGTTGAAGATTAGAGAAACTGAGACTGAAACAGGAAAGTTGTTGTAACTTTATAAAACGATTTGGCGGCAGAATGGAATTCAGTACTGAAAATTATGGTTAAGTAACAATTGCCAGTTGCGAAACACGATAAAGTTTCAATGGAAGTGATGGGTTTTACTTAAGATGAGAGAAACTGAGAATGAAACGGGAAAGGGTTATGACTTCAGATAACGATTTGGATGAGGGTGTTAACTTTGGGAAAAATATCTATACTTGGTGAACCAAGGGCCTGGGTGCCCTAGTTAAGGGCTTTGCAGATGAGAATGGAAAGGGCAGAAATTCAGGGCCACGATCATGGATTTGGTGGTGGAATCGGAAAGGTTGGCGGTGACTGGAATGGAAAAAAAAAACTCAAAAAGGGTTCCCTTCAGTTCGCGGCGGCGCGGCGGCGATTATCGATTGTCGAGTTGGGTGGTAATGATGGTGGTGGCGGTGGTGGTGGTGGGTATGTAAGAGAAGATGATGATTTGGGGAAGATGAGGGCATTTTGGAGTTTTTAGGAACAAGTATTTAGGGGTAAAATAGTCTTTTCAAATTAGGTTAGGGTACTACATAAATGAGGGCAATTAGGTCTTTTTTATTATAAAAATAAAACAAAGGGTAAAATGGTCATTTTCAATTAGTTTAGGGCAACAAATAAGTAAGGGTAATTAAGTCTTTTTAGATTTAAGAAAATGGAGCAAAGGGTAAAATGGTCAAAATTTTAGCATCTAACGGTGGTATTTAACGGATTTGACCTATCTGGCATTTGGGGTGTAAAGCAGGGCTGGTACATGGAATATTGAAGGGTGGTACGTGGAATATTGAGCCGCTTAGAGGGTACGAGGAATATTAGGTGCATTATAGGGGGATACGTGTACTTTACCCAAAAAAATTCCACTTGAAACCCAACGATATGTATTATTTAATGAAAAAAGGATAATTTACACGTACCTCCCCTAAGGTATCACGTAATTATAGATCCACCCATGAGTTTTGGATATTCATGCATGCCACCTTTGCTTTCCAAAATAATTAATAAGTAAACCCACTCTATTAATTGTTCCTGTTAGTTGCGAACGGTAAGAATGTTTTAGACATTTTATGATCAATATACCCTTGATAAGATAGAATGACATTCTTATCCTCTTCTTCTTCCTCGTTCTCACCTTCCTCTTCTGATCCAACATTGCCATCATGGGATTTGCTAGAATTGACCGATGCGTCAATATCCCATCCAACTGATTTCATCTGTTTGATCATCACCTTCACGAAGCACCGAATGGATTTTCCAATGTATCATAGGACCGTTATCAAGGGAAGCACACAAAATTTCAAAAAATACTTAAAATTTCTCTTAAAAGAGACAATCAGGCTGATATGTTGTGAAACAGAATTCTTGTTGAACAGTAGAGAGTTAAAGAGAAGGAATAAAAACGCCATGAAACGCAAGAAACCCAAAAATAATATTAAAAAAAAAACAAAGAGCAAATAATTTACACCTTGCAACTCTCGTTCACGTTTCAATTCCGACGGAGCAACCTTCTAGTGATCGTGTTTCTGCGGTTTCTTGTCTAAGCTATTTCAGAGTGGCTCTGAATTTCGCATTTTAGACTCAATTTATGGATTTAGAGGATTGAGTCCGAATCATATCGGTTTGGTTTGGTTCAATTCATTGGAAATCCCGATTTGTGTCATGGCACGTGGAGAAGCTGAGCTGACTAACGGTCTGCCAACAACAGCAGTTATTCGAAGGAGTATTAGACAAAAGAGAAAACCACTTGCATTGAGGGATTACGTGTAAGGGTAATAGTGTGAGTAAGAGAATTGGTTGTAGCAGAATTGTACTAGGGCCTAACATGGCTATATAGATAGGTTAAACTCTCATGAATGGCATGATGAATAGTTGTTTCTCCCTACTTTTCTCTCTCGTTCTCTCTTTTCTTTCCTCTTCTTCTCTCTTCTCCTTCTTCTCCTTCTTCCTCTATCTTCTCACTAACTCTTCTCCTAAGTTCTTCTGCTACGGTGTTACATTGGTGCTTTCGTTTTGCTTTCCATGGCTGAAGGAACCCGCTTGCGCCAGCTCGACGATAATGTTAAGAGTCTTCAGGAATCTTATTCTTCCCATGGTGAGCGTTTGAACTCTCTACAAACTGTTCTCGAGAACCAGTAGAAGACGATGTCAGAGATGATTGCCCGTTTCACGGCAATGGATGGTCGCATCGAACAAATCCTTCGTCTCTCTCTGTCGGAGATTGGTTCCACCAGTGAATCACAACCATCGGATGGTCTTCTCCCCATTCCACCTATCCATCAATTTCAGGCCCTCCATTCTCCTCCGCCTCTAATCCAAACTCGTACGGTTAAACTTGATTTTCCTCGTTTCGACGGCGACGATCCCTTGGGCTGGATCTTCAAGGCCGAACGCTTCTTCGATTACCACCACACGACCGAGGATCACCGTCTGCTAATCTCATCCTTTCACATGGATGGTCGTGCGCTCCACTGGTTTCAATGGATGTTTCGCAACGACCAGTTTACCACTTGGCTGGCGTTTACTCAGGCCTTAGAGGTCTGCTTTGGGCCTTCTGAATTCGAGGATCATCAAGGTGCCCTCGCCAAACTCACCCAAACTGCCTCTGTCTCTGAGTTTCAGTCCCACTTCGAGGCCTTGGCGAATCGCACCACCAACCTTCCGGCCACATTTCTCATTAGTTGTTTTATCTCGGGGCTACGTCCAGACATTCGTCATGAGGTTTTGGCTTTTCGCCCTGCTACCCTGACTCAGGCCGTGGCCTTGGCTCGCCTCTAGGAGACGAAGCTCTCCGAGCATCGCCGGTCCTTTCATCGGGTCGCCTCTCCTCTGGGACCACCACGTCCATTGGCTTTGCCAGCACCCCCTGTGACCTCCGGCACCCCACCTTCCACGCCGAAGACCTCCGTTCGCCTACCAATTCGTCGTCTTACCCCCGCAGAAATGCAGAGCCGCCATGAAAGAGGCCTCTGCTACAATTGTGACGAACGTTTTGTAGCTGGTCATCACTGCAAATCACGTCAACTCTTTATTTTGGATTATGAGGACGCGGTTGTGGATGACGTTGCGCTTGACCTTGCCGAACCCCCTGATGCACCGAATCCAGACCCTGCACTACACTCTGAACTCTCGTATCATGCTTTGGCAGGGCATTCTTCCCCCACGACGATTCGATTCACCGGCCTTGTCGCCGGTTGTCCCATTCAAGTTCTCATCGACGGCGGCAGCACTCATAACTTTATCCAGAGTCGCGTTGCACGCCATTTGGGCTTGACCATTCAGGCATCTCCCCGAGTCGCCGTTCTCGTCGGTAATGGGGATCGCTTATCCAGTGAAGGTGAGGTAAACAACTCATTGTTCAATTGCTCAACCATACTGTGACTATAGATGCTTACGTTTTGCCTTTAATTGGGGCCGATTTGGTCTTGGGTGTTCAGTGGCTGGCCAGCTTAGGCCCTGTTCTTTTTGATTACCGAAACTTAACTCTGGAATTTGTGTGTGATGATACGAGGATTGTTCTCAAAGGGGACCCCCCCAATCTCATCCACCTCTCTAGTACCAGCACTTGTGTCGCATTGTAGACACGGGATTTTATGTGGCTCTATTTCAGCTTGAAGTTCAAAACACCACGGCGACGTCTGTCACCTGCGACGACCCCGAGCTTCAACGACTGTTAGAATCATTCGCGTCTGTGTTTGAGGTCCCCCATGGTTTACCTCCACACCGAATTCAGGACCACTCCATTCCGTTGCAACCAGGTTCACAACCAGTGAATGTGAAGCCCTATCGCTACCCCCACTTCCAGAAGACGGAGATTGAAAGACTGGTGGGTTCAATGTTGGCCGATGGAATTATCAGACCCAGCAATAGTCCATTTTCTTCGCCGGTGCTCTTGGTCAAGAAGAAGGACGGAACATGGCGATTCTGCGTGGACTACAGAGCGCTCAATTTCGTGACCATCAAGGATCGGTTTCCACTTCCTACGGTCGATGAACTATTGGACGAACTGCACGGTGCCAAAATTTTTTCGAAGCTCGATTTACGTTCTGGTTACCACCAAATACGAATTCAGCCAGGCGACATCCATAAAATGGCATTTCGCACTCACGATGGCCACTTTGAATTTTTAGTTATGCCATTCGGTCTTACCAACGCTCCGGCAACATTCCAGGCCACCATGAACACTATTTTCAGGCCGTTCCTGCGAAAGTTTGTACTGGTTTTTTTTTATGACTTGCTGGTTTATAGTGCTACATGGCAAGATCATCTCCGACATCTCACCCAAGTCTTGGAGCTGCTCCGTGCCAACTCACTGTTTGCCAAAATGTCTAAATGTTCATTTGGCCAGTCATCCATCAAGTACTTGGGCCATATAGTGTCGGGCCAGGGGGTTACCATGGACCCTTCAAAGGTCACTACAATGCTGGATTGGCCTATTCCTCAAACTATTCGTGCCCTTCGCGGCTTCTTAGGGCTCACAGGATACTACCGGCATTTTATTCGCCACTACGCCCAAATTTCTGCTCCACTTACTGACTTGCTTAAATCTGGGGGATTCCACTAGAACGAGGCTGCTCAAGTTTCCTTTACAGCCTTGCAGAAGGCGATCACCACAGCACTTGTACTCGTGCTTCTCGATTTCACAGTCCCCTTTACACTTGAAACTGATGCTTCAGGGGTGGGCGTGGGGGCAGTTCTTTCTCAAAATGACCATCCAATGGCTTTCTACAGCAAGAAATTGGGGCCTAAACTGCAATCCTCTTTGGCTTATGTGCGTGAGATGTATGCCATCACTGAAGCCATAGCTAAATGGCGCCAATACCTTCTGGGTCGCATGTTCCATATACGCACGGACCAACGCAGCCTCAAGGACCTTACTGAGCAAGTCATTCAAACACCTGAACAACAGCGGTGGCTTTCAAAACTATTGGGTTACGTTTTTTATATCACTTATAAACCGGGTCGCGACAACATTGTGGCAGATGCTTTGTCTCGCTCTCCGGTAGAACTCCTTGGCTTCTCCATTCCTACTTTTGATTTTCTCTCCCAATTAAGAGCCGAAGTTCAAAGCCACCCTGAACTTAGCCATATCTGCTCAAGTTTGGGCCAGGACCCTCTATCTTACCTTGCTTACACTTTCCGTGATGGACTCTTGTACTACCGCCATCGTCTGGTCCTGGCTTCGGACTCCCCTCTTCGAGTTGTTTTTTTAAAGGAATTTCATGATTCACCGATTGGAGGCCATGCAGGGTTTCTACGCACCTTCACGCGCCTCGCTGCGAATTTCTTTTGGAAAGGGATGCGTAACGATGTCAAGCAATACGTCGCCTGTTGTCAAGTTTGCCAACAGATCAAATCTTCCAACAGTTCTCCGGTCAGCTTGTTACAGCCACTCCCCATTCCCACGCAAGTTTGGGAAGATGTTGCGATGGATTTTATAACAGGGTTACCACCTTCATTCGGCAAATCCGCCATCTTGGTAGTGGTTGATCGTTTAACCAAGTATGGCCACTTCTCTGCTTTGCCGGCGGCGTTCACAAGTAGCAAGGTTGCTGAGGTGTTCACGACCACCATCGTCAAACTCCATGGTATTCCCCGCACAATTGTGAGTGACCGTGATCCTCTCTTTACCAGTTCGTTTTGGCATGAATTGTTTCGCCTTCAAGGGATGACTTTGGCAATGAGCAGTGCCTACCATCCTTAGTCCGATGGACAGTCCGAAGCCTTGAATCGCTGCTTGGAAATGTATCTATGGGGCTTTGTTTTGGATGAACCCAAACACTGGGCTGAATACTGGTATAACACTTCTTTTCACACCTCCATCGGCATGCCACCATTTCAGGCCTTATACGGCCGGTCACCACCTGCTATTATTCACTATCTTCCCGGCTCCTCCTCTAATGAAGCCTTGGATCGTGAACTACTAGACCGTGACGTCATTCTTCAGCAACTTAAGCACAACCTTCTTCGTGCTCAGGCTTATATGAAATATCAGGCTGACAAGAAACGATATGATTTACAATTTGAGGTTGGCGACTGTGTCTTTGTCAAATTGCAGCCCTACCGCCAACACTCTGTTGCCTTACGCCTGAATCAGAAGTTGGGTCGCAATCTTTGGCCCCTTTCGTATCCTTAAACGAGTGGGTAAGGTGGCTTATAAGCTCGACCTCCCTGTCGACGCACGAATACACCCTATTTTTCATGTCTCGGTTCTAAAGAAATGCATTGGGTCACCAGGTGTTCCACCGCCAACACCCCTTCTTCTTCCTACAGCAGACCCCACCCCATTAGCAATCTTGAATTTCCGCCATCTCCAGCGCCAGGGCACGTGGGTTCGTCAAGCCTTGGTCCAGTGGGCCGGTTTACCACTTGAGGAGACTTCCTGGGAAGATGTTTCTGTGTTGCACCAGCTGTTTCCTGATCTGAACCTTGAGGACAAGGTTCTCCCATATGGGGATGGCAATGTCATGGCACGTGGAGAAGCTGAGCTGACTAACGGTCTGCCAACAACAACAGTTATTCGAAGGAGTATTAGACAAAAGAGAAAACCACTTGCATTGAGGGATTATGTGTAAGGGTAATAGTGTGAGTAAGAGAATTGGTTGTAACAGAATTGTACTAGGGCCTGACATGGCTATATAGATAGGTTAAACTCTCATGAATGGCATGATGAATAGTTGTTTCTCCCTACTTTTATCTCTCGTTCTCTCTTTTCTCTCCTCTTCTTCTCTCTTCTCCTTCTTCCTCTATCTTTTCACTAACTCTTCTCCTAAGTTCTTCTGCTACGGTGTTACAATTTGTGTCATGGATAAGTTGGGATTTTTATCCTCTCACGTGTGGTGCATTGTCCAGTTCCTTGAGATTCCAATCGTCCACCCAACACTCAAGAGGATAAGAATCCGATAACTTGGCTATGGTGGCTTCTTGCCAGCGACGAAGCATACATGAGAAAGAGAAAAGGGTGCGGGAGGGGGAGAGAGGAGCATGGTAGGAAATGGAGAGATACAAAGGATCTCTCCCATACACACATACACACAAAGAAAGAGAGAGAGAGAGTTTTGCAAAGGGATGGTTGCGGGGACAGGGGAGGGTGGGGCCGTGCGGGGCAGGAAGGCAGGACCCGGTTAAGGGTAAAAATGTCAAACAATGTAGGTAAGGAGGGAGAGACACTATAGTGGGTAAGACACTATAGTGGGTAGTTTTTTTTCTTTTGGTAAAATGTAGTGGGTAATTTTCTAAACCTAAACTCAATGTTGTATAATTTTGTTAAGTAAAGTAATTTTCTAAAAAATAAATACTCTCCAACATCATTCTTTATTTTTTCCCCTTTTTTGGTAAGCAGTAAGATTGTCAATTTTGAACCAGAACCGACCCGGTAAGAACCAGAATCGTCTCAGTCAATAGTTTTTTGGTTTGATTCTAGATCTATTGATTAAGTTATTGGTCCGATTCTGGATTTGCCAATTAGGTTATTAGTCTCCCAACGGTTGTAGAACCGATAGACCAATTAGGAACCGGTACAAATCCATATCCTAACCTTATATATTATATAATTCTTAAAACTTAATGTTATGATGGCTAAGGTCAAGTCCTTTATTTTTTCACTCTTTCACTTTTGACTGGTACCTCTTGTCCCATCTACTATTTTACTAAATATTCGATTGTTAATTTAAAGATCCATTTGGGAATTCTAATTTAAGAAGATGCCTTAAAATAATCTTAGTTTAGGAGGGTTGTGGTGTTCTTACTTATTAATTGAATCTAAAACAAGAGGTAATATGGATTAGTTTGTGATTTGAGGAAAAAAAAATTGATGATGGGTTGCATGTCTTATATGATGGAAATTAGTCTTATTATAAATTATTGAATTACTATAATATCATTGAATGAGAGAAAGAATGTTACCCGGTCGTGTGTGACGCGCAGCCCTTGCGCGTAGACATAGGGCCATGCGAAATGATTGTCGTGCTCCCATGGAAAAGCAAAATCCATGAGGGCATAACCATCATTTTGCACGGCTCTATGTCTGGATGCGGGGGTCGTGCACTGCACGTGATCAGGTAGCATTTTCTTTCCATTATTATTGAATATATGTAGCATGGGAAATGGCTTGAGTTGTTGTTGTCGAATATATGTAGCATGTATTAGGGAATTTTTTTTAAAAATTTGAACTGCTTGAAACCAATTAGTAATCAAAATGGACCCACCCATTAGTTAATGGTCCTGGATATCAGGTTTAGTATTGATTTGCTTATGATCCAATCCTGGTTCTGACCTCTTAGGGTTGGAACCATTAAAGAACCAGACTGATAACCTAAAATCAAACCAATGAAAACCCTTATGCTAAGGCCATTCATTACCACGGCCTTAAATTGTATTGGCAGAAGGAAAAAGCCTAGACTAGGACGATGGAAAAAAAAGGAACCACTAGTGACTAGTCCACTACAAAGGATTAAGTACTGAATGAGTCAACGGTTTTTGACTCGTGAGAGTAAGGGTCATATCTGTTTCATCCCGGTTCAAACTTCCAACGTCGTTATCAGATTGAAAACCAAAAAAGCCTAATTTTAAAGAAAAGTTGATTTATTATTGGATCATTATCTTATAAGAGTAAAGCTGTTTGTAATCGGACTTATTTACCCATCCTCACATCATTTATCAACATTTTTAAATAGGGTGTTTTTTGTAATTTTACTCTCCTTCTTCCCCATTTTCAGCACCAGCTCCGGCCCCTCCCTTCCCGTGGTTCTGCAGTTCGGCTTCCTCCGTCCCTCCCTCCCTCCTACCCTTCTCTGCTCCCCTACGGCTTCCTACGCCCATCCTAACCCCATTGTCACCTGCAACTTATCGGTTTCGTACAAGATGAAACAACTGATAACCCCGGATACTTAGAACGAGAAGAACGACATGGTGGTGGCCGGGCAACTTCCATTATCATAGTTCTATTCGGTGTTCCTGTATTTATGATTCTTCACAGTTGTATCGTGTCTGGGTCGCATCACCGTTTCGTACGCGTTTGAATTGATCTCCGTTCCACTTCTCTCTTCGTGTTTGGTATTTTCTTGAAATATTGGACAAACTCCTCCGCGCTTCCATCGCAACTCCCCGTCTCCGACCCTACCCTCCCCCTTAATTAACTTCATGCCCCCTTCTCCTCCATCCAGTTGATTTGCATCCAAAAACGGATCTTCGTCTCAATTTCTAAAGAAGAAGTTAAATTAGGAAAAATCAAATTGACATCATAACTCTTGCAACCTCTGCTATTGACTATAAAAATCCATAAGTTTTTTTTCCATGCTGTCAAGTTTTTCCTTCGTCTTTTAACCGACCAAAGATGATCCAGACCATACTCCTCAAAACCCAATCTCACTCACGCAGATAACAAGTGGAGATGTCCACCAAAGCACACCTTTTTTTTTTTTTTCCTTTTCAATTTTGTATGCGTTTAATTCATTTTTGAAGGAGCACACCCAGAATGACGATCGAGGAATCCATCAAATTTTCTCTATTTTTTCCCCCTGTTTTGACTTTCTATCACTAGTTGGCCAACCTGAATCACATTTCCACCATTAAAGGCTAGCTTCAGAACAGAGTAATTTCTTCTCTGTATGTCTATCTTTCACACTCCTCAGTCTCTCTCCCTAGAGTTTCACAATTTTAAGTTCTGTAACAACGTTCTCACTGCGAGTTGAGAGGGTTTTCACGTCAACGATATAATCGGGGAGGAGGAAGAACTAAAAAAAGAAGGTTTAACAACTAAGTGTGAAATTACAATATTTGTCCCTCAATCCAAGTGATAACACATTAAGTTGAGGGATAAAGAAAGTCCGATTACAAAGTCTGTCTTGATTACAAACAGATGCACCCATCTTATAATTCATTTTTAATCATATTATTATATGTTTCTAATAATTTGATTATGGGAAGTAGTTTTTTGTCTTGAATGTGGCCTACGCGAGCATTTCCTATGTGTCTATCTCTCTCCTCCTCAAAATAAGGGGGTAGAGATATTTTTTCATATGGAGAGAAGAGAGAGAGAGAGACTCATGGGAGTGATGGCGTAGATCACACTCCCGGGCAGAGTTCTTTTCCCCTTTGATCATGTATCATGTTTTATTATTGTATTTATCATGATTTGAAATGCTAAATGAATCTTCATAATGAAAACCAAAGGTCTAAAAACCTCAAAATATAGTGGTTGAATTGTATTCTTTCAATTAAAATCTTTAGATTTTATGACAGTCTGATCTTAACTCAAGTTGATCATTGTATTTTTTATGATTTAAAAATATTAACTGAATGATTACGATCCAGTATTAAAACATATATAATTGAATCCTATCATTCAAGTTAGAAACTTTTTGAAATATTAATAGTGTAATCTTAAATCAGATTGTATAATAATGTTTGTCTTGATTTAAAATACTATATGAACGAAAATGATCTAAGTCAAAGGTCGAAAAATATAAGAGCGTGATATATCATACTAATTAAAATAGTTTTGACAAATATAGAAATTTAAAATATTTTAATTTATTTATTTTTGGTAAGAAAATATTTTAATTATTTTAACATCATATGTAAATACCTCTTTAGTATAATGTATACTTCGTAAATATTTTTACTATATTTTTTTTATGCTAAGTTGGGCCAACCACGGTGGTGGCCTCGAGAGGGATTGGACGCCCAGAGCTGGATGTGGGGTGGAAAGTATGGAGAGGAGAAAGTAGATGGCAACCACTAACAAGAGTCAATCACTCGACCTCCCTGGACTTGCACCATACCCACTAGATGACAATTGGCCACTTCTTTACAAATGCTTCCCCCATACTTTACAAATATTAGATACAACAACTCAATCTTATTCGAACTAAATGGGATTAACTACATGGATCCTTATCCTCCAATCAACTTTGTTCAATATCATATATGATACAAGTCTTACATTATGCATATCTTTCATCACCAGAGTTATTTTAGGTTTTCCCCAAATTTATTTTAACTTAAAACTTAATTTATGCTAGTGTTGATATTTCAAGTGTAATTTATCCATAGGACCGTCCTTGTTGGGTTGGAACCAATGAATCTTGTCTCTTTCTATAATTATCAATTGGGCAAGAGAATGCTCTCTGGCCCTCTAGAGCCTACACCGGAGGTGGAGTAACGCGTGTCTGAAGTCTGAACGGACTGTTCTGATGCTCTAATCTGGATGATGTACGGAAAATGACAAGATGAGGTACTACAGAATACAAACCCCTCTTCTCTGTCAGTTCAGTTCAATGTCCTTTTTGCTTTTTTGGTAAAAACTTTTCAATGTCTTCTGTCTTACACTCTTACCAAATTACCAATTTTTATTTATGTTTTTTTGTTCTGGTCCACCCTTCTTAATTCTTTCTTCTTAAGCTCATATACCAATACTTGATTCTGAAATTGTAATTGCTGAAGAGCAATGGCTTCTTCAGCAGTTTTTTACAGTTCTCTTCACCCTTCAAACATATTCTCAAGAACCCACTTCCCAATTCCCTTTTCCAAAGATTTCCCTGAAGTGTTCTTGCGTTCTATGCACTACTACAATGGTTTCGGAAGTAAAGATCTTGAACAGAGAAAGAGAAGGACTAGGGTGAGGGCTGTCCTGGAAGCTCCTGCAACGATGATCACATCTACTCAGACTGGAGCAGGCAGTGGGGACAGGTCTCTTCAGAAGAAGAAGAAGCTTCGTATCCTTGTGGCAGGGGGTGGAATTGGTGGGCTTGTTTTTGCTCTAGCTGCCGAGAGGAAAGGCTTTGATGTCATGGTGTTTGAGAAGGATATAAGTGCTATTAGAGGTGAAGGGAAGTACAGGGGCCCAATCCAGATACAGAGCAATGCATTGGCAGCCTTGGAAGCCATTGATTTGAAGGTTGCTGAGAATATTATGAACGCTGGATGCATCACTGGTGATCGAATTAATGGACTGGTCGATGGGATCTCTGGTTCCTGGTTAGTTGTTCCTGCTTGTGCTCTTTTAGGTTGGGACCATTTTGGGCCCAGTTGTTGAACTCGTTTATAGTTCATGAACCCTTTTTATTTTTCCAACTAAAATTGATAACACAAGACGTAAAGTGTACATAAATCCTGCATAAGAATGATCCGTCCTTTAAGAACAATCTATATCAGTGCAAAGGTATATAGTAAAGTTTCCATCTTTAGAAAAAGGAAAGTAAAATTGGCTGAAGTTTCTTTCAGATCGAAGTTTAATGGCTAATTGTAAACTCATCAGGACTTTTTGTGAAATTATTGAAGAATAATTTTTTGACCTGTCCCAAAGATATGGTGTGATTAGCATCAATTCTTTGGCTGTGTTTCTTATGGACATCTGATTTTGTTGCACAAAGTAATTAATAGTTGGCCATCAGGTATATCAAGTTCGATACATTCACTCCTGCAGTGGAACGGGGGCTTCCTGTCACCAGGGTTATTAGTCGAATGATTCTGCAACAAATTCTGGCTCGAGCAGTTGGTGAAGATGTCATTATGAATGACAGTAATGTTGTTGACTTTGAGGATGATGGGAAGAAGGTAATTTGAACAGTTAAGCTTTTCCTCACACCTCCTCTCCTCCCCACCCCCTCAAAAAATAGTAATAGAAGTGCAGTTTGGATGCTGTCTCCCTACTGAAGAGTAGGTGAAGATGGCAAATTGGTTCTTGTCCTTTACTTGGAAATTTGTTTGTAAAAGGTTTAAGGTTATATTCCTAATGTTGATGCTGTAATTTTTCTTACTTCGCTGCTTACACGATAGGTTACAGTGGTGCTTGAGAATGGACAACGTTATGAAGGTGATGTTCTGGTTGGAGCTGATGGCATATGGTCAAAGGTAGAAGTGTAGTCACCTTTTGTAATATTCTGTAGTAACCTAGCATGTTCATCCACTGAGCCTAATGTCAGGTATGATCCAATTACTTATGACAATCTGATCTATCTCATTCATTTGGGTGGAAGGGAAATACTTGAATAGAAATCAAGTAAGAAAAGTACCACAAATGGTTTCAACATCCAATCAGGTTTCTTTTGGCATTGGAGATCTCCTTGGAGGACCCCTCAGATTGTGGGTTGGATCTGCCCTTTGATGGCATGCATAATTTTATATTAACATATTAGATTCTTTATGTCCTTTGATTTCCTCCGTCTTGAAATATGAAGGAAATAATGATATCCATAAACAGGTTAGGAAGAATTTGTTTGGGCTCAAAGAAGCGTCATATTCAGGTTACACTTGTTACACTGGCATTGCAGATTTTGTGCCCCCAGATATTGAAACTGTTGGGTATGTTTTCTTCTGTTTATGCAGTGGTTGGTAACCTATGCATCCCTTTCACTTCTTTGGGCTCTATCACTTTCTTCAAAAGTTAAAACCATAATTTTTCAAAATTTTTAGTAACTCCTTAACATATAAGCTTTGTTGTGAAGGTACCGCGTATTTTTGGGTCACAAACAATACTTTGTTTCTTCAGATGTGGGTGCGGGAAAGATGCAATGGTATGCATTTCACAACGAACCACCTGGCGGGGCTGATGCTCCCAATGGTAGTAAATATCTTCATATGCTTGAATCCTGTATATTTGATAAGCAAAATCCATTTGGAGCCTATTAGTCCATTAGTAATATTTAACTGTCTATAAACTACGGGGAAATTTGCCAAATAGCAGAAACTGAAAACCAGTAACTTGCATAGTTGTTTCTTGAGTGGTTGATCTAGCGCTGTTATGAGAGTCGTAAAGAGTAAAGTGAAAAGGGGGTTATGCTAGCTGCTACTTTCCTCTCAAAAGACTATTTTGTAATTGGAACCCTGGATATCATCCAAATATGAAACCTAACACTCCCCCACTCCCCCCCCCCCCCCTCCCCCCAGTAACTCATCAGCAACCAAGTTAGAAGACCTCATTCTCCATGAAGTAGAAAATTTGCATCTAAGCTAATAAGCTATATGAACCCTGATTAAATGCATATAGTGTCAAGCACCACCTTCTGACTCTTGCAGCCACCTAACCATTGTTCTTGAGTCTCCCTCAACAATGGTATTCCACCAGCCACTAGAGATAGAAATCTCCATGCCCTTGATAAAAGCTTTAAGCTCAGGAGTGATAGGATCTTACTTGTCCAGAGCCCCTTCTCCCATGGTAATCTCTTCTTAATTTCTGAACACTCCACCAATACCCTCTCGTCCCAGATTTCCTTAAGTTACTTCTATCCACAATCAAATCTAGGAGGTGGAACCCAAATGAGCTGCTCCTGCATCCCAAAGCACTACCATCCGCAAAGAAGATTCTTCATTTCCTCACGGGGTTGTTCTCTGGACTTGAATTGAGGGATTGTACTCACAGCCAACATTTATTAGTTCTCACCTTTTTTCCTTTAACTAAAGATCAGGGGGAAACCAAAAAAAAGAAGCAACCATTGAGTAAAATATTGTGACATTTCATTTCTTATAGCATTTTTCAATTGATTGTTTCTTAGTTATATATATCTCAATGGGCGATTCCATCGTTTATAGTAAAAAAGAAGAGTAATAAGAGATTAGGGAAAATGATTAGAAATAATCAGCTATCAGGTTTTTATTGCCTTTTAAATTTGCTTCAGTTTATCCTGATGATGTAGGACTACATCCTGATTTTTTTGACAAAAAGAATTATCCAATTTTGGGGTTTTTTTTTCTCTTTGGGAGGGGTAATAATTATGGGTGGTATTTTATCATTTTCTAATGTATATTATGTGTATTTTGGCAGGTAAAAAGGAAAGATTGCTTAACATATTTCAGGGCTGGTGTGATAATGTTATTGACTTGATACTTGCCACAAATGAGGGTGACATTCTTCGTCGTGATATATATGACCGAACACCCAAATTTACTTGGGGAAAGGGTCGTGTAACCTTGCTTGGGGACTCTGTTCATGCAATGCAGCCAAATTTGGGTCAAGGTGGATGCATGGCTATTGAGGTATTCTTGATTCTTGGATTGATTCTCACTCTCATAGGAGTAGTTTTTCACTAGATTACAAATCCTCATAATAACTTTGTTATGGGAATTATTTTATGCATCAGCTAGATTACTTTTCAATTTTTGGATTTTTAGGATTATATACTCTTTAAGTCCACATGTAGAGTATCCTCATGTAGATAACTCTTAATTTCCTTATCCCGATGTCATTACTCTGGTTCTCATGTTGGATTATTCACTGCATTCATTCAGGATAGCTATGAACTGGCTTTAGAGCTTGAGAAAGCTTGGACACAAAGTGTTGAATTGGGAACCCCTGTTGATATTGCTTCTTCTCTAAAGCGGTAATATTTGATTTTCCTGTCGAACTATTCAAACCAAAATTCACATTGAGTTATCATGCTAGAATTTGCTTCTGATTTCCAAACATGCAGTTTGTAGAAAGATGAGGAAATATTTTTTACCATTGGGTGCAAGACCGTAAAAATCTCCTACGTATGTGCAAGGAGGGGAGTTGCATGCATCATGTGACAGATATATGTTGGAGAACACTCGCCAGAAAATGGCATGGTTAGATTATACTGACAACCTTTTCTGCCATTCATTTGGATGACCAGAGTAAACATGGTGCTCAATCTAACTTTAAAAGGGATGACTAAGAAGTAAACATTGGATGGTTTGGGTCATCTATTTAGATTGTTTTTTCGCCTTCAAAGGTCTTTAGTGGGTGTCCACCAATGGTGGGTTTCACCATCTTAGCTTTGTACCATGTACTGTCATGTGGTGAGTAGTCCATTTTTAACCCATCGGGTACAGTGAATGTCCCTTGATCATTAATTAGGTAAAAATAAAACTGCTTCTGTGAGTTTTCCAATAAATTTCAGTATCTAGGGCAATGACTGGGTTGCAGTTTCATCCTTTGACTTCCCAATTTATTTTTTTAGTATTGCTTTATATGATGCATCACTACATCTTGTTTCAGTTATCAGAATGCAAGAAGATTGCGTGTTGCTATAATCCATGGAATGGCAAGAGTGGCTGCAATAATGGCTTTAAATTACAAGCCCTATTTGGGAGTGGGGCTTGGGCCACTGTCGGTCAGAAAGCAAATTTCTAATCACTTCACAAATAACTATTGTTTCAGCAGAAATTTATTTCATCTCTTTATAATGTCTGAAAATGTCTTCTGCAGTTCTTGACAAAGTTCCGAATACCACATCCAGGAATAGTTGGTGGGAGATTTTTTATTGACATTGCAATGCCCTTAATGTTGAATTGGGTCTTAGGTGGTAACAGGTGGGTGTCTTACTTTTCCACCGTGTGCCAACTTACTGCGATGATAAAAATCATGTTTCTGGAAAATTGACTGGAATTTAAATAAGATTTTCTGCTTGAGAATGTTATGACATTATTTGTATCTGGAAGTATTATAAACTAGTAAGTGAAAAGTTGTTTACCAGTAAAGAAGCCAATGCTACATCATACTTGTTTTGATTTCCAGTCTTAAACAAGTGCAGCTAAGTACCATGCATGTTGGGCATGAATGCTGGTAGCAGACGTTAGGTGAGAGTATCACAGGCATCGAAATGATAGAAAATCACAACAATATAGGTACATTTGACGATGTCATAATTTTTGAAACTGATGGAAACAAATTATGAACGTAGATACAGTGGATGGCAGAACAGGACTTGTACAGCTGACCACAGATAGGAATTTGGTTAATGTTTTCTGGGTTAGGTTGCCTTTATGATCGATCATAGTGTTTGAACTAACACACATTTTGCCACAACAGGGAGAAGGAAAGGACATAAAAGGGGAAATAGAAGGAAGATCTTTTAGGGATAAAGTTTCATACTATTACTATAACTTCTCTTGAGGCCCTGTTTGCTTCGTTGTAAAATTTTCCCTGCAAATGACTATATGAAGATCAAACTTTACAAGAAAATTTTTATTTTTCACCTTTTTACATGGAAACAAATGGTGTCCTTAGTTAATTTATTATGGTATCTGCATGGGATGACAATTAGTAACATGACTAGATCACGATGTGTGTGTGCGTGTGTGTGTATATATATATATATACACTCTATATTGCATGCACCATGAAGGTCAGATCTCCATTAGACTGCTCTGTTGTTATGTGCAATGTGGCATGGGTAGCATTCCTGCAGCCTGCACGGTGTACAGAACTTGAAGCAAATTGCCTTTTAATGAAATTTTCATATGGAGGAAAAATTCATTTTTCCATTGTAGAACTTCTTTTGGACTGGACTGAAATAATATCATTCTCTTGCAGTGCAAAACTTGAAGGGAGGTCGCCATGCTGCCGGCTCTCAGACAAAGTATTTTTCTACTTAAACATTTCCAGCACAGCTTACTGCATGTATTATAGCAATAGTAGAAACTCTGAGATTTTTGCTGTATGCAAGCTAAAATTTGTTCATTTTTCAATGAAGGCAAGTGACCAATTACAAAGATGGATTGAGGATGATGATGCTCTAGAGCGTGCTCTTGGTGGAGAGTATGTTTATCATCACTATAATCTTAGTCTAGTTCTACCCAAAAAAAAAAAATCTTAGTCTAGTTAGCTACAGTTGATAGTCATAGTTCTAACCATCTTTTTTTTCTTCTTTTTCTAAGGTGGTTTCTCTTCCCATTGGAACAAGAGATTAGTGGGGCAGTACAACCTATACATTTAAGTAAGGATGAGAGCAAATCCTGCATAGTTGGGTATGTCAGTGAGAATAAGTTCATTTTTTTATGTTAGTAAGCTGAGGTAACACATGTATTAGACTTCTAAGTGTTGTATTGCAATTAATTGACATGAAATGGGTTAGTTCTGGTAGGTTATGGATTAGGATCTAAACAATAGTTGGCATACAGATGAAGGTGGGATTCGGATTCATGTTCAAAGTTCCAAATGGATCCCGTCCATGAATCAAGAACAGGTTGAATCAGGGTTTTGTACTTTTCTCATGCCATATAGCAAGAATCCAGTTGGACCAAAGACTTTGATCCAGACCCAATCATCCAGGCTCAAGGCAAGACCTGGGGTGGGCTAGAATATCCTCACCTGTAATTTGTTCTGCTTCCTAAACTATACAAATCTTGTCGGAACTCCATTTGAGTGTCCATTGTGTGCCTAGTGTAATGTCGGTCATTTTTCATTATTTGTCTACCAGCTAGTACATGAGATTTCCTTTTGTTGTAATCTCTTAATGTAAAGTGCTTCATATGATGTGAGTGCTACTCCGAAATTCAGGAATGTTCCACCTTCCAATTTCCCAGAAATATCGGTGACAATACCTTCCCCGCATGTAAGTGATTCTCTACAGAGTAGTGTATATGTTCCTTTCAATAAAGGAAATTTCCTCCTCTGTTATCCTATGTTTTGGTGCTACTGGTTCATCAATCAGGATTTTCTCTTCCAGGTTTCTGATATACATGCTCGTATCAGTTGTAAGGATGGTGCTTTCTACCTGACTGATTTGCAGAGTAAAAATGGCACCTGGATCGCTGAGTAAGTAATGGAAAGAGAGATTTTTTCACTTTCTATTGAATTGCATTCCCTAAATTTGATTAATGATTCCATGCAGTAATGAAGGCAGGCGGTATCGGCTGCCCCCAAACTTTCCAGCTCGATTTCATCCATCCAACATCATCGAGTTTGGTTCCGATCAGAAGGTGGTAAAAGTGTTTCCTTCATTTAGTTCTTGTATTATTTTTCTCTAGTTCTTGGCAGCATCTGTTTTGTTAGAGATGGTACAAATTACCTGAGACATCAATGTTAAGGAAGAAAAACAAGCTGACATGATATATAGAGTACCAAAAGCTTGAATCATAAAATATACATATAAATAACATGGACTGTGCCACAAAAGGTGACACTTTCGCAGCTGGGCGGTCCAGGGTGTGTAGGTGACATGGAAAGTTCTCTTGACAGAACTTTACCGCCATTTCATTTAAAGCACACCATATGTTTTAAAAGATGTGTTTAGATGACATAAAAAATTCTGTTGCTAGAATTTAACAGATGTCTGCTTAGAGTTTGATAATTAGATTGGCCCTGCATGTGCCGTCTGTCTCTGTCTCTGTCTCTGTCTCTCTCTCTCTCTCTCACACACACACACACACACACACAAGAATAATGAAATAGAATGGATTTTTTTGTTGCTGCATGGATATGATAGCACATTGTGTTTTGAGGTCTGTTTCCAAGATTTCAAGACCCAATTGTTAGTGCAGGTTGCCTTTCATGTTAAGGTGCTGAAGGTTCCTCCGAAAGATTGAAGGCAAGAAGGAAGAGAGTCAAATCCTCTCTTCTGTATGAGTTCAACTAATTTGGTTGAGTTACCAAAATTGTACAGTATGTATTCATTCCAGTCGAGATAAAAAGTTATGCTTTATTTTTCTTTCTAATTATTTGTTAAAAAGAAAAAGATTAGATTGAATGAAGCATTATAATTATCATGTTAGGGAAGCCTTGCTTGCTTTCAGTTTGTTATTTTCTCATGTCTCACTTTTCTTCTTTTGTTGTACAATGATTATATGAATCTATAAGAGGACAGAAATACAATAGAATACAATACAATTCTGTATCTCCAAACTTTAGCTTCCCCTGTCAATTCCTCTGATGGACTCTGTTAACTAGGTGTTTTTGTAGATGATTTCTCACTTATGCACAATGTAAACATTTTGTCCACTTGTTCTTCATTGAAAGCCATGTCGAGTGACACTCAATTATAAACCCAGCTTCCGCTGTGCTTGTACTTGTCAATCTTTCTGTTTGGTTGATTTGTGAAACCACATGAGCAAGTATTTCAGAATTTGATTATGAATGAGGTGATTGTATTCATCCAAAGGGATAAAGAGTCTAGAATTGGTCCAATGATCCAGAAGGATCACAATGCCTTACTTTGAAATCGGGGGTTGAGTTTGAAATGGTTGGTGCAACAGTTTGGCAAAATTCTGTTGTTGAAATTTGAATTTAACACCTCTCCAGCCGTTAGATTTGCTGGTATTCATGTGGCGGGCCTGGGGTTGTGCCCAGCATGTTGGCCGCACAATCCCAGGCCGTAGACGAGCCAAATCCTACTTAAAGGGGGAAAAGTACTGTTATAAATTATTTGACACCTTGAGCCTTGAGAGGTGTCAATGAGAAAATACTTTTAATAAACCCCATTCTAGATTCTGGTCCCGGCATGGTTGGAGGAATCGGTATCGGATTGGCTGATTTGTGTTGGTATCAGTGGAGACTGATATCGATATCGATTCTTGACCTAACCGATCCCATATTGGTGGATCGGTACGGATTGAGGGTAAAAATATAAAATAAAAAATTGCATTTTTCAAAGGATACAAGACAACCTGGATAGATACAATCCGATCCAATATGACTACTAAAACCATGGTGGGTTTAAGGGGGGGCGTTAAGGTAGGTCCCAATGAGAATTGAACTTATAACCTCTTAATTGTGAGACGTTAGTTTTGCTAAGTATATAAACGGATTGAATTTGATCACATAGTGACATTATCATATTCGTATCCGATTATATTTAGACGGATTCGGATAATATCTTATTAGTTTTGGACAGATTCAGATAGTGATTTTCTAAATATGTATTCTCCTAAATGGATATGAATATGGATTGAATATGAATTTTCAACTATCTGTTGACATCTTGACTGTTTTGTTGATGAGGGTTAAGGTTGAGATTTGAGAGTTCAACAACTATCTTTTCTTCTACACTTCATAGTCTTCTTACGTTTTTTACTTTTACTTTTACTTTTATCTTGTATTTAGTTTAATAGATATGTGATTGCATGCATCATAGTGCATAAAACAACATATATAAACCAATAGAAAATCTAGAAAAAATAATCACATTATCTTAACTTATAAAATTATAAAAATAAGAAAATAAAATCCATAAGTTAACTTCATCGGATACAGACACAAAGATATGTTTCAAACATTTTATTACTGTTGAATTGCTAAATGAATCGGATAATAATCGATCAGATAGGGGTATTATCATATTCGTATCTAATTATTTTTTAGACGGATTTAGATTCTCCTAAATGGATACAGACGCAAATCAAATACGCATTTTCGAATATCCATTGACATCCTTACATGCAACCCCGCCCCCTCCCCCACAAAAAAAAAAAAACTTCAACCCAACCTTGTGTTTTTTGGCGTTAGGGTTAGGCTTGGGAAGATTTGGATACACCAAGGGGGACGGATTTCAGCAAAACTGCAGATGAAAGTTCAACAAAAAATTGGTTTGAGATAGGCTCATAAAGCTTTATCTTCAGGAGAATATCAAGTCAATTTTCAAAAATTCTGACCTTAAGCCTGGACATGGTATCCCATAAGATCAAGTATATGATTCAAGAAGCCCTTCTCCCACCAATGCAGTGGCTACAAATTTTCCTCTCCCCCCCCCCCCTCCCCTTTATCGCTATCTAAGCGTAATTTATTTTACATTAATCAGAATAAGCAAAGAAAGAAAATAACATAAGAGGCTCAAAAACCAATACAAGGGGGAAGGCGAAGGGCCTCGATTCATAATTCATGAATACTTCCTGAATTTCAAAATGGCTGAAAAAGAAGAATTTATATCTTCACTCATGAACTACTCATTTCAAGCAGCCCAGTTAAGTTACTGACTTCAATTGTCGGGAAAAAGCAACAGCTAAGTTCATTATTTGACCCCAAAAAAGGTTTATTTCTTCCCATCAAACGTACTGCAAAACCACTGAAGTAGGAGGAATAGATGTTTTTCAGTTCTAGTGTGTTCACATTTTGTCATCAAAGCAAACCTAGTTCAGAAACGTTAACTACTTTAGCACCAAATCTAAACAGAAATGCTTAACACCACCTTAGGAATGAATGAACCGAACCTCTCATAGTTCTTTCCTTTAATATGAACAGGGTACAAAACACTTACAATAACAACATGCAAATTCTATGTTGTCCCATTACACAATAGTACAAATGAAACATGGGAAAGAAATGAAGTTTCAGGACTGCCAGAGAAATTCAAATATGAGCTTTCAAGTGCAAACCAATTTGGTTTTAGGTTACTATGGCCGTGGATCTTCATCACCGAGGAACTGCAAAGGCTAAGTAATACAAAGAAGGAAATATTGGAAGAAAATCAGTAGTGGAAAAATTCAGCCAATGAAAGGATAAAAACATCAGAACAATGAAAGGGTATCAAGCAAGTGGAAAATAAAGGCCAGGGCCTGGATGACAACAGGAAAAAAATTCCAGGCGAAAACTAAGAAGCAAAGAGGAAAACATGGACATATTTATGTTCCAGTCGAGTTACCACGATTTTCAACAAATAAATCCAAGGTTGACTCTCAAGATGCACAAGCAGACTGACTGTCTATTTATTTGACTGCAATTGAACAGACTGAAGCCATAAAATATCAAATGTTCCTGCAATAAGAAAACATTTGATAATATCTCAACATTTGCAACCAAACTAACTCCTAGAAATCCTGCCCAGGGTAGAAAAGAAACAGTACGATGTATTCCATCAATAGCTGATGTCCAGAAACAAGTGGATAAAGGTTTTTTGTTTCAGAGTTGCACCGAATCTCAGTCATAGAAGCATATAATAGGTTCCTATATAGTTGTCACAGCATCTAGGCGATCCAAGGCATTGGAGGGGGGCTGGATGTAGCGACGCCATAGTTGTCACGGCGGCATGGCGGTCCAAGGCGGTTGAGGCCTGTCTAAGCGCTTAGGCGGTAAAGCACTAAAGCGGCCGCCTAAGCAGTAAAGGCGGTTTAGTCACTCTAGTTTTAGTTTCCCCCCCCCCTCCAAACATTCAATACATATTATATCTTATATCATTAAAAATTAAATTTAAGCCACTACAAACTACAGAGTACAGAGAAGAAGAAGAAGGTAAGAACTAAGAACTAAGAAGCAGAATTGATTAATTGAAGCATCGAAGAGAGAGAAGCAGCAGGCTGTAGCAGACTAGCAGGCGTTAAAATAAAAAAAAAAATAACAGAGAAGCAGGCTGTAACAATGGAGTTAACATTAAAAAAAAAAAAAAACCAGAGAGTGAGAAGCAGCAGGCTGTAGCAGACTAGCAGGCATCAAAATAAAATAAAAAACAGAGAAGCAGGGCCTGTAACATGCGTTAACATAAAAAGTAAAAAAAAAAAGAGAGAGAAGCAGCAGGCGTTTAAAAAAAAAGAGCAGCCGGCAAATCACTCAAACAGAGAAGAAGTGTAGGGAACTAGGGGCTTACCTTGCCAAAAGAGTCACGTTTCAGTTGGCGGAAGTGGAACCGGAAGAGTAGAGATGCTGTGTTGGTGGAAGCAGTAGCAGCCAGCGGTCGTTAAAATAAAAAAATAAAAAAAAGGGAAAACAGAGTTACAGAGATTAGAGAAGTAGAAGAAGAAGAAGATTAGGGGAGTAGAGACTAGAGACTTACCGGAACTAGAAGAGAAGATGAGTCGAGTCTTTGTTGCCGCTTGCCGGAACTGGAGGAGATGAAGACTCGAGTTGATGTTGCCACTTGCCGGAACTGGAAGAGATGAAGACTCGAAGAGTTGCAGGAGACGAAGAGTTGAAGGAGACGAAGGAGACAAAGGCTTTAGAGTAAATTTAGGTTTTCACTTTTTCGTTTATACTTTTAGATAGATTTTTAACTTTTAAGTGTTTAAAATTTTAAAACTAAATAATCCCATTTAGCAGCGTACATTAGACTCTTTATACACAAACCAATAAAAAGCAAGCAAAAAGAATAAAAAAATAGAACATGACAAAATAAAAATAAAATAACCAGAGTCAAGGATGGCGGTCGCTCAACTCATATGGCGCACCAAGGCGTCGCTTTGACTGCCTTGGCGACGCCTATATGGTCAGAGCGACCGCCATCCATGACTCATGGAAAGCGTGGCACTGCCTAGCCCATAAAATACCGCCAGGACGCCTAAGCGCCGCCTAGGCAACGCCTTGACAACTATGAGCAACGCCTTACAACTATGGGTTGCTATTTTATGATGTCATCCTGGTAATGAAAATAAATTGATAATGATAAGGAACTCCATATGAAGGAAGGAAAAGCATATGCAATGTGCATGCACACACACGCACACAAACAGATCATGTAGCTGAGTCATTTTTCAGGCATCTCTTGTGATTGGAGCTCCGAGTGTACACTGGATGTTCAATTTTGTTTATATATCAACTGACCAGGTACTACATAATTGGGCTAGTGACTTCTTCACTAGCTCAAACTTAAAATATAGACAAATGGGGCAAAGAAATAGAGTTCTAAGACTTCTTTATTTCAAACTAACAAATTATAGCTACAATGTTTTTCCTTCTATCAAACAAGTTCCTAATGAGCTAATGAATTAGTATTACAATCTATGTGCCTAATGGACATAAGCAATTGACTCAATTCTTCCCTGTGCTTTCACCAATGAGGCGAGCAACTTTGTATGGGCTGATTTATTGATTCCTAATGATTTTCACCAGGGAAATCATATTCCAAGATATGGAGGAACATCCAGAGAGTTATTACTGCTCTCAACCACCACTTGATTCACCTCCATATGCCTTTATCTCCAACTGAACTTCAATTAATTATTTTAAATACTCCACCCTCATCTAGAAAGCTCCTTATGCAACTGTTTACCTAAAAATGTTTTATCTTCACTTTTTTCCTGGTAGATACCAAGAAATCCTTATTTGAGGAGCTGGATGATTTTTTCAGTACTACAACACAAGAGTAGAAGGAAGGAGAAGGAGGAGCCAGAAAAGAAAGAACAAAAAACAAAAACAGACAAAGATTTAACCCTAGAACAAGCAAAGATTTAACGTAGAACAAGTAAAGACAACCCAATTACATTGAACACACCGAATCATAATGACAGATGCACAGCCATACAGAATGGACCTACTGAAAAACTTCTTCTAGCTAAGAAATTGGCCATGCTATGCTTCTATTGGGTTGCAGTGTTCAGCATGGCAGAAAATAATGAGCCACTATATAGAAATATGAATTTCTAAGGAGCAACACCCAAACAATTGTGGAAGAGACTCTCTCAACTACAAAGCTTTGAAATCCCAAGGAAATGAATAATGCAATTTCAATTAGAACACAAGAACCCTGAATCATACCTTTCGAATAGGCCTTGGGTAGATAAAAGATCCACTGCTCCTGAATCACCCCCTCCACACTCTTTTCAATGCCTAAAGGTTCAAGTTCTCCAGAAAACAATGTTCATGATACGAATCTTGAGAGAATTCAACCCCATAAACCAACTTACAAGGTGAGGGAACCCAAGACCATATCAATCCACAACAAATCTCTTTCGTAATCGATGTGGGATCAACCCCCCATATGACTGATATGGGATCATAACATAGCCCTTTCGAAGGGGCTCCAGTCTACTCCAGGGTCTCTGTTTGGTGGCCGGTAGCCCTTTCCTACTGGCTTCACTCTCGCACTAGGTCACCCCTTCCACCCGAGGGTTGGGACGAGGATTGACTGCTCTGACAGCACTGATATGAACCTTGGGAGAAGTCAACCCCATAAACCTACTTACAATGAGAGGGGAACCCAAGACCATATCAACCCACACTAAATCCCTTTCGTGACCAAAGTGGGATCAGCCCCCCATATGACTGTTATGTGATCTTAACAGTGCACTAATGGAATTTAGAGCAAGGAAAGTGAAAATCTGGCATACTTCGATGTATTGGTTCCAACAACCTCATACTAAATCCTCATAATGGTGTCTTCTGAAAAGCCCCCAAAGACTTCAACAACTTCAAGTAAGAGTTTTCCATTTAAAAAAAAAAATCAAGCAAGAGTGTCAATGAACTAACCAGTAGTTACTCAAGTGAACTACCTTCTAAGTAGTGCAAAAATAAAAAAGCCTAGAGTTCCACCACATTCCCCAACACATTATCTAACAACAACTCTCATGTATCTGGTATGCAGGACCTTCCATCATTTGGTACAAACCCATAAGAGCAATTAACACAATGGTTTATATCACATAAAACTTCCTCTTCTCATCAAGTTCCAACCATCCACAAGAGACCACCAATTCCAGCTTAACTAAAAACTTAAGTCACAACTCACAAACTGAAGACTCTCCAACCATATCCCGCATGGAAGGTGAAACGGAAAACCTTAAAAGGAATCTTACCAGGGATCACTGACCAGAAATGATATCAACAACTTGGACAGGCAGCGCTATGGCGATTTTTTCATATCTCTATGGCAAAGACTAAATGCTTAGTAAGAGATCAATGGTATATCTTGTATCTATTATGCACATCATGGATATGGTTGAAAGAATTACACCCTATGATTTGATTAAGATTTTTTGTTTAAGCATTGAAATTAAAGAAATTTCACAACTGCTCAAGTCGTAACAATAATGTATGAGTGCCGGTGTAAGATACTGCCCTTAACCAAAATGGGAAAGAAAAAAAGTGCAGATAGTAAAACTATAAAAACCACTAAAAATATCAATTGTAGAAGATGACATCATCATCATCTCCTGAAAGTATTCTTCACCATTTTCTCTCCAATATTACCAGCAAAATACACCATGCCCAAGAAAGGTTTAGGAACAAATTAAGAAAGGTACAGCAAATCCCTCAAGAACTAACAAATATTCCAAAAATGAGTTAAACAACAAATATTCTCTTAGTAAAGTACGAGGCAATAGTTGCTGAATACAAAGTCCAGAAGTCTTAGGCTTGAAGGACTATTAACCATTTCAAATTGATTGAGACAACAGGGATGCATATACTGCCCAAACAGAATCAGCAGGCCTTGTCACAACGGCGATGCAAATCCTATACCATGAAGTAGCCAAAAAACAAGTCAGAATAAAAAATTTGACATTGAATAGGATGTGTCCATCGTTACTAAACAATAAAACACTAGTTGATTGGAATTCCTGATGCATCAATGTTACTGAAGAAGTCCTACGCGGTCAAATACTACAGTTTTGAAACTACTTGCAGAAAATAAAAATAAAAATAAAAAGACTAAGAAGAAGAAAAAAAACTGAACAAATTATTCTTCTCTCTCAACATAGAGAAAAAAAAAGAGAAACAAATTGAACAAGTAAACAGTATTGAACTCCTACACAAATACAGCATTTTTTAGAAACTACCAGAGCATCGAACACTGATCAATTTTTAAAGTTACCTTGAGAAAGCCAACTCCAGCAGCTAGAGTCAACGGCGATGATGGATACGAGACGAGTAGACGCAGTGGCACTGTGAAGCGGCATCAGAGACTCCAGGCTTCCCAACGCCATGGCCATACTGGAAATGAACGTTGAATGGAAAAAATGAAAATTGGAAACAACAGTAAGAAGACAATTAAACATATGCTAGGGTTTTAGCCTATAAGATCAAATAAAGCATCGAATTTACCTTGAAGCACGGGTAGCGATTCTTGTAGAAGGAGGAAAGGGGGAAGTCATGGTGGCTTTAGGTGTAAGGGTTTTAGAGAGTAGATTGCTGGAACGAAATGCAACAGACCTAGCTCCCGCCATTGCAACGGATCTACACACCGAAGCCATCTCCTCGCAGATTGAGAACCAACAGCCAAAGGAAGGCATGAGTAGCCGAAACGCCTTAAACCCAAGGGTTTAGGCACAGAGATGTAAACAAAAAAAATTTTAAACCGGACCGGGCAAGCGGGCATGAACCAGATAATGGCCGGTTCTGGTTAATCAAATTCAGCATGATGATGTGTTGGAGCTTGACACATACATGGTGTCAAAGTCAACCTGAAACCAAACCAAATCGTTTAAATCAAAACGATAATTTATTTGATAAATGGTTTGATTATGATTTTAAAATTGAGACTGTTTAATTAAAATCCGACCATTTAACACCCTTAATCGTAGGTTGATAGGTTGATGGCAGTTATGTGTTATTGAATGGATTTGCAGGATGGGTTTCTATGTTAGGGCTATATTCATAATTTTATATAGAGAGAATGTTCTCTGTGCCGCAGTGCAAGCTGCACCTAGGCACATGGGCCTGCCACTTA
The DNA here is from genome assembly GCF_018873765.1 of Telopea speciosissima. Classification (NCBI taxonomy): domain Eukaryota; kingdom Viridiplantae; phylum Streptophyta; class Magnoliopsida; order Proteales; family Proteaceae; genus Telopea; species Telopea speciosissima. Next base: position 18,965,447 of record NC_057919.1, on the reverse strand, counting down.
GGGGGGTAGGGTGGTCATTGCGCCCACTTTCATGTGCCTGGGTGCAACCTGCATTACGGCACAGAGAACAACGCCCTTTTATATATAACATTGCATACACTTTTGAACCACATATTATTAAGCTGATTTAAGGTTGGAATTTGACCACTCAAATGGGTGGAGGAACCATCCAATGTCTTCACAATTTGGCTCTTATGTGGTAACTTGCGGACTTATTTATATGGCAACATGCGTTTTGTGTATGTATATGTATATATATAAGCGAACAAACAACCTCTCCTTAGGACTTAGGCTGGAGCTCAACTGCAACTAGCAGCTACAACCACGCCAATAAGAGACGCTTCTCCGCCTGAATTTGATGAAAATGTTGTTCTATACATGGAAAGAATTTCAAACTAATCTGACCTCCCCACTTGTCATTGTAGTGGTCTAGAAGTTTGGAAAAATGAGAATTCTAGAAAGTGAACTCAATTATAGGGTTCTAGAGGAGAGACTTGGGGATGTGCTTCTAGCTCAGTAGGTGTGGCCTTCTCCCAGTGGGAGTGGTGCAAGTCCAGGGAGTCGAGGGGGTTTGACTCCTAACGCCACCTTTCTTGACATATAATAGTACTAGTAGGTATAATAAGTGTGGTTTTGTGCCCCCTTGCTGGGCCCAAGGGCATGGCTCCTAGTGAGTCCTTATCTAACCCCTCATTGGTCCCTCTATGGCTCCAATGTGGGCCTAGTACCCAAAAACCCAAAAAAAAAGGGAAGTGGATTCAACTAGTATTGTTGGAAAGTAAAGGGAAAAGGCTCATATATGATGGGTCAAATGATTGAGTGATGTTATCAAATTTGATAGTTGATCTATTAGTAGTGGTCTTACTTGATAGTTAGCTTGTCAAATTATTAGTCCACATAGTTATGAGATTCGAAAACTTCATGGGTTTTTTCTTCTTTTTAGTTAGCCCAACCCATAAATGATAAGTGGATTCATTTTAAAACTTAATGGTCTCTTAGACATATTCAGCTCACATTTTAATTCATTTGAAAATTTAACCAAGGCACTGGTATTACTCTAAGAACCATTCCTCCCCCCCCCCCCCCCTTATTCTTTTTATGCTTTTCATACTCAATGGTGAAACTTATTAGTGTGAGAATAGGGTGCTTCAGCCATGGTGTCCCAAGTTATAGGGAAACCTGAACCTAGGGGTGTCAATACCCAACCCGAACCGATGAAACCGGCCCGAACCAGCCCGAACAAGGCCGGACCACACTGGACCGAACTCTTAATGGTTCGGTTCGGTTTGTGGATCCAGAAAGGCAAACGGTTTGGTTTGGGCTAGCCCGACGGTGCACCGGTAGCTCAAACCGTTAGGCCTTAACCCAAACCGAACCGACCTAACCCGATAAATGAGTAAATCAGTAAATGCCTAATGCCCCATTGCCCCCTAAATGTGTTGTGATAGTTTCTCACTTTATCTCATATCCTTTGTTAATGATTACCCAACCAATTGTATCCATAGGCCATAGGACATAGGATACAAAGATGCATTGTATTTGAAATATTTTATGTACTTAAAAGAGAAAGAGAAGAAAAATTAGCACTAACCGGACCTTACTAGTTATATAAAACCGGTACCAAACCGAATCCAAACAGATATCAACCCGTTATCATAAACCGAAACCGACATGAAACCAAATCGCACCGAAACCAAAACCGCACCGAAACCGATTATTTCTTAATGGTTTGGTTTCGGTTTCTATAAAAGTCACACCGAAACCGAAAAACCCGAACCAAAACCGGCCCGTTGACACCCCTACCTGAACCAAACCAAGTATAATGGTAGGCATCGGTAGCCAAAGCCCAACCCATTATAACCAGTAGAGGGCAGGTTCTGTACCTACATAAGAATCCAGACTTAACGCAAATTATTAAGATGGCCCAAGTTTCTGCCATGTGGTAGATCGGATGGATTCATATTTTGTGGATAAATAGATCTCAAAGTCTCAAGTTATGTGTCAAGTTTTAGCTACAAAAGAGTTTGCCACGTGATAAAACAAAATTTCAAAAATCTACGGATTACAAGAGAGTACATGGGCACACATATAACTTAATTCTGAATTGTGACATATAACTTAACTGTGAATTGTGATTGTGATTGTGCCCAAGTAAGATATATGTTTTTAGTTCCTCATTCCTTTTCCTGATCCCCATACACCATATCCAATAAAAGAGTCTCCGGACCAGTGAGCCCAACGGCCCAAACCCCGAGCCCACCACCCATACACCATAAATCCTCAGAGAGGTCAATTCTTAATTTTCTCTTTGGAAAAGGAAACCAAATGATCATCGTCAACGCCTGTGTCGTTGTCGTTGCCGTGTCGCCGACTGCAGGTATAGCTCAGCGGTGACGGCCGGGCCATATGCAGAAATGGATGATCGCCACGTGAAGAGCCGTAAGTAGCGGTGGGTGCACGTGACATCGTAACGGTCAGGTTCAGGTGGCGAGAATGGTGACCGTTGGAGCATTTGATTCCAATCAGTTCTAGCCTTCTAGGTCAGTGCGATCTCGAGCAAATAAACGATGATATCTTGGGCCCAAAAACAAGCCGAGTCAGATACTCTCCGTAGTAGTACATGTACGGGCCCAATCGATTCTGTGATTCCAAAATGAAAAATTACCATTCTGTTATAATGGTAGAAACATTGGCTGGGGTAAGGGGAGGAAAGAAATCGGGAAAGCACAAACAAAATGATCAAATTTTGTCAGAAAAAGACAAGTCAGGGCTGAAACCGTCTATCTGTCACCAACGCATCGCAAATTTTACGGACAATCTTCAGCCAGCCAATCACTTTTCAGCTTTGGTTGGGAGTTGGGAGTTGGGAGTTGGGACCCGTATCACGTGGGCTCCCATCAGAATCCATTTTTTATTTCCGAAATCACCCTTCTCCTTCACACCATATTATATGTTTTTACCCACTCTTCACTCCTTCCTGAATCCTGCCCGCCTGGAAAGTGGTAAACCCCGAAACTCCCAGAATCCAGAAAAATTCCTGATAGAAACCCTCGTTGTCGCTGAAAAGCTAAACTGAAAGGGCGGAAGGGTTTCTGTCTAACCTTCTCTCTCGGACTCGAACCCACTTCCCAAACTTCCATAAACGACACACGCGGCCTCACTTAATTTGGTATCGTCTGTCATATTAGATACCTACAGAGACACTCCAACTCCTTTCTCTATCTGAAATTTTCTGAACGTGGTGGGGTCTTTTCCAAAAAACAGAGATTTTTACAGGAGATTTCGATTCAAATTGGTTTGCGAGTTGCAATTGCAGTGGTAGATGAGTAGATCAGCTCACGCGACACGCCTCACGCCTCACGGGGATATCGAGGAAGCCTACCTGAAACAAACTAAGTTATATTTAAATTTTTGAAATGGTAATCAAGATTTTTTACAATGCGTTTCCCGATTTTCCTCATTTTTACCAAGAAAGAGCAAATCAAACACGAATACACGAGAGGTTTTGATATGTGGGGGTAGTTCCTATAATTTAAAAAAATAAAAATAAAAATTCTGGTACCAATTATTCATGACCCAGAGACGGACTCTGCAAGTCTTCCGATCTTCTTGACCAGTTCCGGAGACAATTTCTTCAATGATTTTCTCTCTTTTTCCGGTCGAAAATCAAAACCCAGAGCGTCAGTGATGTCCTCAGAGCTCCACCCTGCATTTCTCAAAGAGTCGGAGAATCGGTCTGCCTTGAGTAGCAGAGCATCCAAGACTGCTTGATTATCTAACAAAATCACGTCCCTTTCGAAAAAACCAGATGCTGATACCTGTACGATTTCCGCTACGTCTGTTTCATTCCAACCACCTTCTCTCAGGATCGTTCCGATCCGCTCTAAATACCCTTCAACCCATTTCGACAGTTTTCCCCGAAATGTTGGCCGAGGAATCTCATAGTATTGATCAGAAGATAGAGAAGACGACAAAGATGACGAATTCCTCCGCCTTCTATCGATGGCTGCATCACTCCAGAATTCAACCCATCTGGGTGTTCTGCTCCCAGCGGCGCCACCGGAATCTAAGCTTCTGCGGGAGTAATTAGATGAAAATGATAACGAAACTGTTGTCTTCTCACTAACCGAGCGCTGCTTTTTGAGGACGCAGGGATCGTTGTCCCATCGAAACAGAGACTCCCGTTCGAAGAAATCGGATAAATCCGATCCGCAACAGAATATCCGATTCTCGTCGACGAAGAAGATAGGGTTTCCAGCCAAAGAGGGGTTGCAAGGGATGTAGCAATGGTTGAAGAGAGGGATCAAGATGGGTGCCTTCTTCAGTGCATTTCGAGCTACGCGCAGAGCCTTCTCAGGGTCAGATGGCCGTGGGCCCCAAGACTTGGGCCATAGGGCGTTGCGTGCAATCTGAAAAGAAATTGCAGCGATTGGAAGGTCAAGACAGGCGTGGAGACGGAGGCGTGATCCAGAACCGGCACGCCAGTCGGGGAATCCGGGACCAACTGGTAGACCGGCTGAGAGAACGGCACGAAGATCAGGCGGGAAGACGAAGCCGAACTCGGCTTCGGTTCGGGCGAACTCGGTGTCGGAGAGACCAGGTTGAACCAGAGTGCCGGAACTGCGAAGGCGGGAGATGACCTTGACTGCAAGGGAAGAGAAAGAATCGAGACCAGCTCGGACGGGAGTGGAGGTGTTGGTGGTGGCAGTGGAAGCAGCGGCAGCACGGGCCGAGAGTCGGCGTAGACCGGCTACGTGGGCTGGGTTCATTCTCCTATCGACGTCGACCATGGTGGTCGACTCGCAGTGGAAGAACCGGCGGTGCCGTTACGTCGTAGAGACCTTTTAACGCTTCTCAGATTCTGTGTCTCTTTTAGTTCAGACTTCGGAGCGAGAGAGACAAGAGGAAGAGTTAGGGAACAGAACTGTGAGTAATTAGAGTGAGAGAAGAGACGATGGTGGAGATTTTATAAGTGGTGAGGGTGGGACCTACTGAAGATCTCCAATGGAGCGACTTGTTGGGAGTGGGGTCAGTGGGCCCGAGTGGTTTGCCTGGTCGGCGTAGTGAGTCACTGCGCGCGAGTGTGCGTGTGTTTGTGTGGCATTTCGTTCACTTTTAATTAATTTTTTTGATTATGATATAACACACCTGAGTTATTTTTTAATAATCATATCTATCTATAGAAACTTAGAAAGTCGGTGTAGGAGACATCTGCTGGAGCGTAAAGGGAGTAAAGAATTTTGGAGCGGGGTGGAAGAAATGGAAAATCAAGAAGAGAACCGCTGATGTGAAATTAGCCGTTACATTATTATTAGTTAAGCAAATTAAGGGCTCTGCAACATGGGATTCTATTTAAATGTTTGACCTTTGTTCTTATCAAAAAAAATAAAAATGTTTCATCTGTTGTTGTCAAGTTCTCTATGGGACACAGGGGTCGAGCCTAGACACAATAGGAGAGGAGTCTCGAAAATGAGACCATCAAGTTTTAAGTTTCACTTGGACGAGTGATGCCAACCATCAGTCCAAGACCATGTCCCTCAATCAATTGAAATCTTATTTACTAAAAAACCATGTGAAATTTTCTTCCCCTAGAGTTGAGACTTGCGAGTCCAAGAGATGAGGGGCTTTGCCAGAGTGTGACATTGAGACTTCGGGATGAGCACTTAGAAAAGGAAATTTTTTTTTTTTTGATAGAACTTGAAGAAGGAAATTAACAATTAACATATTCACGGCGGAATGCAAAACTTCGGTAGAGGGAAAGAGGGTATAATTTAATTCTTTAATAATAAAAATAATGTTTTTAACCCCTAAGGGCAGCACAGTTGGCAAAGGACAAGGCCTAAGGAAGTTGAAGGTCCTAAGTTTGACTTCACCTCTCCCCCTGGGACCATGGGCCTGAGAGGAAACTTCCTGATGAACATAAGGGTCCCAGTATCTCTGGGTTTATGTGTGTTATGGGGTTGTGCACGAGCCTTGACGGAATTAGTACATCCAAATCCCAAAAAAAAAAAAAACTATGTTCTTTACAAATTTAGAATCATTTGATGAAAGGTAATCACTAAGATTAGGCGGTCAACTCATTTCTCAATAGATTAATTAATTAGAAATAAACACTCTTATTTCCTAAACATACATACATAAATGTCAATTAATATATGATTAATTATGACATAAAAGAATACGTACCAAGTTAAGAGTGAGAGAAGAGATGATTTCTTATAGACTTACAAGTATGGCGAAGAACACATGTGCGCCAAATGCACCATGCATTGGAATTTTACTTATAGACTTGACTTGGTATGATTTCTATGTCAATTACATCGGGTGATTTCTAATTCAGATATTGTTTGGTTTGATTTTTGGATCTTATTTTAATGAAATACAAATTTTGAAACAACCAGGAGCTATTTCAGAATTTCTATTTCATTTGATTTCACTCTTGCTCTTTAATGAGCACATGGTTAATTTAATGGGCAAAATAGTAACTTCATGTTAAAATTCAACACCACCGTTCTTCTCTTAATGGTTTCACTCTCCCGATAGCCACCACCACCCCACCAACCCCATTGCCACCTTTCCCAATAAAATATATAAAATCTATTCTCAAAAATTGAATTACCAAATGGATTTTTTTTATTCTTGAAATATTTCATATTGATATAATCTAAACAATTTTTATTTCTTGACCAAAAATCTGTTTATTGACTATTTCATGAAATCAATTCGTAATTGAAATAGAAGTCATACCAAATTTGAAAGTTTCAACATATCAACCTCTCTGAATCCAAGTGATCCCGTTTCAAATAAAATACATTGTTTTCTTTTAGTGTACGTGTACATTACTTTGAAATTGTTGTTATATTGAAATTGGCCTCCTTTCGTAAAATAAGGGAGATCTCATTAATTTATCTTGTAAAAGGTAAAAATGTTAAAATAAAATTTTTTATATTGTATAATTATAATTATAATTATTTTTTATTTATATGATCCATCGTCAAGTAGTGAGAGTCTCAACTTAACCATTGGTGATGGTTACACAAAGAATATTACTTTTCTATATTCGGCTTTGGGCTCCTTCCTTCCACAACTCGCTAGTTGATTAACATTACTAAACTCAAAACTCTTCCATCAATTACCCAATATGAATATGAGAGAGGATGGGATTTGTAGGACATTGGAGAGTCCATGGCCATCCATGCGATTAGGAAGTTTCTCTTAGGCTTAAGTGTTATACAAATCCAATTGAATCTAACTAATCCAACAAAACATCAGCAAAGGTGGAGCACTTAATTAAGATCCCCTAGAGGAGAGTGGGGAGGACACAGGGACATGGTTTTCCTAGGGATTAGTAAGCAAAGCTGTTAGGGTTTAGGGTTTAAGCACAATGTCGCTTAAAGCAATACATCCTGCATATCAAGTTTGGAATAATGCAGGTTACTGTTTCTAACTAGTATTTATAGAAAACTAGCACTAGGGTTTTTAGGTTAGATGAGTTCTATTCAGTGGGGTCTACCACACCCTGATTCCTTATTCAAATAGACTTATATTAGAACATATAATAGGGTTATATAATATACCCAACAAAAACTGGGACAAATAGTAAAAGAGGAGATGAAAGCCAAAGCGGCAAAGCTAGGTTGGACCTTTACAATCTTGTTATATAGAGAGAGGGTTCCTTGAAGGCATCATTGCCTCTGGACAAGCCCGGGGGCCAATGAAAACATGCATGGAAGCCTCAACGAGTATGAAATTTCTACCTTTCATAAGAGTAGGATAATAATTTCAGACTCCTCTGTGTCTAGATATAGGAGCCACGCTGCCTTTCGGGGTTTTTTTTTCCTATATGAGAGAGAGAGACCATACCCCTTATCTCTGTTTAGTATCCTGTCAAGTAGTGGACCAACACCATTGCTCCGTTGTCTGCTAACAAAACAATACACACAGACTCGGTTTTCTGAATCCTAATGACTACAACAGAGACCGATAAGCCTCTTTTGCTGGAGTGGTGGTGGTGGCAAAACCTCACCAAAATCTTAGCCAACCACCCACAACCCAATAAGAGGCTTCCGATAAGAAGGTTAATTTGATGGGGGCTTCTCCAATTGATTTGTCTACTGTTTGTCTCTTTATAATGTCCAAGTGCTACGGCAAATTTTGTCATATTAAATTAGTTTGGTGTGGGTACCCAAAAACTACAGACTCAGTGACAGCGACCAACGTACGTACGTAATAGTAAATAGTGTTTTACCCAAAAAGAAAATAGTAAATATAATGTTCCATTATACAGATGATCGTAAGTTCAAATAGGGAAAGAGAACCCTATCTCGGCCTATCTCGGTGCGTGCAGTGCGCAACCCCCTCGCTTGGTGCGCAAAATGATCGCCACACCTTTGGAATTTTTCAATCGATCAAACAGTGCATCGTGTACCTGTGGTCAGACACAACAATACACGAAATGATCGATGCACCCCCTGAAAACTGGAAAAGCGAAAAGATCTAGTGATGCGCCCATCATTTCACTTGTGATTATATTTGGGCGTAGGTACACGTGTGTGTATAGGGTAGATTATAGTTTAAAAAATCAGAATCAGATTGGTCAAATCAACTGTGAATGATGCACAACCGATTCTAGGTTTTTTGGGATAGGATCGATAGGTTTTTGATTTGTGGGACCGATTCTAATCCAACTGGAATTGATTCGAACCCTCAACTCCAAGTTTAAAATCTTTAAAGTAGATCCATATACACAATTCGTTTTTTATACCAAGTAATGATTCATAAATACATGATCCACGAAGGGATCAGGACAAAATACCTAAAGGAGCAAGGAGGGCCCCACGAAGGACTGACGCTTAATCCAAAAAAGACCTGACTTGCTGCAAGTAATAGGGGAGGAGAGGTCTTGAACTCGAGATCAACATACCCTAAGCACCACTAGGAAAAATGGTCCCAACCATCAATCCAAGACCAATGTCCCTAGCACAATGATTCACTTATAATGTTTACCAAAAAAAATGGTTCACTTTCTATATCCTCGACTTTAGTTAAAAGCCAGAAAGTGATGTAATTTACCTCTTTGAAATGTATAAAAAAACAAAGTGCTTCTAAGTATCACGATGCTTCACGATTTGCCACTTGATAGTACAAGAGTTGATCTATGAGATGGATCGAACTCTGATTCAAAACTGTAGTAAAATTACTAAATTGCAATCAGATGAAAGTAAATAAAAAATAAAAAATGGCATCTTTTGTAGTTTTAGCTAATTCTTCTATTCATTTTAAGTTGAAATTGTACCAATGAGGTATTTGCTTAGTTCTTTCAATCACAAGGATGTCCTCATGTACAACCATATAGCAAATAATAAAATGTTATATTTCACTACGCATAGTGACATCTAGTTTTTTTTTTTTTTTTTATTTTAAATAAAAATGTATAAAATATTTAAATGTAACACATAATAGGTGAAATTTTTTATTTTATTTTTTTGGATTTAGCTTTCATGAGAATTAAAGAAGTCCAGCGAAGCACTTGTCTAAACCTAATTATATATTCTTCCTTCCAATATATGTTCCATATATTATAAGTTTATATTTGTCTCTAAGCAAGACAACTATACTCATCATATTTATTATACATATTTAGCAAATAATACAAGGTAGTTATAATTAATTAATATGGGTGTAAATGCTAATTGGTTAGAGGAGAGGAATAAAACCATCTCTCCTCGCGATTAAGGTATACTTCTAATTAGGCTTTAAGTTTTATTATAAAATCCAAAGATGGGATTATAAAAAAAAAACAAAAAAAAACTCATGTGCTTCTTCAGTCTTCCATAACATATATATTCAGGGAAAAGTGATTCTTCCCTTAAGGGGTTGTTAAGGTTTGTAACTTGTTTCTGTAGATAATAATTTGGTCTTAAAGTGTATAAAAGTGATTTTGGAGGAGATAATTAAAGTAGTAGATAAAATAAAGATTATAGTTAAGGATTCTCAATTAGAAACAAGTAGAGATTGTTGAAGAATTAATCCAACTAGCAATCAATGTGACTTGTTATATACTCAACATACGTACCCCATACAACTAGTACGCTTTCTTCTTTTTCAGAACTTTAAGAACCATGATAAATAGAATGAGTAAGCATGCATGCCCTCGTGTGGAGCAATTCAGATCCTCTACGGCTCAACTGCCCTAGGGGTCTGAGCGGTGCAGACATAACCGCGTGCGTCATGACTGCCTTACCCCTGCCTAAGCGCCTTGCCTGAGTAGGGGTAAGGCGATCATTGTGCGTGTGGCTGTGTCTGCACCGCTCAAGCTGCTAGGGCAGCTACGTTGTAGAAGATCTGGATCCTCGTGCGGAGAGGGCATGAATACTTGTTAGGGTCAGGGATGTAAATGGATAGTCAAAAATCGTTATCCGATTCGTGTTCGAATCTGTTTAAGGGTTCCGAATCTAGAATTTTGGTTTCCAAAAAATATCTGAATTTGTCTGAAAGATAAACAGATTTGGATATTTCTATTTTGGACCGGATACATATCCGGTTAATTTACTATCAAATTGTAAATATAATGAACTTAATATTTTTGTAGAAAACATATGATATATTACTATATTATCCACCCTTATTTTAAATACTTTTATAAGGATATTTTGGTAATATGTCTAATCCTAAGTTAGAAATTGATAATCGAAATTGGAAATCTGTAACCAATATTGGTCAGATTCGTTTACTAATTAGATAGTTTATCGAATCAGTTAATATCCGGATATTCGATAAACTTCCGAAATCAAATATAATATTAATTTTAAAATTCTGTCAAAAATCGAATCAAATACAAATATATCATTCAGTAAATAAATTCGAATTCAAATAATAATAAATCTAAATGTGGGCGGAATCCAATCCATTTACATCCCTATTTATGTTAGGCAGGTAATTGAAGAGTTAAATGATAAAATAAAACAAGAGAACATAATAATGTCATTCTTTTCATGAGAACGAGATGCGTGGGTGTGATAGGCGATGGAATAAAAGGGTGGATTATAACTTTTGGCAGTGGGCTTTGATGTGGACTTTAGAGCGTAAGCAGTAGAGATCCCGTGCGGTTCACGGGATTCAAAGTGGGAATGGAAAAGATAGAAGACATCAAAACAAAAGGCAGCAAGAATCTGATGCAACTTGGTACTGATCAAGGATCATCTAAAGTGAAAGTTTTTCTTTTCTTTTTTTGTTTTTTTAAGTTAATGTGGTTGAAGGATTAGATGAAGCTGGCATTCGATCTCAAGCATGGTTTAAGGTATCGTATCGGTATCAGACCAGTCGTATCAGCTGGTCCACATCAGTTTTTTTTTTTGGCGGGGGGGGGGGGGGGGGGTCAGGTCCTCTATAGCGCGACACAGTGTGTAGCGCATGCAGTCGTATCACTTGTGTATTGGGCTACATGCCCGAGCACACAGGGTCATTGGATGTGCGCTACACACTGTGTCGCGCTATAGAGTAGCCCAACGAGGGGGTGTGTGTGTATCACATAAGTATTGAAGTATCACTTTACAAGAGCAACATGGTCCGGTCATGGTTTGTAATCTCAGATCGGCCGATATTGGCTGGATCGTCGGTATCAGATGAGACCAATCTAATACACTGTAAAAAAATATATTTTTTTTTTTTTTTCAAATGAAAAAACAGGGGCAAATGTGTTATATTTGGCCTAATTTTGGGCAACACGAATCTAAGACAACCAATCTAATCCGAGACATGGATCCAATCCCGATACCGAGATTACGAACCACGGGTCCAATCAAACCTAATACAGCAGATCCATATCGATTTCGATTGAAAGACCGATACCATAAACTAAATCCTTGATCTCAAGACCTAGCCACAACAATCCAAGACTCTTACCATTGGGGCTAGTGGCACCTTCACAGCCCTTCTAGTGTTTGATTAAAATAGGATGATTATAGATGATACCTTTTTCCGAATACCTATGGCCTTTGGGTGTGGGGTGTAGATTCCTCCCCACACTGTCAGCATGGGGAACTTTCTCCCATATTTCAATGAAGTATGAGAATTAGGAAAGGGACCGCTCTTTTTGCCAATTATAATTGTTAAGAGAAAAAGAAGGTTGTTAGGTGGTGTGGTTCATGCAGCAATGTGGGGCCTAATTGGAGCGAACACAAGCATCTAATAGGGGTGAGCCCTGATGTAGGGACCACGCGACCTGGCAACAATTCCCCAAACCCAATTGTTAATCACGGAGCATTGAAAACTGTTTCGGCTCTAAAAATAGGGAATAGTTGGCAATTTATCTCATGCTAAAAACATGCTTTAATGTTTTGGATACAATTTCAACAAAAGAGATCGAGAATATAATTCAATGGAAGTACACAAACATCGTTCCAAGGCTTGCTTTGGTGGTTTGGCACTGCTCTCTTAGGGGAGTCCTCAAAGACTTAGTTAGTGGATCAAGTCCCCTTGACAGGCCCTCAATGGGTCTTGTATGGTCTCTTCTGGGTCCTTGAACCTTGAAAACAAAAAAGTACAAGCAAACTAGAAAAGGAATAGTTTAAAATGGCATATCTCAATATAATTGTTAAATCACAGAGGGAATACTACTCTCTCTCTCTCTCTCCAAGGTTGTGGTTGCTATTATCTTGCATGATTTTGATGGTTTTCTAGCTGTCAAAGCAATTTTTTGCAAGTACAAATCAAGGTCACATCTGTGAGTGAAGGATTCAAGGATCAATTACTCCCTCTCTCTTTTGCTTCAAATTCACCTTGGGGTTTCTGGGTAATCCATAATCATCAAATAAAAGTTTAGTTGTCCAGTAAGGTACAATTGAAGCTAACACTTGGCTCATAACTTCTTTTTTAAAGATTTCTGGTTTTCCAGTAGGTCTTGCGTCAACTAGTCCTCAGTTGCATGAGTTTTACCCCGTGAATGGCAGTTGGTTAGTATCAAAAGGAATAAATTAGAGGAGTGTCATGAGATCCATCATTGTTGATTTCTTGGTTGAGTGCATCTCTCGTGCGTGTTGTACAAACTAAGTTAATATTGTGAACCCCCCCAATAGAGACTAGACTTGTCACAAAACAGCTTCCCCAGAATTTGACGCACAGGTAAGCAAGCACATCTATCCCTTTGTTTGGCGATCAAATTTTCAACCCCAACCACACAACTCATAGCCAGCCACTTAGAGAGGGAAGGCGGAATTCAATCCCAACAAAACCGCTGATGTCTACTTGTCCACAGGATTAAAAGGCAAAATCTCTTTAGCTTCCTCAATCCTCGCATTTTCAATGGTCATAACAAAATAACAAAATAACAAATTGCTAAAACCAGAATCTCAAACCAGTTTTCACAGCTTTTATCTCTCTGAGAAAAATAGGTAGGTCCTAAACTTAATAAGTTGACAAGTGATGATGGGATTAGGCTTCTCTCTAGGGAGTGCCCAAGGGGGCATCCAGGGGCTGGGCTGGGTCAGGCTGGGTCGGGCATATCCAGCGCACGTCCAATCAGCCATTGAGATGTGTGCAACACAGTACAACGACTGGATGCCCCACCTGGGCACTGGGCTCCCTGGAGAGAAGCTCAATCCGTGATGATGATAGGACCGTAGATATTATTTATTACATACAAAATATGTTAGAATTCACCGCTCGTGTCATGCTTACATTGAAACAGCATTATTATTATCTTCAACTTGTGTTAATAATTTGATTTTAAAACCTTATATATTGTTACAGAGAAATTGCTTGCTAAAATCAAGATAATCCACAAATTAGATATTTGAATTACTTTGATTGACTTATCAGAATGGGTTTCTCTTTCAAACTTCTATCTTTGAATCCATAACAATGCCATAAGATTGATTATCTGTTGCCAAGCAAATGCCACCTAACTTGGCCATATACAGGATGGCTTATTGGGCTTATGCTTCTGGGAACACTGAAGCCAGCTTTCGGGTGGATAAAGATTCTATTCAATGACCTCTTACCTTTCCCAACTCCTGATAATAAACCCATCAGCCAGCTACCCCCATTTTTCTTTTTGGGTCTTATTGAGCAAGAGGTGGGAAAGATTCCATCGAATAAACCCTTACTGGACTCAAGCTTTGAATACTCGAAAGCTGGCGAAGCTGAAGCCCTCATAAGCCATCCCAAGCATGTACTTATCCTCTTTCTGTTTTGTCCCGTAGTGGGCGTCTCTGTTACCCCAGTATTTACTAGAGGAGGGTTGATTTTTCAAATCATCCCACAATTCCATGGACTAGTCTCCGTCAATATTATTGACCAGTAGGGGTGTAAATGAATAGCCAAAATCCATTTCCATATCTATGTCAGTATCTGTTTAGCACTATCTGAGTCCGTCCGAAAGCTAACGGATGCTGATACAAATAGACTATAGATATCTGAAAAGCTCTACTTACATGTAAACGGATAAAATATCCAATCCATATCCGTTTAGCACTATCCGAATCTGCCCGAAAGCTAATCGGATGCAAATGCGGATATAGCACTATCCGAGCCGAATCCGATCCGTTTACATCCCTATTGACTAGTGACAAAAAAAATACAAGGTCAACTTCCGGGTGTTGGTGACCTAAAATTTTGAGATCCTCCCCCCCTCCCAATTTGGCATATGACAATCTCAACCATCGAAGCTAAACCATTTCTTTCAAACATATGGTTGCAAGAGCTCTTTCACTTCAAATACAGCACAAGGCACAACATTGAACAATGGCCAATACCAGTGTCTTCTAGCAATAGAGGAAAAAGATCAGGTCATTCTCCTAACTACAAAATATATAGGCTTATAGTCACCCCACGACTTGCATGCCAAACCATCTCTCAATGTCTGGACCGGCTCCTTACCCTGCAACACTGGTGCACCAAATTAGTCTTCATTACAGGTGTTCACCCTACCCACCAACATGCGTGCACACTGTTGTTACCAGTACACTAATCAATTAAATCCCTCCCCTCCCCCTCCCCCCCCCCCCAACCAAAAAAATAAGTAAAACGTAAAAAGTTATATACCTTGGTGATCGGGAACGTGAGTGAGAAGGGGAGCGAGAGCGTGAATAGTATCTCCGTGGGCTCCTACTTCTGCTTCGACTTCTGCTACGCCGGTATCTTCTGTGTTCAGAAACAAACAAACAAAGACGAGAATCAATTTAACCACAACAAAATGTTTCAGCATTTGACATCAATCTACATGTTGATTTATATAAGAGACTTGCTAGTTATTTCATACAATATCACATGGGCATACCAACTCCAAAATAACATCACTAGCATGTAGCTTTTTTTTTTTTTCGTATAACATCACTAGCATGTAGCTCAACCTACATGCACCTATCTGTGACATTCTGCAATGTTACTCACAACATTCAATTCCAAATATTTGACAATTCATAACAAAGATGATTTGTTTAGAGTCCTCAATATTTTAATATGTAAATGATATAGAATAGACAGTAACCAGGAAAGAATCAACCATCCTACAAGTAGCAAACCCCCAAAAGAAGAAAATAAAAAGATCAGATCATTTGCGACTTCTAGCAAAGATGGGAGTAGGGAGAAATCTGGAGTTTTAGAACTACTGTTGGTGGGATTCAAGATTGATCTGGATGTCAGCATTTGTAGCAAACAAATTGAGTATAAGAGGGAAAAGATAGAAATGTACAGAAACAAAAGATGATAGAAGGTAGAAAAAAAAATTGCAGTTGTACAGTAACAAGATGGTATTCAATGCATAGTTGTCAAGGCGTCGCCTAGGTGACTGCCTGGGCATCCAGGCGCATAGACAACTAGTGTTGCCTTGGTTGCCCTTGTTGGTGTCATCTTGCATCCAGGCCCCCTTCAACGCCTTGGGTTGTCGAGACACCGTGAAAACTATGATTCAATGAAAGGAAGAGACAATTCGGTAATTGGAATAACCAATATTTTAGTGATGCAAACCTTTCTGCATCAGACAAATAGGTTCCTCGTTAACCTAGCTATGGAGATGTGATTCCATAATATGGAAAGACAAACTTTAGTTTAAAATCCAAAAGATGGGCATAGATACAGATTTACAGAAAACATAGTAAAGAAAGGAGAAGAAAAAGGAAAAAAAAAATAGTACAAGAGAAGAAAGAAACCCTCGAATTTCAGCTTCATGCTTCCAAAGGGGTAACAAAATTCTAATCCATACTACAAAAGATGTGATTATAAAAAACATGAAACCCTACAATAACTTTTGACTCTTGACATGATGTTAGGACTTAAACCACCAACCAAACTTAAACCATGTCTCCAAAATTCAGCTCCCAAGCAAACTAGAACTCCTAATATTTTCTCAAAACAGAAAACTAACCAAAAGTAGAGAAATCATTACTACAAATTAGTGACCTTGTGAACTTATTGTTACTAGTAAAATCTGGACTCAAAGTACCAAATCATCCAACTTATTAAAATAGAAAAATATTTAATTCATATTTACTAAAAATATTCAAAACAGTTTATTAAAACTCAGTAATTTAAATAAAAATTCTTAAAATACTAAAAAGAATACCATTATTACAATATCGACCCCCATAAGTATAAAAGGAAATCATCCTCAAGGTTGATATGCGAAACAACCCAAATGACAACCAAATCTTTTGCTGGCTTGATGCCTTGATCCCACATAAATGTTAAGAGCTACATAACAGATCTAAAAAGAATACCATTATTACAATATCAACCCCCCATAAGTATAAAAGGAAATCAGCCTCAAGGTTGACATGCGAAACAACCCCAATGACAACCAAATCTTTTGCTGGCTTGATGCCTTGATCCCACATAAATGTTAAAAGCTACATAACAGATTAACATATATTATGCACCAATATGAAAATAACAAACATCTCAGTCTGCATAGTAAATACCTTCTTGGAGAACGACTGCGGCTTCCACTATGGCTACGATGCCTATGCCGACTTAATCGACTTGTTTCTGCAAGTTTCTCCAGCCTTTGTCGCTCCTGTTCTCGTTTCTTAGCCATCTCAACAGCTGTGTCTTTCCTAACTGTGAAAAGCACCAATTACAAAACCATGCATGGCAACAGATCAGAAAAGAATTACCCCCAATCATAACAAAAAACTTAAGACAATCAAATTCAATATCTATCTCTAAACTATAGCATAATATCACTTTCGTTAGATCACTACTGGACTGGTATATTGTATATTTTCAAGCCATACTCTGTTTGTTCAACTGTTTGCTCATGATCCTTTTAAGGCGCTCCTGTGGCGTTTCCTTCTTCTCACCCTGTTGGGTTTTTAAGGGCCCACCAGGGACCGTTGGTTTGCTTAGCTTTGCCAATGCTGATGACGTGCTACTATAAACAAGAACAGAACATTTAATAAGTAATAAAAATCCACAAAAGGAAAGACTCAAACAGGACCCAGATATTAAAAGAGATACCTAATTGATGGTTTCAACACTTTAGTGTTCTTTTCCTGGTCAAGGGAAACAGCAGATGCAGGATCAATATGTAGTGCCTCAAGTATGCGACCAGATGATGGCCTGCAGAGAAGCAGAAGCATTAGAGATAGACACCCATAGAATCATTTAATCCCTCGACGCTCAGGCTCAGCACTTGGAACCATTAATATAATATTTCACAAAAGAGAGGGGGTTTCCCACTCCTCCTAGTCAGTCAAGCTGATAAACCTAGGCCTCATCTAACCTAAACCCCAGAAATTTCTGCCTCAGGTAACCAGAATGGGAGAATAAGCTGCAGCAGAGAAAACATTGTCCAATCTATCTTTGCAAGAATTAAAGGTCGAGTGCTCCGACCGGTTCAGCACATCAACTTGGGATGGAGGAGATGGTGGTGGAGAGTATCCTTCAAGCTTTGGCTCACTAGAGTCGGCAGCCCCCCCGAACTCAGTAATATATTCTACTTTAGAAGTCCTCGATTTGCTTCTATGAATGTTATCAGAACGCATGCCACGATCATAGCGTCCTGAGTATGGGGAGTGTGATTTTGATCTGGATCTTGATCTGTTCACATCAAGCACTCTCAAGATAAGATAGAATCGAAAAAGTAACAACCTTGATCAGTAGATGAATCACCAATGACATCAGTCTTCAGGTAATACACAAAAGCATACCTTCTAGAACGAGAATAAGATTCATAGGTGGGGCTTCGTCGAGGTTCCCTGAAATCATGGATAAATAAGCATCAAAATCATGCGTAGCAGAAAGCGTGGTATAACTAGTCTTCAGCACAAGGATTCATACACAGGTTCTAGTGCTATACATGCCCCATCACCATCATTGAGAATAAGAAGATAAAAAAAATTTACCGATAGGGATCATGATGGAAAGCTCGGGATCCTGTTATACGCGCAGTTTCCCTTTCTCTCTCCCTTTCAATCTGGGAAGCCTTCCTTCTCTCTTTGCGACTTAGCTTCCTCTGCAAATTAAGAATGTAAAAGCCATGCATAAAACCGTGCAAAATTTGAAATAAAAGTGGACTTTAGATTTGCTTGCAGAAAACTTACAATTGCAGGATCCCCTCGTACTACCTCCTTTTGCCGTTTCTCTTCCTCTTTGGCTCTTTTATCCATATGAACAAGCCAGCTATACCTCTTCACTCCAAATTCTTTTGCAATTGCATCCATTCCTTCATCATTGCTATCATCACTGTTTATATCCTCATCATCCTCATCCTCTTCATCATCATCATCATCATCACTCTCCAAGACACGGGATTCCTCTTTCCCATCCCCATCATAGGAAAACCCAACCTGCGAATAAGAGCCCTTGCTTGCTGCAGGCTGTGCAGGATGTGACCTATAACAGATAAATATCAAAATAGAAGATGAGTGATGCAGGTAAAACACAGAATTGGGCCTACTTTAATGGAAATAAGACTTGGATTGAGTTATAAATATGTTGCACCTTTAGTCCAATGGATTCTCTTTGTAATAGACCACTTTAATGGGCCTAAATTATGGGTAGGAGGTAGGAATACGGGATTTAATTTATTAGTTTAGTTTGTATGTTTTATTTCATTAAGTATTTGCTATTAACTTGGTTGTTAAGGATAGATAGTCTCTTTCACCTGAATAGAACTCTCATTTCTACTTTGGATAGAGTTTTAATTATGTGGGACACCTATTCTACCTAGTTAAGATCATGGTACAAGATCTCGGTGAGATCTCGAAATTATCTCGATTTTGTCAGGACTAGAGATGAGACCATAGGCGACACACAAAAACAGCAATATCTAGGTCGAGATCTCGGTATCTCAACAAGATCTCGTGACATATCTCAAAACTCAAATCTCGCTCTGTCTCGCCTCTCTCGGTCTGCTGTGAAGAGAAAACACACGGAAGATGGTTGTTTGGTGCTTCTTTTTTTTTGGCAAATCTCAACTCCAACTGAAGATTTAAGCTTGTAGATTCAACATTGAAGCTTCAACATCAAGAGAGGGAGTTGCATTGCATCTCAAGAACACTTTTAGTAAAATAAATATTGACTAATCTGGCTAACGTTGAACTTGGAAAAATAAATTGGTTGAATAATTGAAAAATGAGATTATTCAGGAATACACATTGAATGCTGAGATTATGCATTGAAGGTAAAAATTACTTCTCAAAAACATTTTTTTTCACAGGAACATGATCAATACTTGTTTGTTGACTATGTGTCTATGTAGTTATTATATGTGATACAATGTCCACCGATCTAAGGATTGACAAAGGCGGAATTATTTTTTTGTAAAATAAATGATTTTCTTGCAAAACAAATTGAAAAAAAATATGGTTTACACTCATTGTTTGGAACTCAATTTAATATATGTTGGAAACCATTGGCCAAGATCTACGGCCTCACGGTGTCATTTTTTTTAGTAAGTAAATTATTTATTTTAATTTCTGAAACTTAATATATGTTTTAAAAAATAAAAAAAAAATCCAAAAAATAATGAACAATATCTGTATTTCATTAATTAAAATTAATGAAAGCATTGTAAATGCATTTTAATATAAAAGTGATGATTCTTGTTTCATCCATTATAATTTTGTATTACTTATGGTATGAGTATTTATGAGAACATACAACAGGTAAGGGAAAAATAGGAAATAGCTATATGCTTAATTTAGGACTTTGAAATGATGTTGAATAGCTAATAATGAATGCATTTGTTGATGTAACAGTGTGCCAAGGTTTAAAACTGTTGCACAATGGCTGAAGGTGGAGGTGGAGATATAGCATGGCTGCAGGGAGAGTCAATGTCAAATGACAAGAAAAAATCAAGATGTAACTACTGTAGAAAAATTCTAAATTCTGACGGTAATGTACGACTGGAATAACAGTGCCAAAAACCCACAAAATCCAAACAAGAACAGAACCAGAATTAGACACTTAGGGTTTATGATCAAACCAGCCAAGTGATGGTCACCACACTTGGATCGAGTGTAAGGCACAGCAGGGGAAAACTTATCTCCAAAATTGGTTCAGGTCTGATGGCTTGATGTAGAGATATCAAAGAATCACCAAAATAGAAAGTTTGGAGAAACCTTCCAAAACAGTGCTGTTCTGGACTTCCAGCAGTAACCGATTGTCAAGCTTGATGAAAGAAGTCTGTTCTACAATTTTTGGCCAATTCTGATGGTTAGAATTGAAGATGGAAGGATGAGAATGAAAATAGGAAGTATTGGACTTATGGAAGATTCAGGCAGTGGGATGAGATGGCAGTGAGGATCAAGTGGAGGTCATGGAAGGTGGAAACTGAGTTTCAAATCCCAGCATGTGTTGGTGACGATTGATGGTGATATGAAATTAGAAGGTTGCAGCAAAAATAGTTGCAGGGAGGCAGCACAGTCTCAATCGATGGATCTCCTAGCAGCAGCAATGACAGTGAGTGGAAGGATGTCTCAGCCTTGGAGTTTGTTCACCAACAACAGCAGCAATCACTTGGAGCAGCAGCAACACACTCGAGCAGGGTAGCTTGCAGGAGCAGCAATGGAGATCAAGCAGGGGTAGGAGAAAAGAGGAGATAGAAAAAGGGGGTAGGGGGAATGGCTCTCTCAGCCTGGGTCTCTCACCCACAGCAATCTCAGCAGTTGCAGCAAAGGAGGAACTCCCATACTCAATGGCTAATTTGGCCAGAAGATTCTTTTCTGTAAAATTCTGTCTTTTCATTAAGATGTGATGCCTTTTAATAGCTTAGGCAAGCTTACAATAGAATAGAAACTTCCCAAAATAAGAACTAATCTAACTTAGTAACTTAATAAAATTCCTAACTAAATTAAAACTACTTGGCTTTATAATTCAGCCACAAACAAAAAAAAATTAGAAACTAATAAATATAAAAACTACTTAAGTGCACGGAAGGGGAATCCACTCAAAATCGTGGAGCATCTTTGACTGGTCCAAGGGGATCCGTATCACAATCGTGGGGCATCTTCGACCCCTGCGTGGCTGGTTCGAGTTGGCCCTGTTGGGCTGGCTCGAGCTGGTCCATCTCTGGCCCAAAAAGGGGCTTGGTCTTTTGTCTCTTCCTCTGGCCAGAATCTACATCAGAAGGAGCTACCAGATTAAAGCAGCATTTGGCTAGTGGGTACAAGGATGAGGCTAAATGCTCACAAGTTTCTTATGAGGTGCAATAGAGCATGTCTAAACACTTGAAGGGAAGAAAATTAAAGAATGCAGAAAAGCAAAGGGCAGAGGAAGAGTTTCATGAGGCAATCTTAGAGATACACCCAGAGCAAGTTTTTTAGACAGGCAGAGTTGAGACAGTACGAGAAAATCTTGGATGAGAGCCAAATGACAGCAGAGATGGAAAGGGTTAGGGCTATAGAGATGTGCAGAGGAGCAGGTGGCTCTGGTTCTAGACCAGTTGGATCAGATGCACAACCGGAAGGGTAGAGGAGGAAGAGGCAAAGACACGGGGATTTGCCTTTTAGGAGAACCCAGAGTGTGAAGGGAGATGCACCCTCATCCCCATCCCCACCCCACCCTTCGATCCTGATCCCATTGGGATTCTTTCACAAGATCCCGTTATATATAGTCCGCAGGACACCAAACAAAGAACTAAAAAACAAACATGGGGTGGTTGGAAAGCGAAAGTTGGTGATGCAATGTCCAAGTTCTTCTATCATAGCATCCCAGCCAATGCTGCTCAGGGGACATATGACCAGGCTATGATTGACACTGCTGGGAGGGCTAGCCCAGGAGTAAAGGGGCTCACTCCATGGGAATTGATGAATGTTGATTTGCCCAAACAAAAGCAGGAGCTTGAAGAATACATCAACTCATTAAAGTGAAAATGGGCGAACTATGGAGGCAATATTATGTGTGATGGTTAGACTGGACCCACTACACAGTCCATCATCAACTTCATCATTTATTATAATGGCAAGACCATCTTCTTAAAGTTAGTGGATGCATCCAAGGAGAGAAAGGATGAAATGTACATATACAAGTTGTTGAAAGAAGTTGTGGAAGTAGGGCCACAAAATGTTGTCCAAGTAGTGATGGACAACAAGAGTAATTTTAAGACGGCAGGAGAGAAATTGATTAATAGAAAAAGCAAGAGGATGCATCTTTTCTGGACTCCATGTGCAGCCCATTGCATTGACCTCAAGCTTGAAGACATGAGTAAGAGATCCTTGGTAGCAGGTGTGGTCAAGCGAGCAAGACAGGTGATGACATTTGTGAATATGGATATTTATTACAATTATTGAGGGAGAAATGCGGAGGGGATTTGGTGAGAACTGACATTACTCAATTTGCCACCAATTACATTGCATTGGAAAGCTTTAAGGATAAGATGGTTGGCCTGAGATCTATGTTTGCTAGCGAGGAGTGGTTTGGTAGGAGAGAGTCAGGTTCACCAGGGGGTAGGGCAGCACAGACTGCCATCTCTAGTGACCAAACTGGCATGATTTAAAGAGGGTCATTCTTATATTGGATTCAGTGGTAAAGGTCCTGAAGATGGTAGACACAGACAAGAAGCCGACCTTGCCACATGTGTATGCTGCCATGCAACTAATGAAAGAAAGAGTGAGAGCAGCAATACCTAGAGGTGGGAAGGGGTATATCAAAATAATGTAGAGCCAACTCCAGCAATAGGAATACCCAAGCAACAAGCCAACCAATATCCGCAGGGCCAAATTAGGGTTTATAAACCACCAGAATATAAAAGGAATTCAGAAATACGAAATTAACCAACTAATGGGAGTGTAACCTAGATCGAGTGCATGTCCCAACAATGTGAAGCAACACTACAATTTGGGCTGATCCTGATTGCCTGATGTAAAGTTATGCTAGATCACAGAATTAGAAGGTAGGAGATGAAATTAGAAGTTTAAGGTTTCAGACAAATCGGTCACCAATCGATCACCAACTTGAATCAGATTAAGAAGCTAATGGCTTGTAGATGTAGCTGAGAATAAAGAAATCTGATTACTTGAAGATGGAGATCAAAAGTTGCAGCCATCACAAAGCTTGAAGGAACAGTTAACTCGAGCTTTAATGGGAGAAAACAGAATCTAATCAATTCTGTGATCTGAATCTTCTACAACAACTATCGAGCAGCCTTTTGAAGAGCAGAAACAGAATACCAGGTCTGATAAAGAAGTACTTGAACCAGCACAGAGAATCCAGCAGCCAAGGTACTAAAACTCAGAACTCGGTACCAACTTGGTCCCTTGAAAAACCGAGTCGAGTCGAGATCTCGCCGAGTTGGTGCATTTTTTTTTTCGACTCAAACCCTCAACTCGGTGGGTTTTAGACCTAGTTTGGGTCTGAAACTTGGTATTCAGCCTATTTTAGGCCATTTATACACAATGGCACTATCAGATTTTGCAAAAACAAAGTCCAAATAGGAGTTATGTACCGGTCAAACTTAACTTGGTGTGCACGAATGCTGTCAAAATCGCTCTAAATGAAAATATTTTCTTGGACATCAAAACAAATAAATATTTTACCGCACTTTTGGTTTTTAGCAATGTTTTACCATATTATGATTTATGGAATTTTTAGATTTGAAAAAAAACCCAGCATTAGAATGTTGAAAATTGCACCTACCGCCGAAAATCCAGTTTTTGTTCTTGAACTGGGGGGTTGACTTTTTTTCCTTTTGGAATTTGATTTTTTAACTATTTTTATTGGATTCAAATAGGGGGTATTTGCTCATTTATGAAGAATATCTTAAGTAAATGAAATATAATTTCATTTACTTAAATGATATTAGGCATAAATAAGTGTCTGTCTTAGTTCCTGGCCTAAATAAGTGGGATCCGACTCCTCTACTTCCAAATTTTGTACTTCCATCTTACTTCCATGACCTGTCACTGTGCCACCTGGCCTGACAGCCATCCAACGGTTGAGATTAAAAATTTTCAAAATATTTTGAAAACTTCATCATTACGTGTTTGAACCACCTTAGACCTAAAAACAAACCTACCCGACCGGTTCAAACTCACTCAAACCAACCCACCACCACCATCGCCACCGCTGCAGCCAAAGTGCAGGAAGCATTGTCGGGGTTGATTCAGTGAAGAAGGTTATAGAGGGGTGAGGAAGAGGCCGTGGGGTCAGTGGTCGGCTGAGATTTGTGACCGTTTAGGGCGGTGTCGGCACTGGCTTGGCACGTTCAATACGGCCGAAGAGGCGGCGAGGGCTTACGATGCGTCGGAGAGGAAACTCAGGGGGTCTAAGGCTCGGACTAATTTTGAGATCCCTTCTCTGTTACAGAACTTTTCTCCATCAACGTCATCTTCATCCTCCGCTTCTTCGTCGCCTTTGGGTAAGAGCAAGTCAGGTTCAGGTAGTAAGGGAAAGGCTAGCCGGTGTAAGAGTAACAGAGCATGTGCCGTGGTCACTTTTGTCGCTCATCTCTTCAGTTCCACTGCCATTGCTACTGCTACTGTGAGTAATGAAAGAAGAAATCTTGGTAAGATAGAGTTGGATTTGGAGTTAGGTGTGGGTTTCTCGAATATCAAGGCAGGAACTTGTGCTCTTTTTGTTTTCCCTTTTTGTTTTTTTTTTTTAGGGTTTTGGAAGTAGTTTGTGTAAATCGAAGCAGAATCCATGGAGGGTGGTGGTGGAAATCGAAGGAAAGAGTGATTTCTTCAGGTTCACGGCAGTGGAAGTTGCGATGGCAACCACAAGCGGCGCATTTGAGGGAAAGAGTGATTCCTTCTCTCTCAATTTCTTCTTTGTCTTTTCCTTCTCTAATCTCAACCGTTCCAGCTTCTGTCGGATTGAACTCAGTTCATCTGAAATAGATGCATCAAGTGATCGGATGATTCTCCTTATCCGAATCACCTGCTAGCGAGATCTCTATCTGTTTAGGCTTGGAATTCGTCTTCAACTTCATCGAGTGGATCTACTAGAAAATTCCTCGGCTTCAAGGGACTTGGCTGATTTTCTGCCGGAGATTTTGAGGTATGACGACTGGAGATTGACAGGATAACAGTTCTTCCATGATTTTGGGTTTGGGTTTGGGTTTGGGTTGATGAGCCGAACCGATAAGGTGGGTTTGGTTTGAGGTTCAAGGTGGTTCAAAAAACCACCTCATGTATTTTTCAAAATATTTTGAATTTTTTTAATCTCAGCCGTTGGATGGCTGCCAGGCCAGGTGGCGCAGTGAAAGGTCATGGAAGTAAGATGGAAGTACAAAATTTGGAGGTAGAGGAGTCGGATCCAAATAAGTGACTGTATACCAAGGTTTGCATAGATAGGTGTCTGTATATCAAGATTTTCCACCAAGATCTCGAGATCTAGCACTCATATAAAGGAGCTTGGGTCAAGATTCTCGAGATCTCGAGAACTCGGCGAGATCTCGGTCGAGTTGTTGCACTTTTGCAACTCGTATGCCAACTCGTTTCGGTTTCTCAAAAAACCGAGAAACTCGCCGAGATCTCGAACTATGCCAGCAGCTATAATGAATTCCTTTAGAGCTTGCCTAGGGCAGAACTTGGTCTTGTTGAAGAAAGCGACAGAAAGGGAATGGGGGATTAGAATGGGTATCTCACCCAAGGCTTCTCACCTATCCTATCTCAAAATTCAACAATGCTTTAAGCAAACTTTTAGTCATTCAATGGTGAGCTCAATTGAGCAATTACAACTATATTTATAGCCTCAATGGATGAACAAAGAAACTAAAAATCAAACTCAAACTAGGACTCAAAGTAAAACTAGGATTCAAAACTAAACTAGGAATCCCAATTAGGACTACAATTCGAGCAAAAAAAGTCTGAATAAAAGAACAACACCTAACCCACGATTTATGCTGGTGTAGGGGGACTCCCTACACGTATCCTACTACTGGTGTAGGGAAGAATCCCTACACCTGAGGCTAGTTTTGGACAGCCAATTTACATCACAAAATCATTGAGGACCGATGGGAGAAGCACTTGTCCCATCCACTACATAAAGCTGGTGAATTTTAAACTTACATATGCTTAGTTCAAGTTATTTAATTTACATTTGATTTATAATTTTATATATGGCAAAAAGATTTCTACTTGGTGGGGTTTCCTACGCCCTCTCACAGGGCACCATGAAATGACGCCCCCTTGGGTAGATACCCAGGCATGCTCCCCCATTGGCCCAGACGCTTGTGTAGAGACCATGCGACCAAGTAGAGATCTCTTGCCCTTTACATATTTATAAACACTAACAAATTATTTATGGAATTTTCAGCATACAATCTCAATCCAAGTAGTTTTCTTTCAAGTGTGTAATGGGGCTAGACTAGGACCCTGTTTTGAGTCTATTACAGCTTCCTAATCAGTTTAAGTTACCTAATAGGTTAAGGATTGTGTTAGGCCTTTCCTTTGTAGTGTAAGAGTCTATTTTTGAGTCTTTTATATAAGGTCGTAAGGGGGGCAAGTATTGACTACGAATTTTGATATTAATGAACAAGCGTTTTTCTGCTCTTCTTCTCCATTGACGATTTTTATCTTGTGTTTGATCAAGGCTGGTGGGATCGGTGTATGATCCAATCGACACCTTGCGGTGTGAAGCCCGGGTGGTTCTTTCAAAGCTCCCATTCAAGTTTTGATTTTTATTCAAGATTTTACAATCAAACAAGCTGCTGCCAATGGAATTCAACCTTAACCCCTACCATTCTTCTTCTAACCTTCAATACACACCCAAACCCTAAGTTTCCCCCTTTTGTTTTCAATTTTCCCAAGGCCTAAACTTCACCCAGCCTTGACCAACCATCAATTCTGCCCCATATTTGGATCGAATTCTCCCCTCACCTATTGGGAAACTCTATCCAAGTTTGGTCCTCATCTGACCATCCTAACCCTAGAAATAAGCAATTTCACACTTATCAAAAATCCAAAACCCTAAACCTAACCTGCTGCCAATTCAAGTTTACAACCCTAACACCATTAAAACTTAATGAGACCTTTACTGATAGATTCCCCTACATCAACTTGACATAACCCTACCATCAAACCCTAACCCTAATTTCACAATGTTCACCTATTTTGACCCAGCCGAATTACCTAGTTCATAGCAGATCCTGGTTATTGGCTTCTAGTTGGATTCCTACCAATCTAGGACTACATTACCAACTTCATATGGCTTTATGAAAGGTCAGCTCTCATTAGCTCAAAAACAGAATAATACATGCGAGAAAGATAAAGCCAAGGAATGCAATAATTATTTAAGAAACTCAACAGGGATTAAGAGTATATACCAAACATCAAACTTGAATGGTTTCTTATTCAAGCAATTCCAAGAAAATAACATACTTGAGGCAACAACAACAAAGAATTCAAACCTGTCTGATGTAAACAGAGCTGCAGTCTTTGCCTCCATTTCTTCATAAACATGTTGCAAACCTTCTTCATCATTCACTGTTAATAGGCATTGCTTGGCTCATAAAAATTAACACCAATAATTCCATCATACATTGATAGAAAAGGGAAAAGAAAACAAAAGGAAAGGAAAGGAAAGGAAAGGAAGGGGGGGGGGGGGAACGCAAGGTCCTTGACATGGTTTGCCTTGTCATTGAAAAGAAAAAGCTTAACAGTACAGATATAACAAGGAAAAAACTTTCATGGGGATTTTAATGCAAGATAATAAAAAAAAAGTACCGACATCCTCTACGGTGATGCTTAATTAAATCCCGATAACGCTCAAAATTAACAAACTCTTCTACTTCTTCTTCTTCCTCCGTCTTTTCCTGGACCCGAGAATGTTTGGAATCATATTCTCGGATAAAATCAAGAAGAGCACGGCCATCAAATCTGTTTCCAGGGGAGACACAATTAGATGAGATTGCTTTGCCTACAATACATGAATTAACAACAAAGCAAAGAATTCACCTGTCGATCAATATATTTTGTTTCCCATTCCATGGTATCCTGAAAAGGATTAAAAAATATGCTTATTTAGACAAATTAGATGATCAAGCATGGAAATGAGACTCAAAATACAAAAAATGGAACTTTCCTACACTATAGCTCATAATATAAAATTTTATACAAACAGATATTCTTTCTTTTCCTAGGTCAAGCAAAATAACTAACAAAAGAATTGATTTAGAATAAGCAAGAGCAAGCAGGTCGCAATAATTCATAGAAAGCACAGATATCAATAACAGCCAAGAGTTTGAAAAGATCTCAAATCATTACAGTACAGTAGTGGAAAGAAGATGAGTGCAAGTGGTTGGACAAAACACATATTTAGCTATGACCAAACAGAAGTAAAGCTCAAGTACAAACTATTCATTAAAAAGTTTATGAGCATATGGAGCCAAAGATGAAGACAACAAACAACGCAATCATGGGAGATCTGTCACTACCCCAAAGCACATAAATAGGGATCCAGACAAATGATGAAAGGATGTAGCGTTTCAATCCCTAATTAGCTCACTTAGGGTCCAGCCCTAATTAGGTCACTTAATTAGGTCACTAATTGCTGTTTTTCAAGAGGTAATGCAATTCTACTAGTGCAATGTAGCATTTCAAACCCTAATTAGGTGACTTAGGGCCCAGCCCAAAATAATATTATTCCCAGAAAACAGAACAGTGGCACTTCTGTAATTTCTAGAAAAGTACCGTACCATTTTAGAAAGGCAAAACAGACTGGTATGAAAAGAAAATGATTTCAAAAGGAGGGATTTTCTGAAATATAAACTCAAAATATACATTAAGAAAAGAACTCAGAAAAGAGGGGCTCTTCGACAAATAAAAGTAAAAAAAGAACCTTTCTTGTGCAAAATAAAAGGTTTGACCTTCCTCAACCTCATGATACCTGCTACCGAGAGTCTGAGAACCTCCTTTGAACCAATCTAGCAGTCTCAATATGAGATCATTCAATCTGAAATTTTGAGGATATGATCCACAGTAGGCCAGCTAAGGCCTCCCAAATACCACCAACAGCAACCCCAAAAATCAACAAATAAAAATAATTGGAAATCCTTGAAACTGAGTCAACCATTGTTCAAGGTTGCCCATCAAACCCTTTAGACAAGAGACCCTAATGCAACACCGGGTTCCAAAACCCTGCTTTGGGTCGCTATAGACCCTCCTAGATGATAGAAACCATAGTTGTCATGGCGTCTAGGCAACCCGGGGAATTGGAGGGGCCTGGAAGCAAGGTGACACCAACAAGGCACCTATGAGCCTGCCTTAACAACCAAGGTGCCTGGACACCTAGGCGACACCTTGACAACTTGATGCAGGTCCAAGCACTAGGAAGAAGAAGAAGCCATGATACGGCTACTGTTGTGTTTTTCGTTGGAGCCTTTTTCCTTTTTCCATACTTAGTTTTTTTTCAGTACTTTAGTTAAGGGTATAATGGTCATTTGACCTTTTATCATTTTATTTCTCCCCTCCACGATTTCTAAAGGAGGATTTGTTTTTTTTTTTTAAATCAGATTATAAGATCTGATCATATTGTAACTAGGATCCAGAGCTAGGACTACAATTCCTACTCTGATCATATTGTCATTAGGACTCAGAGCTAGGATTACAACTCCTACTCTGAATAGGACTGATTGGCTGATTGATGGATCAGCCCCTATTATAAATACAGCAATTCGTGGGAGGCTCCCCCACAGTTCATTATTAAAAATTTATGCTTCTTAGCCTTGCTGCTATTGCTGCTGCTCTTTGTGAGTGTATATTCTTGTGGATCTCAAGGTGGTATAGGGTGGGTGGACTCCTGCGACTCCTTGCATCGTGAAGATCGGGAGGTCTCTTCAAGATATCAAGCTGCTGCCATTGTTTCTGCAATTCAGTAAGTTTGAACCTGCACTTTGTTTTAAAACCTTCTTCTGCCCAGCCATTCCCCTTCCATTAGACCTAATCCACACCACCCTCCATCCATCAAACCCTAATCTCCATTAAACCTGCAACTCCTACTTTAACTAGGACTTCCTCATAACTACAGATCTGACCATCAATTTCGAACCATACTTCCAGTACACAACCCCCACACCTCTCCCTACACTCGACCTTAAACCCAGCCATAACCCCCACTATATCCCCTCCATCCTCCACTCTAATAAACCCAAAACCTGCAACTCTATTCTGTCCAGGATTGCAGAATTTTAAAACCTTCCCAAACCCTATTATTTATATGCCATTAAAGCACCCTAGACCTGCACATTAAAACCCCATAAACCCCATTGCCATTATCCAACCCTAACCCTAGTTTCTGCCCTAAATTAGTGAACCCTAACCCAATCGGCCAACCCTTGTGTGTGACCTCATTACCCTGGCTCCTAGTGGGACTACTCCTACCTAGGACTACATCACAACTATGATAGAAACTCAACAACTAAAATTAATGGCAATTTTGTACTTTGAGGAACAATTCAATATCTTAAGAGTGAGTAAACCAGTGAGAGGACCAAATTGTAATCAAGAGTTGAGAATAAGGGATTTTCTAAATTATATATTGAGCTGGGGTTAAAACAGAAACAAAATGCGAATAAGAGGGCTTTATGTAATAACAGCAAGTAGAGGTTCTTAATTGTAAATTCCAAAGTTGTTTCTTCTTCAACTTCCCAACATGTATAACTAGTCTGGTTGCAAGTAAGAAATCTCATCCAACCGTCGGCTAATCAAGTCAAAACTTGAGATGGAGATCAGTAACTTGAAGATCTACTGATTCCAACCAACATACACTCAGCATAGAAAGTGATTCAATGATATTTAAGGAATGAAACTGAATCTGGCGGAAAAAGAAGAACCAGCCCAGGTTGCTGACCTCGATCCCATAGCTGGAAGATGGTCTAGTAATGAAACCCTAGGGCTTGAATCACCTTAAGATAAGGTATTAATCCCCAAAGTTTCAGGCTTAATAAAGAAAATAAATAGTATTAGTAATTCTTATCCAATCCACAAGTATCGCCCATCCATAGATAGTTATCAAAGTGTCAAGGCGACCATGGCGTTTTAGAGGGTCCCAAATCAAGGCAACGCGTCCAAGGCGGCAAGGCACCCATCTAGGCGTCCAAGGCGACCTAGGAGCCTGGACACCTAGGCATCGCCTTGATAACTATTCGCCCACACGAAAAAAGGAAGCAATAACAGAAACAAAGGAAGAACAGAAGAAAAATAGGAAGAAACAGAGAATAAAAAAGAAGAGTAAGATCAGGAGAAGAAGAGAATCTGACCAGAAAAGAGAAGTCAACCCCTTGAAGAGGGCCAACAAGAGAGTTGCACAGGGATGCATAGTTCGAAAGCTCGGAGATATCGACCTGCTCGAAACAAAATTACAAACAAAATTGACATAGGTGCACTACCTTGGACCGACCCAAATCCATTTGGGTATCCAGACGGAGATGAATTGGGTCCAGTTTGAGTTTTAGTTCAGTAGGATACTAGGATATTTTACTTTACGGCCTATTTTGTAATTGGGTTCATTAGGAGTTTGATTCATTTCATAATTTCTTTTTATTGCAGTTGATGAAGTCATGATAGAGTTAGAGTAGGATTTTATTTCTTAAGTCCAAGATAGAGTCAAGTTCTATTTCAATTTTAGAGTTATGTTAGGAGTCTTTTATTTTCGTCTTTAAAATACCACCTTGTTACCGAGAAAGACAGAATGAATAGAATGGAATAGTGAATTGTTTGTAAGTGCCTGCGTGGCCTAAAGTACGTGTATGGTCTTCTTCTTCCCCCTCCCTTCTTCTTATGCATTCCTCCTCCCCTACAACTCTGAGACCCCTCCCAGATTTCTTCCCACTCCCTACCGGCCCTCAACCAGTTTGGTATCAGAATCGAAGGATCCATCTCCTTCACCATCAACTTCTCTCATTCCCTTCCCCATCAATTTCTCTCACCCCATTTTTCTTCTTTCCTATTACTGTTCTGCCATACGACCAGCAACATTAAAAAAAAAAAGAAATCTGCAATATCGTCCCATGATATCACAGCAACCCCATCCTCTCTTCCTTCCCCAACCCACTGAAACCTAAAACCCAAAACCTCTTCCAAACACCCGCTGAACACCCACTGTGAAACACAAAACTGACCTCAGTTGAAACCTTTTCTAGGGTTCAGCCAGCAACCCAAAAACAAAAAAGGAGATAGAACAGAGAGAGCGAGAGACAGAGAACCAGGAAGAAAAAAAGAAAGAAAGAGTCAAGAAGAGAAATGAGAGCAAGAAGCAGAGAATCAAAGCAAAAAAGAAGAAAAGTACATACCTGGTTTCAGAAGACCTACCGCTGGCGGCAGAATCTCTCCTGCGACCTGACATCCTCACTCGCAGCATCCTTTGAAGTCACCGTGACTTCCACTGTCCACCGTTCACAACCCAAAGTGCCTTCTTCCATTCTTTCATCTCTGGTTCCACAGAATCAGACTACAAGTAGGAGACGGTTTGCTACCCTCCCAAGATTCCCCTTTTTTTTTTTCCTTTATTCATTAGTTCTTCTTTTTCCTAAACCTACCCTTAATGTAGTTCTAGATTGGTAGGAGACCAAATAGAAGCCAATAACCAGGATCTGTTATGACTTATGAACAGTAACTTGGGTAGGTGAAATTAGGGCTAGGGTTTAATGGTCCTAAGGTTTGATGGTAGGATTCGGGTAAGTTGATGCAGAGGAGTCTTCCAGTGAAGGTTACGTTAAGTTTTAATGGAAGGAAGTGTGCTGGAATGAATCGGCAGCAAGATTAGAATTAGGGCTTTGGGTTTTTCAAAAGAGAAGAAAATGGATTTCTAGGGTTTAGGATGGTCAATTTGGGATGGGACTTGGATCAAGTGTTCCTAGGTATGGGAGGAGAGTTCGATGAGGTTATGGTGTGGTTTCGATGGCTGGTTTGGTCTAGACACAGTTTAGGTCTTGGGAAAATTAAAAAACAAAAGGGGGAATCTAGGGTTTGGGTGTATGGAGGATTAGAAGAAGTAATGTAGAAGGGGTTCAAGTAAGAATTACTCTACAGTAGGATCGATAACAGGTTGCAGCAAAACATCATATTAGCAATAAAACCAGAATTAATAACTTAGGAGGTAGAGATCAAACCGGCCAACAGATGGCTACCAACTTAGGTTGAGTGAAGGTGATGCTGAATTGCTGATCAGGTCCTTTGCTCCAAATTACAGCCAATTGTGATGGCTTAATGTTGAGTTATGAAGAGAACTTGAAATTAGAAACCAACCTTCAAACTAGAAGGTTAATGGAGAAACCAGTCTGGCCGGCAGTTGGGGAAACCAAACAGAAGCAATTGGTGAGTAGGTTGTACTCTCCAGATGCTTCGAATATGGCCCCAATAGGTTCAGTAGCTGAAGAGATCTGAAGCCTTGAAGTTACAGCAGAATCAGCAGAGACAGCAGCAAGCACACTCGATTGGGAACAGAGGAATAATAAAGAAGAGAAAATAGAATAGGAGGGAAGGATAAGGAGATTCGGCTCTCTCAGCCCTAGGGTTTTGGCTATCTCAGCCGGGCCTTCCAGCCCTTCAAGATACTCACATGGACAAGAGAAAAACTTGCTCAAAGCAATAATAATCAACTTCATTAAATCGTGGGGAGGCTTCCAAAGCCTTACAATATATAGAGGGCCATACTTGCACCCCAAGTAACAAAGAAAAAGAAACTTAACATAAAAATAGAAACTTAAGCCTATTTTCTAAATCTGAAAATAGAAACTAAACTAAACTCCTATTTCCCCACACATAGACAAAATTGTCCCTTCTAAAAAGTCTTCACGTGATCTGGTCTTGGGCCCCACAGAATCTTCTAATCATACTCTCACCAAGCCAAAATAAGCGTCTGGGACACTGTTCACGTGAACAGTGTTTTAGCCTCTTTTTCTTCATATTTCAATCCACATCAAGAAGAATGGCTAAAGTTAGGGATGATTCAAACTTACTGTTGTTGAAGAAGTACTTGGACAGCAGCTTGTTTGAATGGAAGATCCTTGAAAAATCAGAACTTGAACTAGAACTTGAATGTAACAGCAATGGAGAAGAAGAGCATCAAAAATTCATCTCCAGTGCTTGCCCCCCT
Organism: Telopea speciosissima; assembly: GCF_018873765.1. Lineage (NCBI taxonomy): Eukaryota > Viridiplantae > Streptophyta > Magnoliopsida > Proteales > Proteaceae > Telopea > Telopea speciosissima. The sequence goes on along the minus strand of NC_057919.1, from coordinate 18,930,971 downwards.
TACAACCTTATATAAAAGACACAAAAATAGACTCCTACACTAAAAAAAAAAAAACTAACCCAATCTTTGACCTATTAGGTATAACCTAAACTGACTAGGAAACTGAAATAGACTCAAAACAGAGTCCTTATCTATCCCAACTTACAAAACAATTAAATAGCCACATGACCACTCAACCAAGTTACATGATCACTTAAGTAGTCATAACTAAAAAAAAAATCTACTAACTAATCCCGTATGTAACCTTATTACCCATAGTTTGGGTCCATAAAAGTGACATATTACATTGAAAACCCATGGGATCAAAGCCCATCATGTATATAACCCAACCCTAGACTTATTCCCATTAAAATAAGCCTCTTTTGGTGAAGTATCTGCATCAACCCTTCTCTTCCTCGTATATTTCTTTTGTTATATATTTTCTTTTTATTCCACAATAGACCTTATCTTTTGATTGTTATCATTCATCATACCTTTTCTCTAGTCTGCCTTAGAAACGCTTTCATTTTACTTAATTACAATTCTACCATTGTTATCACAAACCCACTTTACTTTCGATTAAAGATGGTTTCCGTAAATTGCAAAAGAACTTTGTAATCTCCATACAGGGCTTGATTTGAAGACGGGTTGTCAGGAGCTTGTTAATAATAATAACCACTTCTATGAAAGGTGTCAAGCATTATAATATCTTCAGAAGGCGGGTCAGAGGTGGAAGAAAATGTGAACAACGAAACTGACGATCAAACTGAAGTACACGGTTCGATCAAGGTTGCAGTTGAAGAATTGACCGACGGTCCGATTTCAGTTGCGAAACCCCATGATCAGATTCCCATCGAAGAGATGTCGTTTGCTAACTTGAGGAACAATTCAACACCTTAAGAGTAAGTAAGTAAACCACTGAAAGGTACAAACTGTCATTAAGATTTGAGAAGGGACTTTTTGGAATTATAAATCAGGTTGGATCAAAACAGAAACAAAGTAAGAAGAGGAAGGCTTTATGTAATAACAGCACGTATAGGGTCTTAATTGTAAAATCAAAAGTTGTTGCCTCTTAAACTTCTAGATATGAACAGTACCCCAGCGGTACACTAATCTGGTTTCAAGTAAGAAATCTCATCCAATCATACGTCAATCCACTTGAAATTTGGGATGGAGATCTGAAACTTGAAGACCTGCAGATTTCATCCACCATACACTCAACATAGCAAGTGATCAAATGACAACTGAAACTGAGTTTGGCAGAAGAAGACGAATTCACCCTGGTTGTGACCAACAATGATTCATCTTCCCAACAGTAGATGCACGTCTAATTTGAATTATCAAGTCATAGCATTGGCAATCCATATTTCTACATGTATCTGACATCGGAATCTTATACAACTATGTGTGTCAATGTGTGCATGTGTGTGTGTGTGTGTGTGTGTGTGTGTGTGTGTGTGAGAGAGAGAGAGAGAGAGAGAGAGAGGACTATGGTGGTATCTGATGCTGTAGGTTTTTCAGAGTTGCTTGAGATTTTCTTGAGGGTTGTTTTGTTCTGTAATAAGTGGCAAGGAGTTCAGTTTGTTTGATATTATTCTAATGGTTCTTCACAATTTTGAAGTACTGGTCTGACCACTGACCACTGGCCACTGGCCCGCTATAATTGTAAATTCACTTCATCAAAAAAAAAAAAAGGGAAAGGGGATTCATCTTAATACTAAAATGCCCTTGCCGTTATACTTTGTAAGTTGATTTCTGAAATCAATGAACTTATGATACCAGTTTACAAACTAACGTGGCGATGCTTCACCAGAAAATTGCAATACAATCAAACAACGCTTGATTCAATCAATACACAAAATCCCAAATAGCTTATCATAGTTCCCATCAGGATATTGCCAAACCGCTCCCATCCCAAAAAACACATAATTTACAGTAGAATGCGAAAACCCGAAAGGCGAGCCAGGAAGAGAAAGCGATCAATTAAGAAACTGCAATAAGTAGCACCAAGAGGATAGCAGAAACAGAGAAACGAGCCCTAGACCGACAGACCGTCAACATAATGAAAAGATTACGTTTTTTTTTTTTTTTTTGGGGGGGGGGGGTTTCAGTTCATTTCTTTCGCAATAAAGAAGCATTGGGGAAATGGAAATCCTTACAGGCCTTGCTGATCTTGTGTAGCTTGATAGAGGCCTTCGTCACGGTACATACGGCTCCGAGATCCGACGACCTGAATCGATTGCTGAGGATCGCCACGCCTCTTCGCCAGAAACACGGCCCGTCTCTGCGCTCGCTTACGAGCAGCATCCATCAGATCATGGACTTTCCTCTCCGACCTTCTCGCCTCGTGCCACATCTCTTTTATAGAATTCCAACGCAGACGAAATTAATTTGGTGATTGCAGAAGAAACCCTAACCCTAAAAGCCAGAATAAAAACAGTTCTAAAGAGAAGTGCAGGACGCCATGAAATAATGAAATCTCAGGTGACGAATGATAATTTAGGAGCTATGGCGCGGAAAACACAACCCAAACCACCAAACGAGAACGCACCAACAGGCTAACAGCACAGCTGCGGACTTGGCCCTCACGAGCTTCTTCACGAACACCCGATACACCTGTTACGCGTGGCTGTTATTTCCGGTACACGTCAGCAGACGAAATAGGATAGGAATAGGCGGCGGTGTATTCACTAGAACCAGTTCGGGAAAATTACCAAAGTAGAGCTTCCTTCAACACACAGATACTCCGTCGCGACTTCGTTCTGCCATGTGACAGAATTGCATGGGTCAGTAAAGAAAACCCCAAAAGGTGAGCCAGCAATTCACCCAATTTTAAGGCAAGAGGAAACCAAAATGGATGCATGAAACCCTAGACACTGAAGTGCGCAAAAGTACTATGTTGCACTGTTGCCCCCATGGAAATGTGAAAATCCTGCCTAAGATGACATTTATGCACATGCTCACATTGATCAGCGTGTGCAAGCTGAAAGGCTCTAGAGGCCCAGGCAACAATCTCTTTCTCCTTCACATATTACAAAAATCCAATGAATAGTCATATAACAAGAATTATACAAAAGTACTATCTATCAACACCTCTACTCCAATGAGTTCTTGCATCACTGTATGGTGCAAGCCCCCCCCCCCCCCGGCGGCATAATGCTTATCTAGCTTTTGACGCCAACAAGTTTCCTAAAACACCAAAACTTAAAGAACCAAAGTGAAATCTGGAATGAAAAAGAAACAAAACAATACATTCATTGGTGCTAGAAATGAGATCAAAACAACCATCGCAAATAATAATAGATTTATCCTCTGATAAAACGGTTTGGTACTTAGACAGGGGTATGAAAATAAGATCATAGAAATTTTTGTAGTAAAAAAATATTATATGTTTTGCCCCCTCGTAAGAAGGGCCAGGTGGATTATCTTTGGGAGCTAAGTCGAAGATCTCGGTGGTCTTGTGAGTGGTTGATAAACTATGATTGAGGTTTGAGGGTGTTTATGGGCAAGAAAGAGATCATGAGCTACAATCTTTTATATAAATAAGTTGAACCACTTGGAGCGGGGAAAAGGGTTGACTATGCAAGATACTTGTTTCTAAAAAGCCAAATGAAATACATGGAGATAGCTAAGATAGATAAGATATAGTTAAGATCTAAGCTAGAACACAAGGAGGCCGGCTCGAACCAACAAAGCAAAGAAATCAAAACAACAATGAGGCTCTAAGGTGCTCCTTGTGCAACCCTAATGGTCCAACAGCTCAAATTCAACTAGAAATATCACAAGAAAAAAAGAGGTGCTAAGGTGATTCTTTCTTATTGCAACATAAGAGATAGGAAATGTCAACCAAGAGAAAATTACAAATCCTATTCCTAGTAGAAATGCCACCCACCAAGGATTTCTTTTAAAAAAAATTCCTTGGTGGGTACTCAACCTGAATCAAAGAAGAAGTCAAGAAGTACTAAGCCTTGAGAGAGAAGAGAAGCTTTCCAGAGTCCAAGCTTACCTTGAATACGACTAAGAACATTATTCCAAATTAGAAAATTTTCTTTATAGGAACCAATGAAAAACCGAGATAAACAGATTCATCTTCCATAGGTTTTACACCAAGAATGTCAAGAACAATATTCCTATCTTGATCTAAGGTTTCCTTACTAAAGAACACCTTACTTTTTGGGAAGCTAATCTACTGCCCAAATAGTCTTGAAATAAATCAAGTATTCTCAAAAGCCCTACAGAAAATTAGTGTCATTAGCAAAGAGAAGGTATGTAATCACAGGGGCAGTTCGACCAACCTTAACCCCTCCAAAAAGATTAAGCTGATCAATGATGGACCTGAAGGAAGCGAGACAAGCCTTCCGTTGGCAGAATAAACAAATATGGGCTCAGTGGACAGCCTTGGCGAATTCACCTTGATGGTTAAACAAAAAAAAAAAACATATTGTTTACTGAAAATTTGGATGTCTTGTAAATCTGTTTATGTTACATGCTAGCATGAGAACCAACTATTGAGAATAAATCTCAATGGTAATTAATTGGGGCACTGTTCTCTGCCAGGAACAAACACATGGGCCGGGGCACAACGGACATTTCAGCCATTCTAGAGGGTTAGGTGGTCATTTCACCCAACCCCAATGTGTCTAGGCGCATCCTACACCCCAGTGCAAAGAACATTTCCCCTAATTAATTATAGGATAAAAGATCTCTATAATTATATTCAAGACTCTTCATTAGCATCACCCCAAGTGAGTATTTTGAATATACAACAAGATTGAATTTTATTTACCTATTATTTTTTATGAATGAAAAATCTTCAAGATTGAATTAATCATTCCTTTCAAAATAAGAAAAAGGATAATAGAACGCTTCCCGGTCATGCGCCTTGTGTGGCGACCATGCCCAGACACAGAACCGCCTTGGGGTGCTTGAAAAATCCACCTTTACATGGGGGCAAGGCGGTTCTATGTCTAGGCGTGGTGGCCACGCTAAGCACAGGACCGCGTAGTGTTCTTTCTTCCAAAAAAAAATAACTGATCACTACTTCAATGTTTTCACTTTTTGTTTTTATTCACAATTTCACATGTATATTTGCAGTGCAACAATGACCATGCCAATCCCCCATTAGAGACAGGCATGGATACAGCTCCTACTTTGAAGTCTCCAGGTAACAGAGTTCACACATCAAGTGAAGTATCTAGTAAGCTGGCTCCAATTGCAAAACAATCTCTCATTCCTGCATAAGCTAGACTCAGATTTTTGACATCCCTAGGGTTATATTAAGCCTGTCAACTGATTTCCTTGGTGTGTAACAAACAAAACCCATAGTAAGAGTAACCAAATTTCAAGGAAAATTTGAAAAGAGGAAAATTTTTTCCTTCCTGCCTATTGCTTGTTACAAATACAATGATATTTTGCACAATACTAATTCAATAGTATGAAGCCATTGTGCATTTCCTTTCAACTTTTTCTTCTTCTTCTAAATACAACAATAAATGAAGGGTATGTGGTACGTGCTTGATAGGTTCATTCATTCTTTGGATCTACGCCGTCGAAAATGTCTAAGGATGAAATTCTCCGCATACAAAGGATAGTTTTTCCTGATCAAACCTTTTATGCACTTCCAGAATGAGAAATCTATCAACTCTCCATCCTTGCGGACTATGAACAAGCAACGAGAACTCTCAAATTCAGGATGATATCCAATCTGTCAAAGATGAACAACTTAATGTGCTATTAAAAAAATCCAAATCAAATTATGAAACAGAAGTCAGAAGTTACTTATTCTCATAAAGTTATTCACTTTAAGCACTTTCCAAGGTACCATCTTTTAATAAACTATTAAGAAGAACAAAATTTGACAATATTTTGAGTAATCTAGCTTTGTAAAAGTTGTAATAGAAGTATGATTTGGACGTATGGTTTAGGCATGATTCATTTTAGTATCTTTTTTTATAAAAAAAGAAGGGCGTACCCAGTGCATGAGGCTCCCACCACTGCGGGGTCTGGGGAGGATCATAATGTATGCAGCCTTACCCCCGGTTTTGCAAAGAGGCTGTTTCCCGACTCAATCCCGCGACCACTAGGTCGCAATGGAGCAATCTTACCGTTGCACCGAGGTCCGCCCTCTTTTACTATCTCTTTTGATAAATTACCTAATTATTATTACATCAAGTTATAGAATATGATCAGATTTGTAAAGTAAGAGAATCATGAGTAGGAGAAAGGAACGCAATAAGGTGTCATGGTAAAAAGCATCGAACCATTTCCAATAAACACCTCACTCTCTCAGAAGTAAGAACCCTTTGAAATAAATGTTGTATACCTCTGTCTTAAATGGTGAAACCTGTTGAATCCTGGTCCAGAACCTCTATGGTTCAGATAAACCTTTTGACTGCATTTAAATTCAAAGCCAAATAGGAAAGGTAACTTAGATGTTTCTACCAAGAAGCCGTTTAACCAAAGCAAGTTGCACCAACCTGTTTGGGTCAAGAAAGGTGTGGTTTAAGTGGGAATTTTCGTTCTTCTTGTTGTTGTTGTTGACATTGTTGCTGATACTAATAAAGATATCATATAGTTATTCAACCATCTATAACATTTTGAAGCACATCCAGAGTCTCAAAACACGGAGTTGGGATCAAATCGGTCCCCCTGCCAATTCCAATCCGGATCGGATCAGATTGGAATTGGCCCTCAGATCTGAAAACTCAGCAATTCTAGGGTTTCTTGGCATGAATCGGCTGTGTCGAATTGGCCAGAATCGGCCGATTCCCAATTTTCAAAACTGTGATCACATCGTAATCCCCCAAAAGCAGGACTTGCACAGGACTTGTATACCACTGCCTTTAACATGGTAAGGTTTAAATGATGAAACCTGTTGAATCCTGGACCAGAACCTCTATAGTTCTGATAAACCTTTTGACTGCATTTAAATTCAAACTCTAATAGGAAAAGTAACCTAGATGCTTCTACCAAATTACCATAAGCCATTGAGGGATCAAAGCTGGATCCAAGATCAATTTTCAAACTGTTTTGTGGATTCTAGGAAGGCCATGCTTCAAAAAGTTGGACCAAAATGATCATAACCCTTGAAAGATCTGATTAGATCAGCTTGGCCTGTTTGCTAACAGATTTTAATTAGGGTCTCCATCCCTTCAGCGGATTCTGCTTCAGAATCATTCTCAAGCAGAGCCTATTTTAACTAATTTTAATCCACCTGTAAGTTTTTGAAAGGGGTAGGACAGTTCTTGTTCAGGCTCAGGTTGGAAAGTCCTACTTCAGCTATTCAACTATTTCTTGGCGGATTTCATGTCCAACTGACGTTTCAAAACACTGCATTTTACATAGTTTCAGTCGATACACAAGAACATTTGCCATTTCTACTTTTTACTATGTTTTTCAGTCAATGCACAAGAATATTTGCCATTTCTCATTTTTACTTTATCTAAAAGCAAATCTTTAGAATAACACATAAGTCGCCAACTTCCAAGCTTCAACTCTAAATCCCTCGTAAACTTATTAGAGTAATAAACCACCTGTTTTGTGCTCACATCAACATTCCTAGCCCCATCTACCTATATCTCCTATCTCACTTGTGCATGGCTCTTCTTGGGGTAGGTAGGCTGGGATCAAATCCATAAACACTAGAGGTTGAAAAGATGCATAAAGACAGTCCTATGAATATAACAAAACAGCTTGATCATATGAGCTAAACAATTCAAATGAAATTGGGTGTTCCAAACTTCCAAGCCCTACGTGCCAACCCCGACACCCAACACAACAACCCCCCCCCCCCCCCCAAAAAAAAAAAAAAAAAAAAAAGAAAGAAGAAGAAGAGAAACTCCATCCTCACATACAAATACAGAAGAAACAAGTTAAAAATACACAATTAAAAATTTTAGGATTAAATGAGAAACAAAAGGAAAGATCACGAAACTGCTAAGTTGAGTGCTCAACAGAAACAAATAGGAAAGCATGATAATAGCAATCACGATGCAGGTAACAGGGGTCATGAGATGGATCAAAGTTGTAAATATATTTCAGCTGATGATTCTCACCATATTTCTCTATATATTAAAAGTTAAGCTTTCTGCCAGCAAAAATAAGACTTATTTGAGGGAAAGAAATCCAAAACTAACAGAGACATACTGTTATGTAGTCGATTCCACATCCTATCTTTTTCTCAACCTCAGGATGATAAGGAAGTAACCTCTCTACAATTGTCTTCTCATGCTCAGGACTCAGTTTGTCACCACTTCCGTATCTGCAATAGAAATTTAAATTCGTATATAATGATCGCTGGTATCACAAACAAAAAAACACATTTACTTTTCACACATAATTTCCAGATTAAAGGCCCTTAAAATTAGTCTAATAGTAGCAGTAAGCATCAGATAGCTGCCAAGAATCCATCTTGAACAACAGATAGAGAAGAAAAAAAGCATATAGTTTGAAAGTTGAGATTCTACATGCAAATGATTTTCATTCACTTTTTCCTCCCACAAAATAAGTCTGTATATTTTCGCAGTGGAAAATACTTTCAGGGCTCCCAAATCACCAACACTTCATCAAATAATAATATTCAGAAAATAAACAACTTGATGTCATTCAAAGTTTAACATCTTTTTCTTCTTTATGAATAATGCAATTTTTTTTCCAATCAAAAGAATGGCCTGCAAGGCAGGAGAGCACACACCAAAGCATGAACATCAAATAATGTAGTAGTAGTTCAAGTAACAACCACTCTACAGTAGGATCGATGTTAGGCTATAATTGATGCTGAAAATTGATATTCAATTGCTGGACAGAATAGGAGATCAATCACTTTGTTCAGCAGCAGATTTGCCCTTCGATCGCAGAACTTGTAGCAGATCACACTATCACACAATGAAAATAAAAAAAGGAAAAATAGAAGATAGGTTAGAAGAAAGATAGTTTCGATAAATAGGATTGAGCCTCTCACTCTCTCCCTTGGGTCACCATGGCCTCTCACCTTCGCTGCATCTCACAGCTTTAAACCCAAATTGTGAGCCACGCTGCCCTCTTCTCTTTATTTATAATAGAAGAATGGGTAACAAAATAGAAAGCGTTTGCTACCAAGTAGCTTACAACCAAAATAGAAAATTCCTATAAAATCTAGCTACCATACATCAAAATAGAAACTCCTATTTTAGAGAACAAAATAAAAATAGTAACAAACTGAAATTAGAAACTAATAAGGCTTTATAGAAACTAATAAAGAAACTATTACAAAAATAGAAAGAAACAAAATTAGAAACTACTAGAGAGCAGGAGAAAGAAACAAAATTAGAAACTACTAGATAGCAGGACTTAATAACTAAGAAACTATTACAAAAATAGAAACTAATTAATTGCAGCTTCTAATAAAATATTCCACCAACATCCAGCATCTAATCTTCACACCAGCTGTCCATATGAACCCCCAAATCACTATTCACTTGAACAGTAACTTGTGGTACTGTTCACCTAAACAGTATTTTTTTTAAAATTTTGTTTTGGTCCCTTCTCTCTTCATGTTTCTCTCCGGGCTGGGGCTGTCTATGTGATGCTCCATCGAACCACCAAAAACCTGCCACATCATCAGACCAGGCTGCCTCTCACAGCAGTTGAATCCCACAACTACGCTGGGCTGGTTTTGGGGCTTGTTCCTGCGGCTACACATGGATCTGTGATCTACATCATCAAAATTCAAAACATAACATCCCAAAAGTAAAACATGTGATTGCCAACACAATGAATCTATCTGGGATCAGAAGATCCCTACCAGTTCAATACCAATCCTTAAAAGCTAAAACCATGACAAAAATGCCAAACCACATCAAATAGATAAATTCATAAGGAACTTCCAGCAAATTGTAAAAAGATAAAAGAAGTAATCCTAAACCACTTTCAAAAACGAATACTGAATGGACAGGTAGCTTGTTGACTTTCCATATGAAAGACACTTCCAAAAGCCAAAAGCTAAGAGGCTAGGACCATCCCAAGTCCACCCCACATGGAACCTTGAGAAAGTGGACTTGCACTGGGTTATGGCCCTTATTTTAAAAAATGCATCTAACTGATTTTACTTTTTTTTCCCCCGCACGCTGGGGGGGGGTGTGTTCTCCTTCGAAGCATATAATTATTATTCACTTTCTCAGACCTACCTCCCATGAGAATGCTTTACACTTAGAAGGAGCAAGAATTGGTAGATAATTTACTTGGGAACTGAAGCAGAACTTGGTGAGTTTCAGGCTCGATCTATGCTAGAACCACATTCCAACCAGCTAACAAGGCAAAAGAGTACAACCATCCCAATCTCATGTCCCAAATAAAGATCAGTGGTAAGTTACACTAAGCTATGGTTCTTCAATTTACTTTTACCGAGGCAAAGAAGAAAGGAAGCCGAATAAAACGTATCACACCCTGCCGAAGGTCCTCCAGCAATCTGATCCATTCATTTATTTCCCTCCTCTACCTCATACTCCATAACAGGGAAGATTGGGAAAGTAGCCTATGGGTGCTCCATGGGAAGCTAGGGTGACAATTGTTAATTGACCCTAAGCCTCAACCATGACAACCCATCGCTTTTTTTTTCTTATAGGTAACAACCCATACATTGATTAGATCATTTAATATGCAATAAACATAGCTCCAATGAAATTACCCAAAAGGATCAAGGATCTAAGGTTCAGTAGTTTAGTTCATATCGATCCCTATGATCTAAACAAAACATCAACCAATCCAAGGAGAGAAAAAATAAATGCACCCTATATCCAGTATATCTGATTGGTCCGTCCAATGTTGATATGCTAACTTTATTATTTGGATAATAGAGCTTCATTTTATTTTAAAAATTCCCTAACTCTAACCTCCCATCTAGGGAGTTCCTCAAAACTTCCCCCCACTTGACCAAGTAATCTGTCATTGGATATCCAGGTTCGCACACAGAACCCTTATATTTCTATCCTTCTACAGATTTGGCAGAGTCCTTGAATATGGAACTTGAAGGGGTCAGTACAATTGATTTGATTGAAATAGTCCCTTTTCCAAAAAATTGAAATGAAAAAATAAAAGTCCCTCCTTCCATTGAAATGCAATTCTGCTTCCATCTCTTAGTCTCTTGCCAAGCTTCTCCAAGTGGGTTCTAAAAAGGTTAAAAACTTAGGTTTCCATCCAAGTGGAGACTGGAGATCCAAATTTTTGTAAGGCTACTCATGACTCCCACAACCGAACATCTGAAAACATATGTCCACCATTCAAGTGCTACACTTCCACCTCTTCTGTCCCAATCTCAGAGCCCTAATCATACTCTATTTTAAGTTCCCTCAAATAGTCACTGAAAAATGTTTCCACAATGGTACACAACAACAGGGAGAAAGGGTAACCAAGTCTAATCCCTCTTTTGGCTTCAAAGTTATGAACCAATCTAAGGAAACCTCTAATTCATTTCCCAATACCCCACCCCAAATCCTTTTCGTTTAAAAGCATGACCTAAGAATTCAAATTAACATTGCTATAAGCCTTATCAATATCTGTATATGTTTTTATTTTTTTAATGAACAACTGAACAAGACTAGTATGTTAAACCGTCAAAATATTTTTTATTTTGATGCTGAAGGAGGGGTGATGATTGGACAGAGAACACCCTACCACCAAAAATTAACAATTGGATTTACTTTTTTTTTTCCTACTTCTACACCGAATAAGCAGAGACACTATCCCATGAACAAGCCATACACAACTACTATCAACTCCAAATTGGAGAGTATTTATTAATAAAAATAAAAAAATAAAATAAAACACAGAGGGGATAAGCAAGAAGGCCAATGCCTCTCAATAAGGTTATGAAGTTTACCAACTCAATCATACTTCCCAACTCCTGTTAGATGTTGAGTAGCAGATGAACTGAGGACTGTCAAAAGTGAGATGCTAAAGGTATCTTACTTGGCAACACATCCCTGGGCTGTGAATTACAAGAATCAGGTTATAAAAGTACTCATCCTGAAGGAAGGACATCACAGAAACACAATCATTATCTTCCATGAGGCAAGGCTGTGAGCAAGATAAACTAGAAACTTACCAATATTATGGTATGTTATGTAGAAAAAAGAATCCTAGCACTGGAAATCCTGAGTGTGTGTGTTTTGGAGTAATCATTTTGTTTTTTATATGCTCTTGCACTCATTAGTCTTAGAATAATTTTCAAAAGAATGACCACATTATCATTTGATAATTAATCTTTTACAAGGGAGACTTCTTTAGGATGTAATGTTAGATAGTAATTTTCATGTAATAATGTTGTTCAGTTGAGATGTACTTTCGTATTTCCCACAGCGACACTGATCTATTGCTTCAACCAAAAAGTAAGATTACTAACAGAACACTCTACCAAGTTTGGTGTACTGCTTCAACCTAAAAGTATAGTGTACATGAAACACCCAACCATGCTTGATCTTTCCAAACAACAGTTGAATTAAGACATCTTGTACCCTGCAAACCACATTCTCATCTCCTGTTCCACTTTGAAGGCAAACCAGATAATTCTCCATATTAAAAAGAGAACGACTGAAACTTTTTTATAATAGCAGCCTGATGCAAAGTAAAGGGAACCATTTCCTGAGAAGGGGCATTAAAAGTAACCGGCCAAAGCTAATCTTCGTTGTGAATTTGTGATAGTGAAGTTCATTATCGAGGAGTTTCCATTGTCAACAACGCGAAGACACTCAACAGAACTAAATGATTATCTTTATGAGAATCTTTTGCAGAAACACTTACAGGTCAGTGAGCATTCAAAACCCAGAGGTCACGAATTCGCTACAGATTAAGATAACCCAGTTGGACAAATCTGTTTAGAAAGGCATTGTATTTGTATCGTTATAAGATAGGAGATAAAACCTTACCTTCCAGAGTGAAGGATCATCCTGACGAAACCAACAAGCGGCACAGTGTCCTGCAAAATTCGATCTTCCCAATCAACCCATTCATCTTCTTCCGACTGATTGTAACCCTTCTTTCCTTCTTCAGCAGGTTCCCCGACGTCACTATCCGAAACGGCTGCCTTCGCAGAACCAGCATCGTCATCTATCGGCGACATGACGGGCTTTCTCAATAACTCTGAATTGTAACCATCTCGGCTCCTAACACTGCCTCCGTCCGACCCAGTTTTTAGGGCACAGGAACGCAGGTGAAGCGAGGGCACATGACGATTACAGGGAAGAAAGAAGACTATTGGAGGCGGGAAGTTAAAAGAAATAGGGTTTTTCGACAGGTAAAGAAGTGGTGAACTAGAGAAAGAAGCCATGGGTAATCTCTGAGTTTATGAGCTTTTGATTTTTCTGCTTCAACTCACACCATGTCTTACTCTTTCCCAATGTCTCTGTCTTTCGGAGATCAGAGACTTACTGTAGGAGAGAGGTTAACGGTCACTATTTCTCATCTCATGAAGAGCTTACAGTAAAGGTTCTCTCGGTATATCGTTTTATTTATTTCGAAACTTTTAGACTGTTGGATTGGTATCAGTATGATTCAGATGAAGTCTTTCACATGAAAGATTCCAATCTGAGTCACCCCTCGCCTCAAGTTGGATTTCTCTCACATGGATCTCTCATCAGGGAATAATACATCAATACCCTGCAGTCCTAAATACCACATTTACTTGTAATTGGGTAAAAGAAGGAGAGTTGTAAGGATTTCTACTTCATCTCTGCGAACGGCGGCACCATAACCAGCTGGTGAGTTCTCTCTCTGTCTCTCTCTCTCTCTCTGGATGTATGTGTATGGGGGTTGTTTTATGAGCTCAGTGATGGATTTTTACCATTTCATCTTGGAGCTTACAATACCCACTTAAAGTTTTAAAAGTTTCAGCATGTTTGTACTTCATTTGATGTTTTTCCTCTACTTTATATATTAAATCTAACAATTGTGGCTTGCAAGATAGTTATTCTAATGGTTTGCTATTGGAGTTTCCCTATATCGAGATATCAAAAAATATAGACTGATACACATGAAAGGGGAATGTTTCCTGTTCGATGAATTGATTGAAAGAAGCTCTGGCAATTGGATCAACCTTCTAATCTTTTCAATTCCTCTTTTCTCAATCGTTTAGTATTGTGGCTCATCTTATACTGTTAGCTACATAACTAAAATTTGATAACTTATATTGTTCCCTCTCAACCTAATATGCGAAATTGAAGGTACAACCAAGGCTCTTTGTATCCTCATAGTGGTTTGTTGCTCATGTGTGCAACCCTAAGGTTGAAGGTACAAGGCTTGGTAGAGGAAGAAAGAAGTTGGTTTGATATAATATACTTTCAAGTTATTGAGCTGCTAAAACTCATTATTTTTTAGAAAATAGATCAGTGCTGCATCTGAACTAGATTATGGGTTATTTCATCTGATATAATAGGTTATCTGCATCCATTTTGTCTTTTGCATTGAAGCTATGCAAAAACTGTCAGTGAAGCAGACAAGGTATCATATATCTTTACACTTACACTATCATAAGGATCTTCTTGCCTTCAGTAAATGCTTTTGTGGATTTTCTCTATATTGAATGGATAAGCTTACATAATGAGCTTGTGAATGCCGGATCAAACTTCTCAAAGGAAAACTCCCAACTCCAAACGAATGTTGTGAGATCTTAAACAGGACGAATCAAGCACTCGAATCCATCGCTAACGACCAAACCAATGTTTTCTAACGATTTCTTTCGCGCCTATGCTCTCGAATCACGTCGGAATGGTAGAAGACGATTTCTCCTCGATTTCCTTCTTCACTAGGGCTCCAGAGATAGTTTTCGGTCCTTTAACGAGAATATACATACAATTCCAAAAGATACCCTTCGGACCAATGAGAAAGAAGCAAGAAAACGCAAGCCCAAAAATTTGCCTCAAGGGCTGCCGCCCCCGAACCCCCGCAAGACCATCGGGGGCACTGCCCCTGAACCCCCGCTCCTACAGTGGGGATATACCCTGCTGACCAACTGAATACTGTCTTCACAACCACACCACTGCCAAATCCTTGTTGCCAACAATGACAACACTGCCAAGAGCACCAACAGAGCTGATGCTGCATTCTGAGTTGGAGGATGTGGTTCATACGTTACGAAGGGCCAAATGTTGCTACCCTTGAATTTAAAAGAGGTTTCTCACCACAACTGGACATTTATTGAACACCTACCTATAGTCACAAAGGAGATGTTAAGGGCTGATAATCTAATGGTTGATTTTCAACTCCTCTTTGCAATTAATGACCAAGAAAAATTATCCTGTCTCACTATCTGGCCCCACCTTAGTCTCTTCTTTTATTTTTTAGCAACCTTAACCTATGTTGCTAATTGCTCAATGCCACATGATTTGCAACTGTATGAGGTTGTGAATTCATTTTATGGTACATGCAGCATCTTACGTGCACCAGTGCAACTCATCCCCCCCCCCCCAACTTTTTCCCCAATGGCTGTTGACAAGTGGATTTTTTTCCTCTAAAAGACTTGTTTTCATACATTATTTATAAAATGAAATACAGGTGAACTGTTTTGACCCTTTAGAAATAGAAATGGTCTGTAAAGTATCAAAATGAGGCCTTATTGTTTTCTGTTGAGCAATTTGAGAACCTAATCTGAGGATTTCTGCTTTGCATGCAGTAATAAACTAATAATACTTACTGTTTTTGTGAATTCTGCCAGGGTTTTTTCTCCCAGCATTTTTTACAGTGAACCCAAATTTAGTGATTTAGGGCTCTAGATCCTTTCATTAACAATTTTGGTTTTCTTGCTCTTTTACTCAAAGAAGAGGCAGAGAGAGCTGATTCTTCATGATGCATCCTTGAATTGAATTTGTTTTCATTGCAGTAAGAAGGGGAAAAGGTGGTTGGGAACGGGCTCTGAAGCCATGCAAGCTGCTAAGGTCTATCGCCACCTTCTTAAAGCCGTGAAGAAACACATTGGTAAAGAAGAATATAAAAGGCATTTCAGAGATTTCATAACTCAAGTGTTCCCGAAGAGCTCTGCATTGTCAGATCCATTGGCTACTCAACAAAAACTAAACCTTGCCCATGATTACACTTTTCTGCTCAACAGTGTGCACCATCAAAAGATATGTTTCTTACGTGTACTCTTCTTAAACTGTAAGTACAGAAACTCATTTAATGCAATTGTTAAATAATTTCTATGTATTTTGGGATTCAAATATGTTGATACCAATGTATATTCCAACTGTGATCTTTAATGTGTCCATAATTTTATAATTAACTTTATTTCTAGGTTTTTTTTTTTTTTGGAGGGGGGGGGGGGGCAGAGGGGTCATGATAGAGGTTTCTTACTGTCATGTATAACAATATGAGCATTCAAAATACCCATTTCATGTGATCCTTATTGATGACATGGACCAAGCTAATTTGTGATACTAATGCTAAATTGGAAACTGCATCTCTTAATGATTCATATGATCCATTGTCAATGCCTTACTGTTCTGACCTATTTCCATACTTATAGATTTCAATCTTCAGGAGTATCCACCCACTAGAACATCATAAAGCCTCCTTTCTTCCCTCTACAAATTAATGATGATCCTTTGATGTGTTCTAGGAACAACTCCTCCCCCCTCCCCCAATGATGATTCTTGTAGCTTCTCTGAATTTCTTCTCATGATTATCTCATCTCATCTTTTAATTAAGCAATTCTACACAAAAAAAATTCCTTTAAGAAGGTTAATCTGCATTGGTATTTTGGTTTTTTTTTTCTGTGTGGTGGGGGGAGGGGGGGGGGGAATGCCCACCGAGGAAGGGCTTCTTGCATGATCCAAATATCTCGCTTGTGGCAGCTCTTGTGGCACCCAAATTTTGTGAAAAGGTAGACTGCAAGGTCCACAGTCTTGTGTCAAATTTCAGCCCAAAAAGAGTTGGCGATGTGATGGAAGAAAGATTTAGAAGTCCAAGACTTTCAAGTGGGTGCATGCCAATGCATGGGATTACCCAAAACGTTTGGGTGTCTGTTCTTGTTAATCCCCTGTTAGGTTGTTATTCCAATGTTACAACCAAGAACTTTGTTCTTCACACTCAATGAACACAAAACATAATATCCAGGTTCGAAGATTTTGAAATGCGATATGACTGTCTACATGGCTGATAGGTAGCTGAACCAGTAACCTAGTCTTGGGATTCTAAATAATATCAGACTATCAAATGTATGACTGAGACTGGAGAAGAAGCAGCCATTGCCAATTGACACAAGTCTGATTTAACCCTTCAGGGATTTGATATAAGATCTGATTGGAGACAGACTGTTTCTTGATTTGGTAGTTTAAATATTCTTAGATATTACTATAAAGAGATTTCTTAAATGCTTGTTCATAAGATTACTGACTGGGGTGATTATAACCTGAGGCTATTGTTGTTCAGAGCAACTGGTTCCCCCTTCTTTGTCATTCTTTTCCTGGGTGGCTTCATTCAACAGTGATGACAATGATCCTACCAGGATGGAGTGGAAGTGAACATGGGCCCCTGTAAGGTTTGAGCTTTGAGCATTGGGGTGTGTTGTGCCGGAGATAACTGTGAGTGGCAATGGATGAGGGAAGACGGAGTGGCTGGGATTGGAGAAAGAGAGTCGAATCTGCAACCCCATCCCCCATCCCCCATCCCACCCCCACCCCAAATAAAATAAAAGGAGGAAGGATTTGATTCAACAAAAATTGTCTGTTGCTATCAGATCTGCGGATGGTTTGGATGGAAACCATTACTTTTAAATTTAAGTTTTTCTGGGATGACATACAATCTTTACCTGTAAAATGCTATTTATGATTTTTTTTTCTGATAATAACTTTTTTGTTGTGGGAGACATGATGCCTTAATATCCTTAGTTTGCCACTTAAACCTTGTTCTTGGCTTTCCTAAATGAATGTATAGGACTTGTTGTTCTCGTACAATATTGCAGTGGATAGATCAGATGAAATGAAAAGACTTCTGGGGAAATCTGCTGCAAGTGTTGGTCTTAAGATTCCTGATGTCTATCAACCTTGATGATTCCTATGGTTTCATGGCCATCAGGTGCTTTTGGTTGAGAATTGTCTCTCCAATGGATGAAATTTTAAATTCATGCGGAGTAATTATTTGAATTTTTTTGTTTTTTTTTTTTTTTGGACATGTTCATTTGATGATGAGTTAATGAAAATTGGTCTAACAGAGTAGAGAATAAAATATGGATTACACAAGTACTCATGGAAAGACACATTCTTGTGTTCATGTGCATTTGCATCTGATGATATTGTGATGTAATAGTGTGACAGTAATATATCGTTAGAATTTTTGTTTTCAGAGACTTTTGGTAAAACTTTTAAACATTTAATTGTTTGTATTACTATCAATCCAAATTTTTTTTTTTTTTTTTTTTTTTTTGGTAATACTAGATAGTCAAGTCATAACTATATTTTTATTTCTTTTTTAGATTAACTGCCTAGCATTGAGGGTAGCTCCTAAACATATGATTCCATTTATGGTTGGGTGGACACCCAAGAAACGGGTGGTTAAGGTTACAGACTTGGAAGGTGTCAGGAACCAAATAGGAAATTGTCTTACCTATCAGATGCATTCATGAAAGTTAGTCAAATCTGATATAAAATGCGAAGTTAGGACATGTATATGGAGAAAGAAATAAGGAATAATAAAAAATAAAGAACTATTCACCGAGCTCTCCACACCCAACCCCCCCCCCCACCCAAAAAAAAACAAGAAGGGAACAATATGTTACCTAAAATAGTAATAAATTTGAGGATTCGAAAAATTGGCTTGTACACCCCCTTGATTTATAAAAAAAAAAACACACAAAATTAATAGTCCGCTAGAAACTGATTGTTAAATGATGATGTGGATATAATTTGCACTTGAAATGACACTTATACTTTTTTCTAACACTTTTAACAAACCAATGACCCTACCTTTTCTTCGTCCTCCCCAAAACTCACTCATTAGAGGCACTAGGGAACTGGGCTGGACAGGGAACTGGAGGAGATAATTTTCTGGGGTGGAGTTGCACTAGCCGAGCAGGTGTAGGGGTAGGGGCAGGATAAATAGGTGTACGGGTAGGGGCAGGATAAATAAGCATGTAATGACATAACATGGACATCAGAAATACTAGATGAAGTGTACATGTTGGAGTATTGAATCTGAGGTCCACTTATATATGATATTGATAATCACATTATTAAAAACAACTTTATTCCTGAAAACATAGAAAATACATGGTGATTGTTGAGATCGAAAGAACATAAAACTTTGTAGGGGTGTCAATCGGGGGGTTCGAGTTCAGTTCAGTTCAGTTTTTTTGGTTTCGGTGTGAGTTTCAGGAAACCAAACCAATAAGAACTTTTCGGTTTCGGTACGGGTTGAACTCAGATTCGTTTGGTTTGTGCTATTGGTTTCAATTCAGGTCGGTTTGGTTTGAAAAATCGGGTATAGACTGGTTTTGGGTAGGGATTATGTAAGATTTTTAGTGTTTGGGGGTTGGTTTCAGTGTTCGGGTTTGGTCATATTGGTCAAGTCAATCGATGATCCATCGGTTTAGCCCAAGCCAAACCGAAATCGAATGATGCCCTAACTCATAAACCGAAGCCAAATTGATAAGGCATCGGTTCGATTTGGATCGGACTCAATCGTATCGGGCCGGGCTGATTTCACCGGTTCGGTTTAGATTGTGATGCCCTTAGTACTTTGTATGTAAACTCAATGGCCCAACCAACCAAATGTGTTTAGAAATAAAACATAAAAGAAAAGGTGTCAAACAGTTTCAGTCTCACATTTACAAAAGGGGTATAAAGATTCAATAGAAATGATATTAATCAGCCTATCCCTAGTAGAAATCCCTTCAATAAGGACTTTCCACCAAAAATTTCAAAGCAAGGATGAAGCTTTAGTTTCCACAAAGTTTCCAAATCTCTCGTCTACTATGATAAGAGACAGGAAACCAGTTCACCCTTACGGGAAGATAATTGACCACTAACTTTTTGGTCAACTTACCACAAAGACTTTTCAACAGACCAATTTTTTAAACAAAGGCAAGATTTGTATAATACTATTTCAAATGAATGAACCTTTCTTAAGAGTCGTAACATGATCCAAGAGACCCGAATTAGAAAATATTTAGCTTTCAAAACCCTAGACTAAAGCTTAGTTAGTAAGTTCGGGAACGGCAATTGAACGGGAACGGATACGTACGGCAGTTAAACGGATTAGACGGTAATAATATTTTTCAAAAATCCGGCTTCATAAAATGCATACGGTAATAATACGGTACGCGTTTAATACGGATATAATATGGCATAGACGGCAATAATACTTTAAAAAAAACGGACATATATTCATTATATAACATGCATTCACCACCTAATAAACAAAATAATATCATGATTTTATTAACTAAAATAAACACAATAATATAATATGCTATATAACATCTCTAAGATTATCATTTAACATACCAAAATATCAATAATCTACAAGAAATGAATGTAGATTGTCTGAAAATGACATGAGCAAGTTGAAAGACCAGAGAAACAAGAGGAGAGTACAAGACTTAAGTGCCGCTTTGTTGAACGGAGATGGCGAGGATGATTGGAGATGGAGGGCGGCTACTTTTGCCTGCTACGGTTGGATGTTCAACGCAAATCGAAAGGGACGAAAGGGAAAGTGAAATCGTTTCCCTAAATTCTAATCTTTTGGATAATTTTTTTTTTATAAAAAAAACGTATAATACGTGTATTATTCGAGTATAATACGTGCTTGCTTAAAAAACGCGTTTTTTTATAAAAATACGGGAAAATATGGGGACGGGAGTATTATACGTTTAAAAATACGGGAACGCGTATAATACACGTATGATACGCGACTTTACTAACTAAGGACTAAAGAGCATCAAGTTAGCTTAATAACTTCTAAGCTAATTTCACAAGCAATGCCTTATTGTGGGTCAAAGCAACTCTAAGTGCAATCTTCCCCCATAAATTAGGATCGTCTTTAGGAAGCCCAGCACCTAGGGCATGCCCAGGGGGCATCCAGCGATTGAGTTGTGTCGCAAACATCTCGACACATACCTAGAGGGATATGTGCGGCACAGCCCAACAGCTGGCAGCACCCTGGGCATGCTAGGCTCCCTGGAGACGAGCTAAATTCCACAAATTAGATGTATACAAGGATTTTGAAGAAATTAAAGACCAACCTTTTGGCCTCCTCACGCACTCCTTTCCAGAATTGAGCACTAGTGGACTCCAATTTTTGATACACACTAAACTGTAAAGTGGAAAGAAAGACATCCAAAAAATGGGGATTGAGTTTTAAGACATTGACTAACCAAAAAAATAAGTTTTAAGACATTGCACCAAAACAATTCTCCTAGCATGAGATAAGAGGGAAACCTTCCAATGACCAAGCTTGTACCTAGCCCTACTAAACCCAATATCCCAAATCACAATTTTCCTATTCTTAGAAGTAATTAGGGTTCCAAGGTATGTAACATCTTCACTTATGGGTGCCTTTTTTTTTTCAGATTCAATGAAATGACAGGGTGGGCTTGATTGAACAAGCCTCTGATGTATTGTGTGAGTTGTGCTTAAATCATATCCATTAGTTATTGTGAAGGTATGATGTATGATTAGGTGAATGACAATGCTAAGTTACCTTAAATGATGTTAGGTTGGCCTTGGTTAGGAATTGGGCCAAAGTGTTTGGAATCCAAAAAAGGAATTCCCATGTGTCATGCTTATGCTGGTGGAGAACCATCCGACAACAATTACCTGCGAGTTTATCTATAGACGTGGCGTTACTTTTACCAACTGGAATCACCTTGGGTATTTCTCTATCATCACCTAGTTTGAACATTTAGACTATGTTTGGTATGCATTCTTGGAACATATTTTAAGTTGATTTTGTATTCTCAGACGATAAAAACAATTATTTTTATCACCTGAGAATTCAAATCAATCTAGAATGTATTTCAAGAATGCATTCTAGGTCAATTTTGCTTTCTCAGATGATATTAACAACTATTTTTATCATCTATGAAATCAAATCAATCTAGAATGCATTAGGTCAATTTCACATTCTCGAGAGATAAAAACACTATTTTTATCATCTGAGAATGCAAAATCAACGTAGACTGCATTCCAAGAATACATACCAAATGCTGCCTTAGCCTACCCAAGTGGCGTGATGAGGACTTGTTCATTGCTTTCACTGTACTACCATGGACCACCATGGAGACATCTCAATGCCTATTTCCAATGTCTTTTCATGTATTTTAGGTTTAACAACTTTTTTGTTCCTCCCCTCCTCGTTGGTCGTTCTATCTCTTTTGTTATACTCTGCTATTCAAACTCTCTTTGATTAATCATTCAATACCAAGATTAGAACCTTTGACCTCATGATAAAATATATAATTGCTCAAACTCATTAATGACCCCTCTGCACCTGCCTACATAATAATACCAATTTTCTCTTTTTTTTCCCCGAAAAAAGTTATCGTAGCAAAAGGGGAAAGTTTTTATACACGACCATGTAAGCATAAACGGTCGTGTCCCCTCTCACGAAGAGTGGGAAAAGTCATAAACGTCTACCCATTAATTAATGCCTTGAAACTCCCACCCTCTCATATACACGGTCTACAAATTAGTAAAAAAAAATTGAAGATTTTTGTTGGTTTAGATCTTAGAGAATATTCTGACTTAATCATTAGCACTAATAAACCTCAATTAACATTAAAAAAAAATAAAACTAAAAATAGTTTCTTAAGAGTTAAGAAAACAAAGTCAAAAATATTCTCAATTCACATTATATGTTTAATTTAAGGAGGGAAATATCATTGACGGATCTGTCTTCCTTGTAATTTCGTCCAAGTTCGTCCCTTCCTGGCTCCTGAGTTCATGTAAGACTTGAAAGACTTCATGGCTGCAACAAGGTCGGGTTAAGTACCCTTAACTTGGTCAGACCCGACCCGACCCGACCCGATTCAAACGAACAAGGGTATGTTTTTTTGCTTAGTGTGGTGACAATGTGACATCCTTATAGAGGACAAAATTAAAATTCTCTTTTTGATTCCCTGAATTAAAGAAGCCAATGCACGCCAGCACGACTCAAGTTGGGCTTACGCCACACGTTAATCTCTATAAAGTCTAATCTAATAATCCCTTTTCTGCTTAATTGGTTGGATTGGCCCGCAATCCTCGCGTACGTATCCCGCAATCTAAGAACCTTTTGTTTATCACAACACTCCCCCTACGACCTAAACTTACAACGTAAAAACCCCAAATTAACCCTGGATCGGGAAGTTTGTTGGGGATTTAAATCTCTTTTGTGGGTCCCATCTTTATTATTGAAGACGGTGTATAACTCACCACCGTCTCCCTCTATCAAACGTTTCTTAGTATCGTATTTCAGCCGTCGGATAGATGCACTAGAATCGAATATCTTTATCCAACGGCTGATGGGTCATTCGGGTTCATATTCTAAACATCGTATGAAACTTGGTAACTAAAATGAAAGAGAAATTGGAAACTTTTCTAGAAAAGGAGGACAGTTCATGATGACGCGGACCAACCAAAAGCCTAGAAAGCTGACGTGGTCCACCAATTTGCATATTTCATAGGTGACGAGGCCATATGATGGTTCGCATCGTACGGTGTACGAAAGACTTACCTTCATCGCTATCGCTCACTCGCACAATAAAAGGAGTTCGTTGCGTCATTAAGAGCTCACAACTAAGAGTAGGAAGACGACGGGAGAGGTCAGGCGACCTCCCGCAGCCCAGCGCATCCCCCGTCAAAAGGGGTGGGGGGCAAACGGAAAAATTAGGTTTAAATTCTGAAAGGATAGGTGGTTTGGGCTCTCATGTCGGAATTCAAGGCGGTGCCACCACCACCATTCAAGGCATTAGCACCGCTCTACAAGCAGCGATCGTGGTCTCCTGACACTTATCGTGATGAAGCTTGGTTAAAGCGGAAAGGAAACTACAGGAAGAGTCGACGAAGTCGGAGTGTCACCGACGAAGACCTCGACGAGCTTAAGGCATGTATCGAATTGGGTTTCGGATTCGATTCTCCAGATCTAGATCGCAAGCTATCCGATACTTTGCCCGCTCTAGGTTTCTACTATGCCGTCAACAAGCAATATAGTGATAGCATCTCTAAGTCATCATCCTCAGCTACACCTTCAGAATGCGATCCGTCATCTCCTCCTGGAAGTCCTCACACCATCTTCAACCCTGGTAATTAATCTTACCTCTGCCTCTCCCTTCAAATATGATTTTTTTTTGTGTTTGTCTTGAATCGAATGAACTTTTTGTCATCTACTAGATTCGTGTCTCTTTCTTCCAAAACAAAAAAAAACTTGTTCTAATCTTTGGATTCTTGTTCTTCCCTGTCTTCGTGGCCAATCATTGAATAGGTTTTTCATTGTTTCATCATAGATTCCATCTGGGGAAAAGAGTGTTCTTGATAAATGGAACTTCATTTTTTCTCCGTTTTTAAATTTTTGAAATTGTTTGAATATGTGAAGGAGACGATCCTCGGACGGTGAAGGCGAGATTGAAGCAGTGGGCACAGGTGGTTGCTTGTTCGGTGCGACAATCTTCTCACTGATTTCAGATGAACAAAACCCGAATCTTCTCACTGATTTCAGACGAACAAAACCCGAATCTGACTGATCTATCTATAGAGTGAACAAAAATGAGGAAAAAAATTTGCAGACAAAAAGGAAGAACGAATGAACATTGACTTTTTTTCTCTGTTACCCAATTACATTATGTTCTGAAAGTAAGTAATTTGACAGATTAACTTGGACAAAATGTAGATATGTAGTCATGTGTGATGGTTTAAAGATCTGCCTTAGAAAGAAAGATGAAAAGAATAACAAAATTTTAGTTTCTTACTTTCTTAGATTGGAAGATGAGAAGTTGAGAACCGAGGAAGAGTTGAAAAGGGTACCCTATAAGTTTTTTTCTTTCTCTCTCTCTCTCTCTTCATTGCTTGCCTTCCACGATTGTCCGTGGGGTAGAGGGCCTGCAAGCAATCAATGATTATAGTTTCACATCACCATCTGGTGGAGGACGAATATCAGGACTGGAACAGTATGTGTCCCCACTTTCCACCTCTCAATGTCTCACTCATGTCTGTAGGCTTACTGAGCTCTTACAGATTTGGGACCCTTTGGGCTTATCTTTTCACATGGTGAGGAAAGTTGGAGGTTGTGATCTTTCTTCCTTGGCAATATTAATCACATCAACTGATCTTACAGTGCATAATACAGTGCATAAGAATATACTTTCTCTTCTTGAACAGTACATTGCTTTAGCTATCAAATTAGCTTTGATCTTATAGTGCATAATCCATCTCTTACAAAGCTAAAGCCTCTGAAACTTCCCTTGTCCAGGTGTATCAAGAACAAAGACCCACCCATTAAACTTATTCAGATCCCAGTCATACCTTTTCCTTTCCAGAGTACAGTAGAACTTTATATAGAATGCTAACAAGATGATGGAGAGAGGAGTACAATTAGAAGAATTGTTTGAAAGTAGTAAACTCCAAATTTCAGATTCTGGGTCTTCTTTGCTAGTGCATTCAACTCTCCTTGTGTCCTACTTATATAAAATAAGGGTAAGTGATCTCTATTTGGTTCGCATGGTATCTATACAAGTGTCTAGGCCAATGGGTGAACACGTTTGAGCATCTACCCTCATCTCACAGTATCCTGTGAGAGGGCGTAGGAAACACCACAAAGTAGAGATCTTTTTCCCATTAAAAACAAATAACAAATGATACAGCATGCTTCTTCAATGGTGAAGACACATTTTTTTGGGGGAAGTGGTCCCTGTGGGAGAGCATGACCCCTGTGCATGCATGGTCCAATCAGAGTGCGCACGGAAGCATCTGCCTCTATGTTTTTTTGATTGAGTTTTTCGTCAACCGCGGTGAATGGAAATCTATTTGTCGTGGGTTGAAGGATAGACTTGAGTAGGTACTGGAAGGGTATTTTGAAAATTATTCTAAAACCCTACAGGGTTTGTGAACCCTAGGATGGGTTGGTGAACCTTCCCCATAATGTGAAGGAAAACTTTCTCTATTTTTTTTCTTTATCTTTTGATACAAAGGAAGACGTTTGTTTGAATTCAAGGATCTAACATCAAAAGCCCAAAGGTGTTGACATTATTACATTGTTTCTTTTTTCGTACACTTACTTTTGTCTTTGTTGTGGAAGATTGCGAGTGTCGTTTCATGTTATAATGGAAGGAGGTATCCATCAATCACTCTAGGGATTGGTTGGGGCTGAAATTTTGTGTAGAGGTGGACTTCAAGGTTCTATACTTGCATGTAAAATTTCTACAGAAATTGAGTTTGCCAAGTTGCAAAACAAGGTAATGAGAACATTAGAAGCTACCATAGAATGTATGGACATACAAGGAGGGTATACCTACAAATGCAACGATATATTGAATATTAGTTTAAAATTTGACATGTGACCAATCCACAATATTTATTAAACATTCAATGGTCTGGAATTATTGGCACATCACTCTTCCATGTAGCAAAAAGCAAGGCATGCAACATGCTGATATACTTTATGAGAGAGGGCATGCTAGAATACTTTTCTCAACTATTCTATATTCTAAAATGAAGAGACTAATAGTATAAGAAAAATAGCTATACGTTAGACTCATGGCAGTGCTGGCGTAGACCACACTCTCGAACAAAGTTTTTTTTCCCTTTAAATTAAAACTTAAACATCATAGAGATTGATCTATCAGCACATAGTTTTCAATTGATGTGCATTATTGAAAACATTTCAACAGAAGAAGTCGTGGAGGAAGAGAAGATGGTGCAAAATATATGCTATAACTAAATTCCTCATGGTTTGAGAGTGAAGTCAACTGTTGGATAGGCATCCATCAAATTTTAAAATTTTAATTAATATTAATTTCATTTAATTTGCATGATCATTAATGGTTTATGGTTATTTTTAAGTTTTCACTTAAAATCATACTCCACTAGGGATATGATTAAACATCTTGTTCATATGGTCATCACATCATGTTTTGTTCGGAATGATGATTCCAAGGTAAAGGTGTGAGTGCGCATAGTACAAGACCACACGAGAATCTTGCATGTGTCACTACAAATTCGATTGGTCTCTTGACTTGAGAGATCCTTGTCATTACGGTTATGCATCATGAATTTTGGTGCATCAATGGTTGCTGTATTTATTTGGTTATAACTCGGTATATTGATTCATGGTATTTGATTGTGAACAAAAGAGCCACTCAACATGAAATCTATTGCCTTCCTGTTTAATATTGAAGAGAGAATGTTTGTGTATGATTAGACAGAATTCCGGATCCGGCAATGCTTTTGTAAAGTGTTTACAAATTGTTTTTAAAACTAATAATATTAATTAAATATTTTGAAAAATGTTTTTAACCAATCACTGATGTAAAATCTTTGATTTGGCATGTTCGATGGACTAGGTTTGGTAGTAATTAAATTACATGACCTATAGTCCATTATGTGATATTGTTTTAGTAACGAAACTGATATGCAATTAATTGAATTAAAAAATTATATTAAATTACAAGTATTTCTTTGTGAGATAATGATACTAACTTATCTATTAATATTCATATAATATTACTAATACGACTAATTAATATTATGAGGTGTTTGGATTAGGTAAGATACCTGATGGGATCCAACTTCTTCCCACTTAGTAGCAGACAAGGAAACTATGACTTGACAAGGTTACTTGTCATTAGAGATTCAAAATCCTGATTGCACTCCAACTATGTTGCCCACTGGAAGTGGGCAAGGGAGGGAGCGCTCCAAGATTTTGGCTGCTCCTCTCCCTCTTCCATCGAATCTCTCTTTCTCCTCTTCATGCCTCAGTGAAATATCAGGGTTTTTTCAAACCTAGTTGAGAGAGTGTCAGTGTATTCCTGGCATACGTAATAATTGCGTTCCTTGCAGTGTTTCAATGCAAAAGAGCTAAAATCACATGGAGGAATTATACTTGCGGTTCAAAATGTAACTCATTCCTCCTCATTAATTTTTGTTAGATAAAATTTACTCATAGAAGGAGATTGATCTGATCCTCCAATGATTTGGGTGTTGTCCCACACTCGTTAGGATTAAATTCCCAACACCAACTCGACCAAGCGCAGGAGTCGACTCACTGGATCCACAAGTTTGTTCCTGAAAATATGTTATTTCATGAAGCTAATAGCTATAGTAATGGACTCCTGGTGTGGGTTATTTCTCAGGTACCACAAGAAAAACACCCAATAGCTATAGCAATAGTGTTAGTGACTTATCCTCTTTGCATGTCCTTGTATGAACAAACAATAACTTCTGAAATGAAACACATTTCCTTATGACCGAATTGAAGGAATTAATGTGTTTCTATAGATTGAAGTTTTCAATTTTGAGCTCATGCTGATGGTTCATTGGATCTGCTTTCTATACAAAGAATATGACATTAAAAGTTGAAAAGTAGGGAACTATACACATTGAGAAGCATGACACTATCAAAGTTTTGATTTTGGAATGAATTTTAATTTCAACATTTATGATTGGATTTGGATCTCTCCTTATTTTTATAAATTTCTATTTCTTAAATCCTACTTATCTTATCAGTATGTACATGGTTTTTTTGTTCCCGAGGAGGTTTTCTTCAATTGGTGGCTATAATTGTCATATGAGTTGATTTGATTATTGTGGCTATTGGATAGATAAGAAGAAGGTTTCATCTCAATTGTATGATCCATCATGTATATTTTTTTGATTGTTTTATTTATTTATTTATTTTTTTTAGAATAAACTAAATTTTCAAACCATTATTTTTTACTGGTTATGAATTGCTATTAGATTTGAATTAAACTCTTGCTACATGGCGATACGGATGATACATAAACAAAGTTTTTTATTTTGGTAAAATATGTAAATAAAGTTTGACTGCCCAGAAAAGTACAAAACAACCATATGGCAAATAAGCTAAAGAATGTTTAAAATATTCTTTTTTAAATTCCTTATAAAGATATGAGACAATGTTTTCAATCTGGGAGCGGAGGGTGCGTTATTTGCCACTTGTCTTTTCACATGAAATGACCTATTTGCCAAGAAGAGAGAGAGAGAGAGAGAGCCGGAGATGGTAGTGCACCCTTACTCCTCTGTGTGTCTCTTCTTCTCACATGAAATTATCTATTTACCCAAAGTGTACCCTCTGCTCTGGACAGAGAACACTCCCCTAAAGATATATTTCGGATTTATCGATCTTTCCCTTTCATCATATCCAATAATTTCTTAATATTTGATAGTTTACCAAACCTTAGATAACTGATATCATAAGATACTATTTTATATAAAATATAAGAAATGACATAGGGCACCATGGTCCCCTTAACTGTGAAAGTCTACATACAATGCAGGGTTGGTGGGTTTCACTTCTCATGCAAATTGCAAAATTTACAAATTTCTCAAAGGGGGTAGATCCACCCTCCTACCCCTCCCCTCACACCGTGGGGTGGGTGGGTGGGATGGTTTTCCAAACCTATCTAATTGGATCACTATAGATTTAGATTTAGGTGAGACACAATAGATTTGTCCCAATACTCCCCCTCCAAATGATAAAGGTAGAGTTTGATATTGAAATAGATTTTTTTTTTTAAAAAAAAAAAACTATTTCTACAATACAAGGTGAAGGATCATATTAATCTCACAATACAAACCATTAATCAAAAGTTTCATGTCTAGTAGAAAGGATCCAATTAATTGATTTTATATATTCAGTCAGGACTCGGGATCGATTCGATGCTTTTTAAAATAGCAAGAAGAGGAAAAATGAGAGAGGGTTTCCTACAAAAGCAGAGTAAGAAGGAATCTATACATTACAACCAATGAGAGATAAGAAAATAATATCATCCATATACATAGGACCCGCATGATTAAAATAGAAGAAAGAAATATCAGTGTGTCCCATTGTTTATTATGTGAGGAGGACATAAAGAATTCTATCTGCATAAGGTCAGTGTAGCAATTTTTTTCAAAAAAATATATTGATCGACGTTCTTTGTGCCACAGTGCAGGCTGCGCCTAGACACATGGGGCAGGGCGATCATTTTGCCCACCCCATGTGTCTGGACGCAACTTGCGCTCCCCCAACATAGAGAACATTTTCCCAAAGTATATATAAAAATTTGGAATATCATATCTGACTTAAAGAACCCAGTCTTTTTTTTCTCCATTGGGTTCTCATGTCCTTTTTTGTTTGGCCAATTGGCCTAGGAAATCTAGTCTCTAAAGTGGGCGTATATTGACCATTTTGCTCATCTCATGTGTCTTTCGCAGCTTATGCTTCTACATAGAGAACAGTTTCTCAAAATATATATAAACATTGGGAATAGCATATCTAACTTAATGAACCCATTCTGTTTTTTCTCCATTGGTTTTTCATATCCTTTTTTTTTTGTTTTTTGGCCAATTGGCCTAGGAGATCTATTCTCTAAAGTGGGGGTATATTGACTTTGTACTTCATATTGAAGGCACCTTTCAATCAAGTAATAGAGTAGTGGAAATTTCTAGAGACTAGAATAGAGTGGACTAGTGACTGAAAGTCTTGAGAAAATTCATTGTATCTGGTCGGCGAAATCCACGGCGTATACTTTGCCATACATCACACGAGTTTGGGCTTCCTACAATTGATCCATTAATTTTTATATTAATTATGGGAAAATGTTCTCCGTGCCGGGGCGTAGGCTACGCCCAGACACATGGGGGTGGGCACAATGATCACCCTGCCCCTTGAGTGGTAGGCTCATGTGTCTGGGCGCAGCCTCCGCTGCGGCACAGAGAACATCAGCCCATTAATTATTTTGTTATACTTTGAGGTCCAAGTCTAAGCCCATACTAAATCTTGGGCTCTCTCTTCCGCCCTTTGAGGGGTAAGGGAGTCATTTCAAAGGGGGGAAGAGAATAAGGGCGAGGGTTCACTACGGCACCAATCATTTTTTCCATGAAGAGATGGGTTTTTGAGGAGAGAAAATATATGGGGCCATCATTTATGTGTCTTGGGGTGTTAATTCGCATGACAACTCGATTTCAAAATCGAAAATGCATACCCCCACCCGAAACATTGTAAAACTTGCCCCTAAGAATTGACTTAAATACCCACTTATTAGACAAGGTAGTCTTCTCCAGTTCCCTTATTCACTTGAAGCTGCACACAACCACACGGACTTTGTAGGGAACTTACTCCCGAGGAGGAATTTACCAATCACTAGACCCAGATTCATTATTGAGTTCTTGAGTTTGACTCTTTTCCACCCATTGGTTTTCATAGAATCGAATTATTTTGATTCATTTAGGTTGTAAGGACTAACATAAGGGTATCAATTGGGACAGTTTCTGTATTTGAGATGGGTCCATACCGATATTGGTACCAAAACTTAGGTCTCGGTCCCAATTAATGGGATGGGACAGTACAGGTTCCTAAACTATTCTAGGCATGGTAAAAAAGGGCAAAGAAATTTAATGATTCTTATAGCAAATTAAAATACCAAACTAGGAAGAATTTCATGATTTTACTTCTTCAAACTCTTTGGGATCACATGTAAACTTTTCAAAATGATGATTATAAATTAATGCAGACAAAATAAACAAGTCCATAATCCATATATGGTTTTTGTGTCATTATTAAATAAGTATATAAAAACAGAACTAAAAGAAACCTCCCTAAGACCCCATTTGTTAGAGGAGAAGGTGAGATGGAATGTTTTTTTTTTTTTTAGGGATAAAAAGAGCTTGTATTAGATAAAGAATAAATAGTAAGGATTACAATCTAAAGTAAGATATCCCATTGGCTTCATTCTGAACTGGATCAAAAAGTGCAGTTGGGAGACTATCTGTACATAAGTGAATATTCTGATGGAATTGTTGGAAAGATAGGACCTACATGTTGGTGGGGGGTTAGTTGGGTGAAAATGTTGAGTTAAAATTTAAGTTCCCCCGATAGCTTTGCTGTTTTGGATAGATTATGGGTGAGATTCTGAAATGCCACATTAGTAGACAAAACATTTAATGATGTTGGGTAGATGGGACCCACATGTTGGTGGGGTTTTATTGAATGGAGATCATGGAAATGTTGAGGTAAAGGTTATTTTTCTCTTGAAACGTTGAATAGGCGGGGTGGGATTTTAAAGTATCACATCAGTATTTTTTCATCCAAATTCTCTCATCCCCCTAAAAGAAAATATCATTAAAATACATCAAATTATTTTGATAGAAAAATACATCAAATTTCAAATGAAATTTTACTGCTACTCTTGCAGCAGAAATGTTCCTGCTACAAGGCTGGCAGTCAAGAAAATTGGATCTTAAAGGGTATTTTAGAAAATACTAAAACCTCAGAAGATATTTATGAACCCACAGAAGAAGTGAATTATTCCATTTCCTTGGCTGCGAGCCTTGTAAAAGAAACATTTCCGCTACAAGTACAGCCATAAAATTTGGAACACAAGGAACATGAAACCATCCCACTTATTATGTACAGATTTTAAATATACGGTTCGGTACTAGAATTTAGCCGGACAGTTGTGGGACGGTTCCCAGAAGTAGGCCTGGTGCCAGCCTACCCCACACATTTCCTTGTATCCAACACGTGTCCGGAATCTAGCTCTTGTGTTCTTGTTCATGCCTTCATGGAGGAGAGAGGAACGCATGAGATGAGGCAACCAAGAGTGAATCCAGTTGAAGAAAATTTTCTATGTTTAACTTCTGCCATCTAAGGCTGATCTGAAAGAAAACTCAAAAAAAAACCTCAAACTGTGTTTATCTTGGGATTTAGTTGGATTGGTTTTGGATTGCAACCGACACTGGAAACTCCCTCTTTTTTCTATTAAAAAAAAAATTCTTTAATACTTTCCGAGTCTCTTCATTCCCTTCCCTCCGCAGGTTTCTCTGGTTACTTGCGAGGAAAACTATGGCGTCGGTCGTTACTCTACCCCCAAATAATAAATATAAATATAATATATAAATAAATAAAAACTGATCCTAGTAATAAACGGTGGTAGTTCTTCTTCTGACAGTCCACACACAGACAGTTCATAGTCTTCGAGGCTTGAAAGCCGTCGCTGTCTTCCATGCTTTCTTCTTTCTTTGCTTATTCTTCTCCCCAACCTGACCATCTCCGCATCCCTTAGATCTGTCATCGAAATTGATAAAATTTTTCAGTTCTTTGATAGCCTGTAAAGCTTCACAATTGTCGGATTCCGACTCTTCTCATTAATTACAAATACGTCAATTCGTCATCCATCGTGTCTTCTTTCTCCTTCCATTCCGATTCCAATATCGATCCTATATTGGTATTACATAGAGTTCTTTCTTCCCAGTGGATCTAATTCTCATCGGATCGTGATTAGAGATGGAAGGTGGTGGTGGTGGTGGTTTTGGTGTTGGTGATGGTGGAATGAAATTGGGGACTTTGAGGTTGAAGGACGATAGAGGAGGTGTCGGCGGTGGACAATTTAGAACAGAGGCATCCAATTTGGATGTCGAGGCCTCTGTTTCTTCACCGGTGACTCGTCAGAAAGCTGCTGCTGCTAAGCAGTTTATTGAGAATCATTATAAGAACCATCTTCAAGGTCTCCAAGATCGTAAAGAACGGTACAATTCAACTATGAAAATTTATAAATTGAGTTTAACTGCATTCAGTTCTTTAATGATGAGTTATGATACTGAAATTGCTCTACTTTAATGACCTCCTTCACTCCCTAGCTCAGATTGTTTCACTGTCTCATCATCGTTATTATTTTCTTGTGGTACTAATTAGTAATAACCATGCCCATAACAATAATGGTGGTGATCATACTGCATTTATAGACAACACGCACACTCATTCTCTTTCTCTATTTCGTTTGTCCAGAAAAACGTAAGCTAGACAACACTCTGAAATTAGTATTCTCCCAAAAAAGAGGGGGGTGGGGGGAGGGTGCGAATCAAAAAATTGAACAAAATAGATCCTTAAATCTTCAGTTGGATTTTCTCCCTTTGGTAGTTCATTTGCAATTGCATATTCAGTTACTTTGCCTTTGAGATACTCTGAAGTGATACAACTCTCAATATGTCATCAGGCAATGTTCCCTACTATTTCTAAAATAGGTTGAGTGATATTGCATTTGCTGTTTCTTGAGAGATGGTAATATAGTTTGAAACTATTTTGTTACAGACGCTGGGCACTTCAAAGGAGAGCAAAAGAAGCTCAAATCTCAAATGAAGAACAGCAAGAGATGCTGAGGAATTTGGAACGGAAAGAGACTGAATATATGCGATTGCAAAGACATAAAGTGGGCATTGATGACTTTGAGCTATTAACAGTAATTGGAAAAGGTGCATTCGGTGAGGTACTTGTGAAACATGATAGGAGGAGAACTTTTAGATTTGATGTCTTCTAATATTATTATAGGTTGTGTGGATTTTTTCTTCTGATAACTTTCCAGAGTAGAATTGAATGCTACCCCTGCCTATCCTTGTCTTTGAAAGTACATGACAGATAATATTACTCAAGATGAATCCATTCTGCAAGTCTATTAAATGCATAGACGAGAATGTAGGAAGGGTGTGATTTTAATGTGAGCTGGTGTGTGTTCAAACATATATAAATAAGCATTAGGTGTACTTAAGGCATGCTTTTCTTTCCAAGAGTTGGTATTTTTTAAGCGATGAGTTGCTGTAGTATCAGTCAGTACTTCTCTACTTACTTGTGCTATGTTTTCCGCGAAGGAGGACTTGCTTGCTTTCTTTGTTTGGTTTTCCTGATCTACGACCACCCTCATTCACTCTCTCTCTCTCTCACTCTCAAACTAAAATTTGATCAAATTCAAAACTCCCCTAGTTGGCTTTCTTCTTTTGTCTTTTTTTTTTTTACTTTTAATTTATACTTTTATGCATGCTTGTTTTGATTTGAGCTTTTGCAAAGTGCATGATTTATGCAACAAAAGAGGATGCTGTTAACCAGGAATACACCAGTAAATGGCCAATAAGGAAGCTGTAAAATGTGAAACTAAAATCAAGTCAATTTTATTGAGGTCTGTTTCTAGCCTGCTTCCAAACACAATTTTCTGGCTATTTAGTGAATAGAAATAGAAGCACTATGAGTAAGGTCGGATATGGTATGAGGAGAATGTATACTAGATCATGGTTGCAAAAACCAGAACTGGAAGGAAATTTAGCCAGTCAATCTGCCCTTTCACCATGTCCAAAAGTCTAATGGTATATCAGCCAATTGATAAGAGTTATTTTGTGGTATCTGTAGTTGTTTATCCTTTTTTTTCGTGCATCAGTATTTTTATCTATGTTGGAAGATATATTTTGTGTTCCTGCCTATTTTAGTATTCATTAGTCCCTGATGAACTTATTCGGCAATTGTTGCTTCTTAAATGGGGGCATATTCATCTGTTGGTAGCTAAATCTGGTTTTTGTGGTTTATTTTTCCCATAGTCAAATAGTCATTCTTCAGTTACTCTTCGGCCCAGTTAAAGTTTCTTTTGCTTTATTTTAAATCTTAAACTGCTAAACCTGGAGAAGAATATGAATCATAAGGTGCTGATTGGCTACTATGTGGTTGATTGAATGATAAAAGCCCAACAGCTTTGGTAACTTTTTTTTTGTTTATCATAATATTATAGGAAAGACAGAGTATTTAAATTACTAGCAGCCCAGCATAATGGTTCTTACTCTTTTGCAGGTTGCTTTCTCCCTAATATTGCTGTTGTCTGAATTGCTTATTAAAATGCAGGTAAGACTTTGCCGTGCTAAAAACACTGGAGAAATTTTCGCCATGAAGAAGTTGAAGAAATCAGAAATGCTTAGTCGTGGACAGGTGAACAATTCTCTAAACTAATGCCGGGTGTTTATTTTTGTGATAATATAGTAACATAGTATCGTTTACACTTTCATAATTAATTAAATTTGTGAATGGACACATTCATGATATCCTTTTTAACTTTTTAATCAACTTCTTTACCATGATACATACTCAACTTGTTTTGTTCTTTGTGCATCTTATTTTTATATTGTCATTCCTTTCCTTTCTTTCAGGTTGAGCATGTTAGATCTGAGAGGAACTTACTTGCTGAGGTTGACAGCAATTTCATTGTAAAACTATTCTATTCTTTCCAAGATTCTGAATTTTTGTACCTTATCATGGAGTATTTACCTGGTGGTGACATCATGACCCTTCTAATGAAAGCGGATGTTCTTTCTGAAGATGTTTCACGATTTTACATAGCAGAGAGCATTCTAGCCATTCATTCTATTCACCAGCATAACTACATTCACAGGTATAATGTTGATGTCGTGCAGAATTTGGTGTTACATAAGGTTTATGTTCTGATCACAGGTTGCTAGATTCTTGTTAGAAAGTTCTGAAGGTGTATAAACTTCTTGAGGGAGTAGATTTATCTGTACTTGCCATAGTTCTAAACGCCTGAGTTACTTTGATGCAAAGATTGTATTTTGGAGAGATAGTAATAAAAAATAGTCGAATAATAGAGGGAAAAAGTTTCAAAATAATGCCCATAGCTACTCCACATTGAAAGAAATCTGAAAAACAGAAAAAGCAAATACAGTTTCAAATTCCTTCTTCCACACACCCACATAAGACTTCACTATCCCCCACTGTAATGTCTTATCTAACCATCCAACTATGTCTAGCACATAGCGCCCAAAATAAAAAGGCCTCTTTTATCTCCTTCCCATGTGAAACGACGTAAAATTTCAGTTAAGTTTGAAAACATTCATGTGATGCAAGAAATACTTTCTCTTACCATAAAGTTATCAGAATGACAACTGGTTTCATGATAAAATGATCTTCGCATGGCCAGTGATGACCCATTTATCTTCCTCCACCCCCCCTGGATCCCTTATTTGTATGTATGCCTGTTACAGCCCCTTACACCAGACTGTTTGATATCTTCTGGTCCCTTTCGGTGTATTTCCGTAAATGTAGGAGTTTAAGAAATTTTAAAACAACTATCTTTTGCAGTTTATCCATTCTTGTTATTTAAATCTGAAGTAAATATAGAATTTTTTAAAGTCATAAACTTTCCACAATGGAATGTAGGATTTCTCATACAAATTAGTCCTGCCTGCAGGGACATAAAGCCAGATAACTTGCTATTGGACAGAAGTGGACATTTGAAGCTCTCAGATTTTGGCTTGTGTAAGCCCCTGGATTGTATATATTCAACATTTTTAATGGAAAATGAACTCTTCAGTATTCAGGAACCAGAAAAAATTGAAACTGAAGGACTTTCTGATAGAGCTCCTTGGCTAATGCCAAAAGAACAATTACAGCAATGGAAACGCAATCGACGAGTATTGGTATCATCCTCGTCCTCTGTTATGTCATTCTCTTCTATTAAAAAATCTTAAACAAATGGAATTCTTTGAATTTGTATGGTTATATATGTTAGGTATCTAGAACTGCGCACTGCTTTGTTATGTTAATAATTGGACTTTATTAATGTGTAGGCATATTCTACTGTTGGAACTCTTGATTATATGGCGCCTGAGGTATTGCTGAAGAAAGGATATGGAGTGGAATGTGACTGGTGGGACTTACTTCTGAAGTTATTGTATTACAAATTGAATTTTTTCCTGACCTTGTCTATTTAGACATTTTTGTTATAAATTAGTTCACTCTTTTGTTTATAGGTGGTCTTTGGGGGCGATAATGTATGAGATGCTTATAGGTTATCCTCCCTTTTGTTCTGATGACCCAAGGATCACGTGCAAAAAGGTTAGGTGTATTTGGTGCTTATTGGGTATTTTACTAGTTATTCCCTTTCTTTTGGTCCCTTCATCTAGCATAGTAATTTGATGTTTCTGTTGCATAACAGATAATCAACTGGAGAACATGCTTGAAATTCCCTGAGGAACCAAAAATATCAGAAGAGGCTAGGGATCTGATATGTCGTTTACTATGTGATGTTGACTCTAGGCTGGGGACCAGAGGAGTAGAAGAAATAAAGGTATGTTATCTGTTGGAAATGTAAATATAGTCTTCCATGCTAATTCAAATTGCTTTCTCACTCTTGTTATCTTTCATATGATTGACAATATTTGGTTGTAGATAGCAGTAATTCCCTAGTTCAATGGTAAAACAGGATTTGTGTAGCCAACCCCCTTTAATTGGGATAAGGCTTAGTTCAGTTGAGTTGTATATCTGTTATGCCCTGAGTGGATCCTTCTTCAATGATGTATTGAGTTCTCAATGATATGGTTGGGCTTGCATGCCCTTGTGCATATATTTTACTCCTATGCATTTACTCCTAGGATGCTAAATGCACTAGGTGTATATGGTTTTTTCTTTTTCTTTCTAAAGTGTCTTTTGAGCTGGGCCAGCAAAGTATTCCAATATAACTGTAAATGATTATTCAGGCACATCCATGGTTTAGATGGGTTCAGTGGGACATGCTGTACGAAATGGAAGCTGCCTACAAGCCCACTGTGAATGGAGAATTAGATACTCAAAATTTTGAGAAGTTTGATGAGGTGAGCTCTCAAACTATCTAGTAACTACTCTTTTTGGTCTTTGTAAGTTAGGAGTATTATTGTAGCTTAAATTCAAGGTGCATTTGATGGAAGACATAGTACTGAAAAAGAATGTTTGGCATCTATAAACTGAATTACTTTAAAATTTGTTGTGTATTAAACAATAGGATTTTCCTTGATGTACTTGGTGAGAATAATGAAACTCAACAATGTGCTTAATTGTCTGCGAGGTATTTTATTCATCCGATGTACTAGAGGACCAATCTCAAACTGTTAAAGCCGTCTATTTTGTTCACGTCTGTATTTTATGTTTTTAGTTCAACTTCAGTGGATTTCTGGTCCATAAAAAAGGAAAAAATCAGAGGAAGTAAATAGTGTAACTAAAAGAATAATAGAATGGATGTCATTAAACTCTCAACACCAAAAATATTACCCTGGACAACTATGCACCTTCTCTTTTTTGACATCTTTAACTTTATATTCTCAACTGAACATGGTATCCGAGCTAGGAGGTCAGGTGTTTGATCCCTGGTATATGCGAGGGGTTTGTGTTATGTGTTGTTTTGCCCCTACACCTTGTACCCTCGGTGCCACGTGATGGTGTCACATGTATGGCCATGCATTTGTGTGTGTGTGGAGGGGGGGGGGGTTGCATGTGTGCAGGGTGTTTCTGTGTGTTGATATACATTGTTGTGGCCCTTACTTAACAGCTTGAGCTTTTGGGATAGCGGTTTTAACATCATACATCTTTTTTTCCCCTTTTTTGGCATTCTTGTGGCTTTTACTACTTCTGGTTCTTCTCTTAATTGAAGGTGATCTCTTTGCTAAGTGTTTTCTCATTATCAGGTAGAAGGTCCACCATCAGCATTGCCAAGAGTAGGACCCTGGCGTAAGGTACTGGCTGTTGTTGTCAGCTTTTTTTTTCCTTTCTTTTACCCTTGTTCTAATTGCCTATGTTTTAATCCTATCGCAACCAAATTAAGCTGTCTGCTTTCCACGTGAAACTACATGTTTGTAGCTGGATACAAGCATACAGCCATACACAATATTTTTCTTTAATTGAAGGCCAGGTTGCATTATTGGAGATGATCTTATTATCTTGTTATGGTCAGAGGGCTAGAAGTTCATGTTTAACTAGACCTTGCACATACATTCTTGATAATATCAACATTTGAATGGTCTTTAACTCTGACAGAAAGTATCCAACTTCTTGTCAAATTATGGAGCACAGTGGTTATATACTTCTTACTAAGATTTCCCATGATGGGATGACTAAAACCAATGGTGCCTAGATGGAAGGTCACAACTTGGTACAGGGAAATTTTGGTCTTCTAGTGCTCAATGGTTACCTGCTCCTGTCATATATTATGTTTCTTCTATATTCTTTTCTTTTCTAATTCTTTTTTTTTTGGTAGAATCATATCTTTTCTACTTCATAGGAATGGACAACATCAAGGGAACCCTTGAACTCTTGTATAATTATAATTATATACTCCCTTTGGAGCTTATATCAAGTAGAATTGCATTGTGTTCTAGGAGGTTTGATGACAGATGACATAAAATCTTATGATTTCGAGTTTTCTGGCAGTGAAGCCACCATGAGTTAATTCTGTTAGAATTTTCTTCTTCTTCTTTTTTAGATGAATGTGTCAATTTATCTGTTGGTTTCGTGATATCATGATTGGCATGCTTTGCAAAACCTGGATCATAAAATGTGTTGTCCTCGAAGGGTATAGATGCTAGGTGACAATATAACATAGATTATAGCAAGTTACCTGATTCTTGTCACTACAAATTGTGCTGTTAGTTGTTAGACACCTTTTACGAGTCCAGGATCTACTTTCATCATCTATAAACCTTCTTAACCTTTCCCTTTTAAAAAAAATCTTCATGAAAGATTCATTTAATTTGTCCTCTAATTTTTTAAAGTAATAATCTTTATTCTACATTCTATTATATAGTAGATATGAAAATAGCTCCAAATTTATTCGTGTCAAACATTGCAGATGTTGACGTCAAAGGATGCCAATTTCATTGGGTACACTTACAAGAAATCAGATGTTCTAAAAGCAATCGGAACTTCAGGTTTGTTGATCTCAGACTTTGATTTTCTGTCAAAATGCCATGATATATCTTAATAATGGATTAACCTGCAGGTTCTAATTCCTTTCGTGGTTCCATTTTCTTTATATTTATTTTCCTTCTAGGCTTATTATAATTCCTCTTTAAATTTGGACTCTATGACCATAGCATATGAAGTAGGTCCATGGAAAATTCTATGAGATGAAACAAAGAGCAGCTATGCTTTGGAGAGGATGTCCGGAAACCAAGAATATACAACATAAAAATTTAATTAAAAGAAAGTTAGCTGAAGCTACTGGAATTAAGAAACACAAATGCACAGTTTTATTTGGGGGGATCAACATGCAGGTTCTAATTCCTTTCTTGGTTCCATTTTCTTTATATTTATTTTCCTTCTAGGCTTATTATAATTCCTCTTTAAATTTGGAATCTACGACCATAGCATATGAAGTAGGTCCATAGAAAATTCTATGAGATGAAACAAAGAGCAGCTATGCTTTGGAGAGGATGTCAGGAACCCAAGAATATACAACATAAAAATTTAATTAAAAGAAAGTTAGCTGAAGCTACTGGAATTAAGAAACACAAATGCACAGTTTTTTTTTTTTTTTTTTTGGGGGGGGGGGGGGGGGGGAATACAAGAATTGGATCTTGGAAATGGATAAAGATCTTCCGGAGATGTATGGTCCTTGATGAAGCCATACAGAGCTCCAACGTCATACACCTTGTTGGACTCTAAAAATAACACTAATAGCATATCAAAAGCTTAGAAGACTTGACAATACCACCACCTTTGATCCCCCTTGACCCTTCTGTACTTCCTTCCTCTTGTGGGGTGTGCTTTGATGTGGTCACAGATACTTATAGATAGAGGAAAGTAACTTGCTGCCTACTCAATGCACACTTCCCTAGACACTGTGTCCCACGTACCTTTCATTTTCCTTACGTTCACTTATAATCACTAGATTCTAGATACATCCAACTTGACTTTTTCTAGTGGGATTCTAGGTTCAAAAACAACAAAGTACAGAATCTACCCACAAGGTAGGACTGCAGGGCATCTTTGGGGAGAGAACCAGAATTGGAAACTATTGATATCTGATAAATCAGAACTCAGATGGGGTGGGGAACAAGGTCGAACAGGCCTCTAAGATGATGAATAACTCCTCCAATTGTGACTGAGATCCAACGGTTAAATTAGGAAATATAGACAAAGTTCTGAAATAAGTAAGTAGGTTCAGAATTAGTAACTGACTAATTTTCAACAGAACTAACCAGTGGATGTGGTTCAACTTCTGGTCGATGGAAGAATACTAGCGGTGGATGAACTATCCAAAATATCTCAAAGATCTGCTGGACAGATTGAGAAATATAAGAAAGGAGAAGTTTCTGCAATAAAACTCCAAGAAAAGGCCAGAACTCACAGTATATCAGCAACACAACTCCAGTAATAGATTAAGGAACAATTGTAGGGATTAAGGATTTAATGGAAGAAAATAAAGGGAAGGGGATATGCCAAGACCTCTCACCTATGGCCTAGGTCAGCATCTCACAGCTAAGAAAGGTACAAATCCAAATTTTATTCAACTTCAAAATAGTGGGGAAGGCGCTATGGCCCCTTACAATAGATAGAGGATATTAGTTGCCTCTAGAAAGATACAAAAAATAGGAAGTGTCTTGAACAGTCCCCGCACATAGAAGAACACAGGTTTCCTTTTTACAGCAACAATACTAAAATAGAAAGTTTCTAATTTAAAGATAATAGAACTAAAATAGAAACTATATCCCCACGATTCTGGTTTTGGGTGAACCAAAAAACACCCAGACCATGGCTGGTATGGCCTGAACCAGAATTGGTTCAGTTGAGGAACTGTAGGCTATGGAGAGCCTGGTCCTCTTCTTCACGCGGCTGTATTGCTTGGAGAACATTCTCTCTAATACATCATTTTACATGCTGGATTCTAAAAGCCACACACACTAATCTGAACAAAAAATCAAATTTCAAATTACTAACTCCAACAGAGGAGCCTCGTGCACTGGGTACGCCCCCCCTTTTTTTTTTTTTAAACTCCAACAGAGGAAAGGTCGTTAAGATAATGAGTAGCAAGATCATGAAAGAGATTCAAAAACAAATGTGACTGAGGAACTGAGTGTAGCTCTCATTCAAATTTTAATCTGGTCGTGTTCAATCTTCATTGACTGCACTTCTGGAATGGAGCACAATGGTGAAGGTATTAGCTTTAAAATAGAATGGCAGACAAAGATGTCAATGAGGTATTCAGAATTGATTAGAGAGTGTACACTTTAGCAGAGAATATGGCTTTGTATGGGAATGGACCGGCCAAACAGGACAGTTCACATTTCCCATATGATTTTTTTTTTTGGTAGGACATTTCCCATATGGTTAGGGGCATACTTAATGACGATAGTGGCAGTGGTAATTTAATGTTTTGATTATAAGTCAGTCATTATATATTATCCAAGTGAATCAATGGTACACTGAATTGACAAGGTAATACTCATTCCCAGAAACTCATCCTTGAGAACTCTTAATGACTCTAAATTAAAATGATTCTAATTCCAATATACCATACTCTGTGTAACTTTCCATTTCTAGAATCTCAATACTTTGAATCACTATTTGATCAGCATTGCTGATTTATGCAATTTTAGCAGAATTATCCTCACAGAAAACCATGTAGGTTTTTTTTGGTGGCAATTCATACTTCAGAAATGTTTATGCTCAAGTGTTCTGGTGAAAGATCCTCGAGAGGTGTTTTAAAAGAAAAGGTATCATGATCACTTTGTTTCTAATTAGAGTCCTCTGATCCACATGCTTCACTCCTGTAGTCCTTTAGTTAAATGAAGTCTCAAATGCTATGCTGCTCTCCTTGTCAATAATGCCCCTCACATCTCTTGTGATGAGAACCATGTGGTGCAAGGCTTCTAGATAATGGTGATTTAGATGTCTCTGTAGAATATTCATTAGTTCCTACTACTGCTCATACTCTGTGCACTCTCTGGAGTTATCAAGACCCTGTTGTAGCATTAGCTAGATGCGACCATCAATTATACTATTATAGCTTCTTTAAGAGCATAATTCTTGAACTCTAGCAAAAGGACTAAATATAAATTTCTATGAAATATGCACATCACTCCTTTTTCATCCCAGTATCTGGTCAAATATCTTACATTATAAAGATGAACAAAACTTCTAAATGAGTGGCTGAGGTCTCTTACACACATTATGTGAGGAAGCACCTTGTGAGCTAATAATATGAGCCAATGCTAAATTAAGCATATGGAAGTTGACTGAAACTTTTAGTTTTTTCTTGCTCTAATTTGGGTCTACAGGTTGTGTTTTACTCTCCCTTTCCCATTTTTTCGTGGTAGCAACTCAATTTATCCATTCCTGGGTGCTCTTTATTATGTATGCTAATGCAGTTTCCCAGGTTGTGAGCGAATGCTAAATTAAACATATGGAAGTTGACTGGAACTTTTAGTTTTTTCTTGCTGTAATTTGGGTCTACAGGTTGTGTTTTACTCTCCCTTTCCCATTTTTTCGTGGTAGCAACTCAATTTATCCCTTCCTGGGGTGCTCTTTAATATGTGTGCTAATGCAGTTTCTGTCCTGCTTCCTGGAAAGGACAATTTAACTTTGATATATTTTCTGTTTAAGATGGAAAAAGACTATTAAGTCCATGTCCATGCACGTTGCCAATCATAACAGACTTATGGGACTTGCAGGTACAGTCATGAAACCAAATGGTTCCTCAAAGACATCCTCCATTGTTTCCTTGTTTGGTATGTTTAACCTTCTTCAATTGCACAGAGTTTTCCTTTCATTTTCATTTTAAGTGTTTAATGTGAAATAGCTCCAATGGTTGAGGATGAGAATATGTACTAACATTGATATTGAAATTAGTAAAATCAAGGCCATAATGAGTGAACGTAAGGTGAACTATGTGAACTCCCCCCCCCCCCCCCCAAAAAAAAAATGGTTTTGATATTGTAACATGCAGCAGAAGTATTTTAAATGATTTAATTTCATTATTTCATTCCAAAATTGCGAGATGAAGTTCAGTTAGATGTTGATTCACTTGGGATCATTTTGACTAACACCCTTGTCCGTTTATTTTCCACC
Organism: Telopea speciosissima; assembly: GCF_018873765.1. Taxonomy (NCBI): domain Eukaryota; kingdom Viridiplantae; phylum Streptophyta; class Magnoliopsida; order Proteales; family Proteaceae; genus Telopea; species Telopea speciosissima. The sequence goes on along the minus strand of NC_057919.1, from coordinate 18,886,199 downwards.
TGGGGGGGGGGGGGGGGGGAGGAGAAGAGTGGAGAGGGTATAAGTGTGTTAGAAAAACAAGGCCCAGAAATGGGAATTGTGCAGAAGAAAACGAAAAGAAGAAAAAGAAGAAAGAACAAACACACAAGCACACAACACCAAGGATTTTATGTGGTTCACCCCCAAGAAGGTAGGTTACATCCACGGCCGGCAATAGAAACTGGATTTCACTATTTCTCTAAAGCAAGTTACAAACCCTCAAATCTCACCTTACCCTATCAACGAGATAAGAACACTTTATAAAGAAGCCCTAACCCAGAAAACTACAAAAATGCACCCCAGAAGCCCAAAAAACCCACCTGGTCTGGTTCAGACTAGAACTAAACATATGTTGATTGTGCACTTTTAGGCCTTTCTGGCACGTTTTGAAGCCAAAACGGCCCTCCGAAGAACCCCGCTGCACTTTCTGGACTGAGATCAGGCTTCACCAATAACAAAGTGTTCCAGGGAACTCAAAACCACAGGCTTTTATATTTAATCTTCTACTTTGTTTTGTTGTTTGGATGTTTGACATATCTTTACTATTTAAATTATTTTCTGCTTCTACTACAATCAGTAAAGCTTCTTTCCCTCCATCCTTTTGATACTCAACTAATTATGTTTTATGCTGATGTAGGGCAAGTTGAACTGGAAGAAAGTGTGAATCCAAATGGTGACACCTGTTGATCTCTTCTAGTTTCTTTCCTATTAGAGCAGGCATGCCTTTTTTTTATATGCCTCATCCAAGAAGCTGTTGTTAGGGGTGTAAATGAATAGCCGAAATCTGTTTCCGTATCCGTATCCGTATTCGTTTAGCATTATTCGAATCCATCCGAAAACTAAACGGATGCAGATACGGATAGGCTATAGCTATTCGAAAAGTTATATTTTCATGTAAACGGATAAAATATCCGATCCGTATCCGTGTCTGTATCCATTTAGCACTATCCGAATCTGTCCGAAAGCTAATCGGATGCGGATGCAGATGCGGATATAGCACTATCCGAGCCGAATCTGATCCGTTTACATCCCTAGCTGTTGTAGGAAGTGAAAACATTGTATTTTCCTCTCAATTATTCTACACATGTGGATAGCTGATCTAATCCTGGTCACTTTTGCCCCTCCAAAAGAAGGAAATTTTTGGTATGTAAATGATTTTTACAGGAAGAAGATGACTTCTTTTTATCTTCCCTTGAAATGTTTGTAAGGCTATGAATAAGAAGTAATATTCAGTTTTTACCAGCATCTGAACCATTGAAGAAAACTTCCAGAAGAACAAGGCGTACATTTTCCCTGCATTTTAAATTTAAGAACTTTGTAGGATTTTGTAAAATTGGCCAAATTTTAGGCCTGATCTGTCCTTCCTTCTCACTCACCCCCTTTTCCTTACCCTATCCGCGTATATGGATGGGCAAGGCAGGTTTCGATCCATAGCAATCAATGATAGTAAATTATCAATGACATTTGGGTTGGCGAATTGGACCATTGGCTATGGGCTTAGATGTCATGGGTAATGCTTATGGGTAAATACCTATTCAGCGCACCCTCCTGCAACACAACGAGTCAGCCTTACGCAACACCAGGGCTTCTCAAAACAATCTGGCAAGTTGATATTTTTGTTTTTGTTTTTTTGGGCCTGCGCCAGAGAGAATTGGTCTTATTCAATAGGTGGAGCTTCATCGAGCATGAAATTCATTATTGGTCGACTGAATATGGGTGACTCGATTCTATTTTTTTTTTTTGGTTTGTTGAAAATATGGGTGACTCGATTCACTAAAACAGAGGATAAGGGGGTTGTAGGCTTGTAGCCACTTTTGACCACTCTTACAGTTGATGCATCTAGTTGACTATCCTTCTATTCCTGTGGGAGGCATCCGACGGCTGGGCTGTGAGCTCATTGGAGAGGAGCCGGATCCTTCAATTCCCATCTAACAAGGTTCAAATTTAGTTAGGCAATTAGGTCGGCTGTTGAGAATACATGAGAAATTTCCTGATCAGCCACCTAGACAGGTAAAGTCAGTTACACAGATGGCTGACAGGGCAAAGAATCCCAGCCCCTTGGAGGGTAAAGGTGGGTAAACAGATCCTCTTGATGGCTTTAATTACAAGCCTAAGCCTCTTCAAAGAGCATGAGAGCAATGCATGTTTCATAATGCCAAGTTCTATTTTAATGGAAATTTGTCATGCCTAAGCTTGATAAACAGAAACTAGTGTTAAAAAAACTGTATAGTGAATCATTAGGGAATGATTGTGTTCAGCACAACCTGTGCTTGGGAGGGCTTCCACCCCATTTAGCACATTTGGCTGTCCAGTTAGTGCCCAAATTGGGTGGACATTTCCACGTCAGCTAGTCAGGGCCTCATGGGTAAACTTTCACCCTAATTTGATTTCTCCATGTCAAATTAGTTCTCAGAAATGTTTGAAAAACCAAGGAAGATCAGGTTTACAGTAACCATTGAAAATCCAAGGGAGGATGCACCATATGAAGTGGCCTATTCAGAAAACTTCCAGTCTATCTAACAATCAGGCTACCAAAATCTTGAGTCAGGGAAATAGGAGGCATGGCAGAAACCTTTCTGGGTAATGGTGTGGCTGCAACTTTTAAGAAGTGCCCTAGAGGACCAACTCAGAAGAAGAAAGGGGGGCTTAACAAACAAACCATATAAAGCGCCCTGAAAATTGATCAGGCCTACCAAATCCACCAACATTAAAGTAGTGATTCCAACATCTTCACTTTCTACTAATCAATAAGTACCCATACCATCTTTGGCTCCAGTAGTGTGTAAATGTTATTTTGATGGGACATATAAGACATGGAAAAGGAAAACTATCACAATACTTAAACCTCAAACATGCAACAATCCAGCAACTAGTAATGTATCCTACACCTAAATTGATCATTGCATATATAAACCCATAAATTTCTCAACCCATAGGAATTTAAACTGGTTTTTATATTACATTTCCAATTGATGCAGCTTCATTGGAGCTCAATAATCCTAGGTCGATCTTTTGGCCGATTGTTATCCAAGGATGGATCTGAATCCAACTTTGGCTTTTGGAATTTGTCTGACAAGCAAGATTCATTTGTATTGTCACCATCATCATCACCACTGTCATTGTCACTGTCACTGTCACTGTCACTGTCATCATCACTGCTTGATGAGTATGATCCACTACCACTGGCTGCCAACAGACATGCTGGTCGGGATCCAACAATTGCAGATTCAGCAGCAGCCACAGCCTCTGGGGTGTGAAGATCAGCAACACCCAACAACAAATCCTGTTCATTTGGCAGTAGCCCATGCAAATTGATGAACTTGTTGGCTTTATAAAAGTACAAGGGAGGGAAGGAAAAACAATTCACTAACCATTTCGATAACTTCAGTTTCATTCCCAGTGAGCACTTCAATATCATGGTCATTCTGAGATTTCTCCTGCATTTGAGCAGTTGTGGCACTTCAGCATTAATTAACAGGTGAGGGATCAAATCATAATAGAGGGATGGATTCTGTTTATTTTATACCTGTGCATCAAGCTGCAGTCTTTTATTAGCTTCTTCCATAACTCCTAAGAAGGCCTTCACTTTTCCAAGGACTGAGGCAAAGGCAACAAAGTTGATTGAATTAGAGAAGCGCCAACTTCTTTAGGGGGTTATGAACTTTACCAGATAACTCCTAGAGGAACTCTACTTTTCAGTTTAGAGAACTTATGTTGGATGTTAGGGGCATTTCCACCAACCACACTTCAAAACATCTTCCCTGGTTTCTATTTATCAGTACTTACTAGTCTGGTCACATCTAAAGCACCTTCAAGGAAGAGGGTACATCACTGTGACTCCTAAATAATTTGACCGTTCCAACCAAGTACATTTTTACATCAGAAAATGATGGCGCTCAATGATTGTACCTCTACATCTCTTACATTCAGCAAGTATTGTAGTCCTAGATTGGCAGAGGACCAACTAGGAGCCAGACAACCAGGATCTGTTATGAACAGGTAAATCAGATAGGTAAAAAATTGAGTTTTTGGTGAAATTAGGATTAGGGTTTGAAGGTGTAGGGGAGTCTATGAGTGAAGGTTGTGTTAAGTTTTGATGGAAGAATGTGTGCTGGAATGAATTGGCAGCAAGTTAGGTTTTGGGTTTTGGGTTTTGAAAGGTGGAAGATGATGGAATCTAGGGTTTATAATAACAGGAAATCAGGTGGTTGAATGAGCTTAATATTTAGGTTGAGTCTGGGTAGGGTGGAGGGGAATATATGCTGAAAGTAACGGCTAAATCAGATGGTTCAATTTGGAGTTATGGAGGTTTCCTAAAAGAGATAGGAGAGAGGGGTAAAAGTGTAATTTCAAACAATTGGTTGGGTCGATGGTAATGAAATTTGGATCGAGCCTCTAAGGGTTTGAGGAAGATTTGATAAAAAATTTAGCAGGTTCTAACGGTTAGATTTGGCTGGGCAAAATTCTCGCGAAAATCACCTTGCATGTGACCTTCTAGAAGCGAAGAAGAATAGTTGCAAGTTTTCAGTTCTAGACTTAGGGTGATGTTGTAGACTTGAACAGTGCTTGATGATGTAGAATCACTCTTGAAATCAGAACTTGAATTTAGAACTTGAACGTAACAGCAATGGAGAAAACAAATAACCAATTCGAACCACCCGAACTTCTCACCGCAAGTTATCAATCAAATCAAACACTGATTCCTTCAAACGATCCACCCACGCTTCACACCGCAAGGTGTCGATTGGATCAAACACCAATCCCACCAGCCTTGATCAAACACAAGACAAAAATCTTCAATGGAGAAGAAGAGCAGCAAAAAAATTTCCATTGATCAAAATTCGTGTTCAATACTTGCCCCCCCCCCCCTCTTACAACCTTATATAAAGACTAAAAAATAGACTCCTATACTAAAAAGAAAAGGCCTAAAACAATCCTTACCCTATTAGGTAACCTAAACTGACTAGGAAAGTGAAATAACAAAAGAAATAGACTCAAAACATGGCTGGACTTATAGTCACAATCCCGCCCAACTTAAGTTGTCACATGACCACTTAACCAAGTCACATGATCACTTAAATGATCACATGACCACTAATTACATAAAAATAAAACTAAGGAATGAATCTTGTATACAACCTAATTACCCACATTTTAGGCCCATAAAAATGGCCTATTACATTAAAAAAAAAAAAAAAAAAAAACCATGGGATCAAAGGCCCAACATTTATATAACCCAACTCTAGACTTATTCCCATCAAAATAAGCCTCTTTTGGTGATGTACCTGCGTCAGCAAGTGTACAGAACAGCCATTTAAAAGGGAAATTTTTGTAGGAGCCAGCCCGGGTCCCAATTAATATTCAGATTAAAAAAATCATATTTTTTGAAAAAGGGGGATCTACACTAGTGTATAATGTAATTTTACACACTAGCATTTTATTGACAATTGGACGAGATGGAAAGCATCTCAATCGTTCAATCCATCCACAGTTGTATCTCTCTCCCTCCACCGCTACTGCACCCAATGCCTTGCATCTCCCACAACTGGATTTACAATGATCTTGTTGATGTCGTTGGGATGGGTCTTCACGAATAAGCTGAATGGAAAGCGACATCAAGTGGCCAACCCATCCCACTCTCCCTCTCACTTCCCCGCCTCGGCGCCCAGCCCCTGAAAATAAGTCCACCGATGTGCATTCTCAGAGCCCACACCTCCAATATCCAGAAATCGATGGAAGAACAAGCAGACATGAAAAGAAATAAGCCTGAGGGTGCTTTAGGAGTTTGCAATAACCGAGAAAAATCTTCGAAACACAACTCTAGAAACAGATGTTACCAGCTGAAAAGGGGACTTAACAGAGTAAATGGATGCACGGAAGACTAAGAAAATGAAAGAAAACTAAAACATAAAACAGTGAAAGCTCAATAATTAGAGGAAAAGAACCTTAATTAATGGTTCACTCCAAAGGGAAGAACTCAGCTCCCTGTTACTCTGGATTTCTAATTTTCTCTGTCAAACAAGTTTTTTTTTTAATACACAACTTGTTAGATTTCAATTCAAAAGTTCCAACTCAGTCCAATAAGTTAACTGCTTCACAAGGACTGAAACAACAACAAACAGAATCTCTCTCCTTGTGAGAGGGGAGGTGCAGCACAGCTGGATTTTCAATGTTGCAAGGGTGGGGTAGGGTGGGGTCAGGGCAGAAGGGGGCAAAGGAGGGAGGGAGGGAGGGAGGGAGGGAGGGAGATGAGGGAGCAGAGGGCAGGGATGGGTGTAGGGAAGGGAGGAGTTGCTGAGCAGAGGATGGGTGTAGTGGGCTGGGGTGGGGTCGGGGCAAAAGGGGGTGAGGGGGTGGGGGTGGTGGGGTGGGGTAAGGGAGGGAAGGAGGGAGCAGAGGGCAGAGGTGGGCGTAGGGAAGGGGGGAGTTTCTGAGCAGGGGATGGGTGTGGTGGGCAGGGGTGGGGCGCCGGGGCGAGGAGGGGAGAGGAGGGGAGAGGGGGAGCCGAAGCCGGCAAGGGAGGGGGAGGGGGAATTGGATACGGAGAAGAAGAGGAGGAGGGAGAGTCGGAGGGGAGAGGAGAGCCACACAACGTCAATGAATCTGGGTGCTGCATTTACAATGGAAACGAACAGTTGAAATGAAATTATGATGATTTGTGGGGAATAATGGCTTGTGTCTAGAGTGACAACAGCCATGCTTTATTTATAATATAATAGAATGAGGTATAAGTACAGTTATGCCCCCAAGGGCAAATCTACCCTTATACCCATATTACAACACCCCCCCTCTCAAGTTGGTGCATAGATATCACACATGCCCAACTTGCATACAATATGATGAAATACCTTACTAGTAAGACCATTAATAAAAACATCAGCTAAACTGGTCAAGAGACTCGACAAATGGGACACAAATAACACCCTGCTCAAGTTTCTCCTATATAAAATGGCAGTCAATCTCCACATGCTTTGTCTAGTCATGCTAAACTAGATTATGAACAATGTTAATGGCTGATTTTCTATCATAATACAGCATCATATGAAGTTGAACAGCAACATAAAGATCTAGGAGAAGACTCTGAAGCCATAACATTTCACAAATGCCATGGGCCATAGCACAAAATTCTGCTTCAGCACTTGATCTGGCAACCACAGCTTGTTTCTTGCTACGCTAGGTGACAAGATACCAACAACAACAGTATAGTACCCTGATATAGACCTCTTGTCATCAGGAGAACCAGCCCAATCTACAATGTAAATCCCTCAACACGCATGTGATTATGAGGAGAGAAAAGAACACCTTTTGCTTGGGCTGACTTCAAGTATCGTAGGATGCGAAACACAACTTCCATGAGTGTGGAATAGGGATCGTGCATGTACTGACTGACCAAACTCACAACATAAGCTGTCTGGACAAGTATGAGAATGATAAATCAACTTCATTACCAATCTCTGATATCTACCTTTATCAACCAGTCGCCATCTTTACTCTTGAAATGGGCATTAGCTTCAAGAGGTGTATCAGTAGGTTTGGAGCCCAGCATCCTAGTCTTAGATAAAAGATCACGGGTATAATTTCTTTGAGAGAGGAAGATACCTTGTGTAGAGCAAGCAATCAATATTAAGAAAATATCGTAGGTTTCTCAAGTCTTTAATCTCTAACTCCTTTCGTAAATAGGCCTTCAGTTGGGATATCCTTTATAGGGTTACTCCCAATGACAACAATGTCATCAACGTATACAATAAGAACAGTAATGTGATCACCTGATTTCTTGATAATAACGTATGATCAGCATTATTTTGTTTATACCCAACTGATACCATAGCCTTATGGAAACGTCCAAACCAAGCTTTGGGCAATTGCTTCAAGCAGTACAGTACCCGTTTCAGTTTGCACACTTTCCCTTGAGTTTCCTTACTAGAGAAGCTAGGAGGAATTTCCATATACAACTCCTTCTTAAGTTCACCATGTAGGAAGGCGTTCGTGACATCAAGTTGTTGCAGCTACTACCCCAAGTTAACAGTACATGAAGGGATAACTTGAATAGTATTCATCTTTGCGACCAGAGCAAAGGTCTCCTGGTAATCAATCTCATAAGTCTAGGTTAAGCCCTTAGCAACTAGTCTGGCATTATAACGATCCATTGTAACATCCATTTTCTGTTTTGACTATGAAAACCCATTTGGAGCCCACAGTTTTCTTATTTGGAGGAAGAGAGACTAATTCCCATATGTCATTTTTCCCAAGTGCTTTCATTTCTTCAATCATAGCATCTTTTCATCGTGAATCTGCAAGAGCCTCTTGCCAATTCTGAGGAATGGAAACAGAGGACAGGGAAGACACAAAAACAGAATAGGATGGAGAGAGAATCATATGACACAACATAAGAAATAGAGTGTTGAGTGCAAGTCCTTTTGCCCTTATGAACAGCATTGGGTAAATCAAGAGAAGGATCATGATCACTAAGAGGAAAAGACTCACCTGATGGGAAGGATGACATTGTGGATCTTGGATCAGAGGAAAGTGGTTGATTGGGTAGAGTAGACACGGTGGTGGTGGTGGTGGTATCAACTTGCTTGCCCCTCGAACGCTCATAAACTTGTAGTGGCCTAGTATGCCTACTCCGCCTAGTCTCCCCCCTGAAGTGAAGGATCCCCTGTCCCCATCTCTGTCTGCATAGGTTCATTCTCCTGAAACATCGGACCATCAAGGGGACCCACCATCAGCACATCTTCCCTAGGAATAGTGTTCTCTCCCTGAAAAGGTGGCGAAAAAGGGTAATAGGCATCTGACTCATAGAAGATCACATCCGTGGTTACCAAAACACAACGAGAAGGTGGATGGCAACACTTATAGCCCTTTTGTGTAGCCAATAAAGATGCACTTGAGACCCTTGGGATCAAGTTTACCATAGAGATGATAGTTATGAGCAAAAGAAACGCAACCAAACACCTTCGGAGGAACCACGAACGAAGATGAGCCTAGGAGCACAACAAGAGTAGAACAAAAGTCCAAAACTCGAGTGGGCATTCTATTACTGAGGTAGGCAGCAATGAGAACAGCCTCACTCCAAAAACGAGTAGGAACATACATCTCAAACATGAGGGAACGAGCCACTTCCAACAGGTGACGATTCTTGCGTTCCGCAACACCATTCTAGGCAGGGGTATCAACATAATTGGTTTGGTGTATGATACCCCGGGCAGCAAGATAAGATTGGAAGGGGCTGTCCAAGTATTATGTACCATTGTCAGTGCAAAGGACTTTAACTTTAGCATCGAATTGAGTTTGTAGCATGCTGTGAAACATCTAAAAACAGCCAAATACTTCATTCTTATGGTGCAGCAAATATACCCAGATAGTACAAGTGTGGCAATCAATAAAGGTAACAAACCAGCGAGGCAACGATATCCACTAACAGAAATGCAACGGGCAAGGCCCCACACATCAAAATGTATCAAAAGAAAGGAAACATCACTTTTATTATCAAATATAGGGTAAATAGTACGAGTCTGTTTGGCTAAAACACAAGCATCATAGAAAAATTCGTTTGGATTACAATGCTAAAATAAATTAGGAAAAAATTTAGCTAAAGTCCCAAGGAATGGGTGACCCAAACGCCTATGCCATTGATGCAAGTCAAATAAAGCAAACTGAGGAGAACCCATGTGGAGAGATTGAGAAGTAATAGCAGATGAAGAAGAAGGGCCATCTCAAACAAGTATAAACCATCGTGCAATCTACCACTACCAATCATTTTCCCCATAACCAAGTCCTGAAAAAAACAGTGGGATGGAAAAAACGTGACTTTACAATTCAAGTCCCTAGTAAGACTACTAATGGAAAGAATATTAGCAGTAAAATTGGGAACATGCAATACAGAGGACAAGGATAACAAAGGAGAGCACTGAATAGAACCCTTCCCCAAAACAATGGAGAGGGAACCATCAACAACTCATCTTGAGATAAAGAAGTACCCATGGGTGTAGTATCGGATGTCTCAGTGTGATATACATGGGCAGGGTTAGAGCGACCACATCCACGGGAAGAAGTGGGACGACCATGAAGTTTCCAACAGTTCTCCTTAGTATGGCGCTCCTTACCACAATAGTCACACTTAATTGGTTCCCTATCAATAGTGGTACGATCACCTGAGCGGGTAAATCCTCCCTGAGATTGAGAACTGGAACCAATGTATAGAGCTGATGTCTCCTGTGAGATGGGCTGCAACTTCACGGTACGGAGACTATCTTCCATCTGAACCAAGGAACATGATTGCTCCAGGGATGGAAAGGGATCTCGGCTAAGGACATGGGCACGAATTTGATCAAACTCCACATTCAAACCAGCTAAGAAATGGTACACCCGGAGCTTGTTTTCATGCTTCTTGAAGTTCGTGGCATCAGTGGAACAGGTAGCCTTGAAGTCCTCACAAAAGTCTAACTCCTGCCACAGTCCACGCAACTTTAAGTAATATTGAGATAACATCATCTCCTTTTGTTTGGTTTCATGAATTTTCTTCCGCAACTCATAGATATGAGCATAATTCCCAACCTGAGAATAGGTATCCTTGGCCACTTTCCAAATCTTGGCAGCAGTATCCATCATTAGGTAACCTTGTACAATATTGGGGTGCATGGAATCAATGAGAAACAACATCACCAAGGAGTTGTCTGAACTCCATTTTTCCTGAGATGGACCAGTAGTAGTAGGCTTCTCAATTTCACCTGTAAGATACTTGGAAAACCCTCGGGAAGCGATAGACAGGAAACAAAGACGAGACCACACCAAGTAATTGCTCCCATCCAACTTGATAGAGCTAACAGGGAACGAAGGAAAATCACCATGAATCCCAAAAATCACTCCATCAGTTCCAGTTGATGCAGTAGTAACGTCTGACATGACTGCTAATCCCAGATGAATCACCAACAAATAGAAAAAATCACCATGATAATTTTTGGGGAATAATGGTTTGTGTCTAGAGCGACAGCAGCCATGCTTTATTTATCATAGAATAGAATGAGGTACAAGTACAGTTATGCCCCTAAGGACAAATCTACCCTTATACCCATATTACAACAAATTCATTTCATCCAACAGTCAATATGGTGCTAGCATATAAAATTTCATTACATCTTGCTAGTGTTTACATTGTTTTCCCTTACTTTTATACAGGTAAACATCTCATATTGAGAAATAACTTAGTCCATTAAACTAAATCATTAAAGTATTCTTCCCACTCCAGAGACTGTTGTAATTTGGAAATGAGCTAACGACACCACAAGAATTCACCACATAATATAGCAATAGTTAGAAATCCATGAAGGAAAAACATGCAGCAGATGTCATCACACAAGTCTCCTACACAGGATTGTTGCCCCAAGGCTATTGCTAACTCAGCTTATCTACTAAATGGAGAGGTAGTGTGCCTTGAGAGGCAAGGATAGGAATATTAGTAAATTAAATTGTGAAATCCAAAGACCTAGAGGTTTCCTAGCTGGGAGATAGAGTCCATATGAAAGTACGAGTCCCCCATAACCTTTCACCTCGAGTTTCCTTGTATGGGGTCACACAGAGAGTCAAGAGAAAGAGTATAATTAAACAGAAGGTGTAAGTGCAAACATCCATTAACAGTTGAATTTTTTTTTTAAAGTTACCGTTGCTTGTTGGAAAGGAAGTCGTTGAAAGTTTCTCATTAGTGCGAACTGGCTTTGGGGTTTTAGAGAGCAACTCTTTTTTGCAAACAAGAAGGGCGGACTCTGCAGAAAACCAAGTAAATTGATTTTCAGTAATTCTTCTTCTTCTTCTTCTTCTTCTTCTTTTTTTTTGGGGGGGGTGGTTGGGGTGGGTAAAGTAAAGAACATTTCCAGAGATCATCACCAACAACACAACAACAATCACAATGATAAGAGAGAGATACCTAGGCTGGACGACGAGTTCTCCCTTTCCAAGCTCAAAAGATCTTTACTTGTTGGCCCCATGAGTATATTCCTGTGTTCCAAATAACAGATGGTGAGTCACCTCCAATTAATTGCACAAAAGCAAACGAGCAAAAGATGAGCGACGCTCAAGTCATGTCAGATTGAGCCAGTAGAATGCTCCATCAAGGGTCTAAATACTCTCCAAGAGACAGAAATAAGTAAAGAACAACAGGTTTGAACCCCACAGAGGAAACAACTGTAACCAGGTCCCTTTAACATCTAAGCGAAAAAGAATAAATACACTGGCTGGTAAACTTAGACTCTGGCCCTATAAGAACCAATATATGAAAAGACTTGCTTGAAGGAACAGCCCATGCAAGGTGATTAGGTATGTATGCTGCAATAAAATCACAACACACATATATTAGAGAGCCTCTCTAAGTCAAGCTATTGAGAAAGAGAACAAATGTTCTAAAAAAACATTAAAAGAAAAGATTAATATGCAAGAGTGAATTTGTACAGAGCCCATGTTTCTCATTTTGCGAATGTCACAGAAACATTCCTTCATTTCTTATTATTGAACAACATCTGTCACAGATCCAAACGCATGTTCTTCAAGACAGTATAAAGACTACGATGTGATCCTAGCATCTGCTACCAATTTATCAGTGACAATAGCATGCAAACCCAGTCATGCACATGTTAATAAACCCTACATTGTTATGGTATTCAACTCTCATCCTTTAAAACTTCAGAACTACCTTAATTCATATAACTTAAGAGAAGAAAAACTCTCTCTACAACCAAATGGAACCTGTTCTTAGCAAGATCATCAATAGGGTAAATGGGTATTTGGTCCTTGCACACTGGGGTATAAGGTGTTCAACCTTTCTTCAAGCACATTATAAGAGCCAATCTTTCTGAATAAGACTTGGTCATCTAATTGGACTCCTTCAAAAAGAGATAAGAGATGGCGAATCAGAAATAATTAATAAGAATAAAAAAGTTTGATTTTCTTATGGAACATACATATCACACCAGAGCCTATTACTCAGTACATCAAAAAATTTGCTTAATGAAACATGTAAATCAATTGGAAAATCAAAAATACGCATGTCTAATGAAATAGTTGTTGCTATCTATCCCGATACACATTTAAATATCTTGCTTGTATGGTTTTGTTTTGTTAGCCTAGGCCCATATTTTTATTTCCATTCCCCAGGTTGGTTGACCACTTATGCAAGAAACAAAATCTCCAATTTGACACAGTGAGATATAGGGATTATGGCCCCTCTAACACCAGGAAGAGAGTGGAGGGGAGGAGAAGGTCCAAGGGAAAAACGAACGACCATGAACATAATTTCTGATCTTGTTAAGAGGGTTTCAAGCAGAAATTATGCGATGCAACAAAAAAGAAAAGATACGATAAGGAACTGGATTCAATCACTTGAAAGGTTGCTAGCACTGATCACTTTAAATTCCTCAGAAGCAAAACACCAATAGGAAATTATTAAGTCAATTATATAAAAATTTTAATATTAATTACGCTGAATTGTGGGACTTTATTTGGTGCATAGCATAAGTGCATTTGGCATTAAACAGTTGAGATGACAAACCTTTTAGTTTGAAAATTCTCTGACCAGTGTGTACCAAAGAAATGGTATTGTATAAATTTTCAATGCAAATGAACCCTGACTACTAGAAAAACTTATACTCAATAGAAATAACAAATTCAAGATATTGGGGGAGGGGGATACCTTTCACAATGCCAGATCTTTAGTTCTTTGTATTGCAAAGAAACCAAGAGTTGGGGAATCCCAACTATCATCTCTAACAGTGGAAGTTCATAGCACATGTACAATGTGTGACTTTCCAAATTGAGAGAAAAGATTTAATTTATGCATACAGCATTTGACCGAATGCACAAACAAAAGGAAGAAACCAAGCAAACAAAAACACACATGAGAAATTTAATGTGGATCGGCACGAATGCTTATATCCACCTGAGAGAACCAGAGAAATTTTCAGTAAGCCAGAAAAACACACTACACCACTCTTTACCTCACAATGTGATCTCCTTTGCTTGTGTCTAGAGTTTTCCCCATAGATATAATATATAGGAAACCAAAAAAACCCTAATCCCCACATAATAACCATTTTACTCTTGTAAATATAATGGATCCAAAACTTGTCTCAAATATATACAAGCACAATTGTAACTATGTGGGCCACTATAGAATATATTAATATAAGACACAAAACCCAATAAAATCATCATGTACCTACGCTGTAATGGATGAATATCATGTAAAATCTTTGAGACATTTGCTTTTCAAATAAAAAGGAAATGTGAGAAATTCTACTTGTTCTTGATTAACAATCTTAAGTTTCTTTGGTAATAGAGTAACAGTCATGGTTTCGTAATCACCTTAGAAGTCGAGCAAAAATAATTACACAGGGATTGAAAAGGCTGTTTTGAGCTTTAAAAAATTTCATATTAAATCTTCATTACTGGCAATCGTCCTTATACATTAGTTCAATAAATAACTGGATAGAGGAGTTGCCAGCCAGAAAACCTTCTTACTCTCTCAACCCTAATTTAAACACCTTGAATGCGATCTTCCGATTCTTTACAAACTACCATTACATTGGGTATAAAGTAAGAGAAACCCTAAAAAAAAAAAAAAGTAAGTAAATATTAAAGGGCCGATCCTACTATAGCATCCTTGGAAAATTACAGAACCATATCAGTGAGCAAATAATTCTTCCCAGCAAAAGAGAGAGAGAGAGAGAGAGAAGGACTCTTACTGAGTATGAATCAATAGCAGGTTTTGTTAGCTCTGTTCTGTGGAGTTCGATAGCCGTTGTCGGTCTGAGACTCTGGAACATCAGCTTACTACATAGGTTTTATGTAAAATTATGCTCTACGAAGCAAGGTTCAAAATACAGGTATTGGACTCGGCATCGGTCATTGCCAAAATCTTTTCGGATCGGGATCGGATTGGTACAAATCTGTCAGATCGGTCAAAACACCCCCAAAATCGTTTTTTTATGGATCAAGTCATATATCAGCCAAAGTTGGCGGATGTTTTGATCTCGGGATCGGATCGGATTGGTCAATATCAATTGGTATTGGTCAGTATCGGTCAAGATAATATAAAAAACCTAAAAACTTTGAAAAAATAAAAAAATATTCAGTCGGATCGGTCAAGGATCGGTTGATCCAGGAACGATCCAGTCAAACCTTGTTGTATCTGTCTAATCTCAGAATCGGCCTCGATCGATACAGATCCGATCCGGCCAATATCAGCCGATCCGATCCGAGATTCAGAACCATGCTATGAAGTAACCATCCGATACTTTAGCGACAATAGGCGGTAGTCGCCTGGAAGGTGCGGCTGGATCACCTCCTTTTCAGGGAGAGCTAATGCTTGTTGGGTATTTTGGTTTGACAATGCTTCACACCCAAAAAGAAGCGAGCTACATCTGAGCTAAGCTTGGTGATGGAAGTCTTCTTTCGTTTCTCGACAGTGAAGTAAGACCAAGCTCATGAGCTTATTATCCTAGGTCGGAACAAGTTGATAGGGGGAAAATTTTTGCTGCTACCCGGGTTGCAGGAATGTTCCTACTACCTGGTTCACTACCAAAGAAATGGAATCAAAAACGATATTTTGGAAAATATTATAATCTAAAAGGATATTTGTAAAAAGGGGAAGTAAATTATTCCATTTCTTTGGCTGCAAAATTTTTTCAGAAGTTTCGATGACCTGATCGTGCTTAACACCAATCAGGTCCAGTGGGTGCAACTCAGACCGGGCTAGGTTTGGCAATCATGATGATTTCAAACAGGAAGAGCCTGAGGCCTGGCCGATACAGTTCTCAAAATTTTAACCTGACTTTCTCATGAGTGGTGTCTTCACTCTTTGAGTCTTCCCTCTCGAACTAAAAAGCATTTTTAACAACTGCCTATACCCTAAATCAGTAAGTTTGGGAATGGCAATTGAACGGGTACGGATATGTACGACAATAAACTGATCAGACATACAGTAATAATACTTTGTAATAAAATGCGTATAGTAATGATATGGTACGTGTTTAACATGGCTGCTCCATAAGCAAAAATATGGATATTTATTCACCATGTAACAGACATGCATCACCCCCAATGAACAAAATAATAGCATGTTCACAGTGACTTTATCAAAAGGAAGTCTCAATACTGAAATAAACACAATATAATTAGGGGTGTCAATTCCAGGTCTGGCCTTGCAAGCGCGCGACCGACCCCATCCAATTAAAGCCCGGTCCTAAATGTGGGGTCCTAGTCCATTGAGTGCCCAACCAGATCGACTGATTCTAGTTTCGACCTAGCCCAACACATTTAAGATTGCCTAAAATTCCCATTTTACCCTAAGATACATTTTCTACCAATTAAGTTGATTGGGTGAGTAGTTGAGGGTAGAACTAGAAAGATGTTTTGGAATTTGGACAAATTAGAGGAATTGATTATTTATTTTTAAGCTTGGAGTTGATTGTCCCATACGTAAATTCTATTGTCGAATCATTACTATGCAACAAGACAAAATAAAAAGGCACCATAGGATGTTATGGTAATTTTACTTTTGATGTCTTTACAAAAGAATTTGATTGGGACTCGTGTGCTATTTTAAGTGTAGCTCTTTCTTTACACCATAAGAAACATCTAGGAAGGAAACCTTGATGATCAAGTTATTCTTTAATTAATGGATAATGAATTGATTAAGGTGAATTACTTCTTTTAACAATGAGTTTGAGATATTTGTTGCAGGAAGAGTCCTTCATAACATAGACACACTAAAATGTTGATCAATTACTTGTAAAGTGACATTTACGATTCCCACCCTCTCCCTAACTCTGTAAATATTTCTCTTTATCAATAGAATTTTTTTCTTTTCACCAAAAAAAAAAAAACATTTGCAAAGTGACAAGTACAACTTGTAAACATACAAAGTTCACTAACTAGATATTCTAAATCTCTAATATTTATATTACATGATTAGGGTATTAAATATCCCTCACATGTACGAAAATACGAACATAGTCTCCTCTTGATGGGTTCATCTCCCACCTACCTCACATGTACAAAATACGGACACGATCTCCTCTTGATGTGTTCAGGAGTCAGTTGACTACTACTACTATTACAACTAAATAATAATAATAATAATAATAATAATAATAATAATAATAATAATAATTAGTATTATTAGTATTATGATTAAAATAAAAAGATGATGTTGCACAGAGAATAAAAATAGGATGGTTGAAGTGGAGAGGTGCTCCTGAAGTATTATGTGACTAACGTATTCCTTTAAAGCTTAAAAGAAAATTCTATAGGACAATCATTTGACCAACTATGATGTCTGTAGCGAAATGTTGGACAATTAAAAAACGTCATATAGATAAACTAAGTGTAGCAGAGATGAAGATGTTGAGATGGATGTACAACAAAATTAGAAGGATAAAGTAAAGAATGATCATATTAGAACCAATTTGGGAGCTGTCCCTATATAGGATAAGCTCCATGAAAATCATTTGAGGTGGCGTTCCCATGTTCAACTAAGGCCTTGGGATGTACTAATACAAAAAAGTGATTTGATCCAGATTGAAGTATCCAAAGAGCTAGGGGGTAGGTCTAAAATGACCTAACGAGAAGTAATGAGGAAAAACATGCATAACTTAAGTATTGTTTCAAGTATGACCTCAAATAGAACTGAATGAAGGGCAATAATCCATATAGGTGGGACGTTGATGAATTGTTGTCAATGTTATCATGCTCTCTTCATTTTACCATTATTATTATTATTGTTATTATCATCATCATCTTTGCAAGGATGCACATACTTGATCCCATTTAATTCGGATAAGGCCGAGTTGTTGAGTTATTATTATTATTATTATTATTATTACTACTGCTATACATTCTTTTTTGGAGTGGAAGGGGTTGAGGGTTATCATAGTATCAGGATCAAGCAATTATATGCAACTAAGCCCAAAACCCAAAAGCTAGATACAAAGGGAACTTAGTAGAAAAAACCAAATTCCATAAATTAGCCTCAAGATAAGAATGCAAGTGAGACCAAATTCAAGCTCAACTTTGAACCAAAATTAATCGCATCACACCTGGCTTAACTTTAATTGACCCAAAATTATCAATTCCCAACCTTGGCTCACCCGTTTGAGAGCTTAGAAATGTAAGTGACTCTATAAACATCGAATCGAGACATTTTAAGTCTTATATCATTATCATATTGCATCTATAAATCTATATGCAAAAACAATTCTCATGCCGATAGTGTGGAGATGCTTTCTTACATCTTTTTTACATTTTAATCATATGGAACTACATCGATATTCTCTTTCCGCCCTAACTATGTATCGAGATCCTCTATTGATGAAATCGTTTCTTATTTTGTGATTGATGTGACATGAGAGATTATTCCATATTGTTCTCATGAAGAATGATATTCGAATTCTCTCTTTTAGGGTTTCTAAGTACCTAATAGCCCGTGGCCTATATCAGAGGCTGACATCAGAAGATACTTTCCTCCATCATTTAATAAAAATATTAGCTTTTAAGTGATCCTATTCTACTACTTTAATTAATTCCCCCCCCACCCCCACCCCCACCCCCACCCCCACCCCCACCCCCAATTCAATGAGAGTGTTCCAGGTTACTTTGTTATTTCCCTAATATCTCTCGTTGAATTCCAAAAGTTTGGAACTTGATTTGATTAAAATAGAGTTTAGTATAATATGTAGTAGTGAATATTTTATATATCTATATATATTTTAAAATTCCTAAGGTTAGAAACTTGGAAAAATGATTTAATCCCTTGAAATGACATTCTATCAAATGTATACCAATCGATGATTCTATTCTATATATACTTCGAGATCATTTTTTGTGACAATTTTTTTCTTTGGGTGAAATTCTAGTGACAGTTACCAAATAATGATTTTGCTTCAAAAAATATCGTGGAATTCAAAAAAAAAAAGAGAAAAGAAAAAGTAATTCCACCTAGAATCATAGAATTGAGAGCGAAAGTGTTACTAATCAGTACCTTAGTTGTCTTTCCAAATTCAGAATCAAGTATTGAATTGGTATCCTTCGATTCCGTTTCAATTTTCGATTTGAACTGTGTGGAATCGATCGAAATCATAGGCTTAGAATTGAGATTACTAAAAATTGATCCGATTAAACAATTATAGGAAAACCATATAGAATACACCAAGGGATTAAGCTTAATTAACATTCTAAATTACTAATGTTTTAGTGATTTCAATACTTCTATGTGTGTTCACCAAAAGTTACCAAAAATGCATACCAAACACAACCTAATGAAAGTAAATATTATTTTATGTTATGAAAAAGGCTTATACAAAAAATAATAATAATAATAATTTGAAGGAGTAATTTTTCTTTCTCCAGTGGTGATGTGAAATCTTCTTAATTGGAAAAAGTGCATACCTAGCATTGGCAGTTCAATCATCCAATGAGTTGATATAGAAAACACGTTCTTACATGCGAATTATTTTTGTCCTTCCGATTGGAATCATTATGCATGCGATGATAAAGATGCAAGCGGATTCCGTTCAAACGGTCAAGAGCTTCGTCTTCACATAAGCACGTGTTCTCGTTAGTTATGTCGTCTTATCTCGTGGTAGTCTATGTTGTGCTGCGTAAGCACGAAAAAAGCCACAAACAAAAAAATCACAGTAAAAGTGCAATTAAAGTTCAAACGGTAAAAGTAAAAAGGGTAAGTTAAAGTGCAGCGACGTAATATCGTAGGAGACAGTTTTTGTTTTTTAATAAGAAAAATATACTAAATTTGAATCCCAAACGCACACCCGGAGAATCGATCCCATGACCACCTGAGACGAGAGACAGATCAAATTGT
Organism: Telopea speciosissima; assembly: GCF_018873765.1. Taxonomy (NCBI): domain Eukaryota; kingdom Viridiplantae; phylum Streptophyta; class Magnoliopsida; order Proteales; family Proteaceae; genus Telopea; species Telopea speciosissima. The sequence continues at coordinate 18,866,317 of NC_057919.1, read as the reverse complement.
TGCTGAAAATATCTGGCTCTCGTTATGCTAGATATTATCAGCAACTGCTGACATGGCAATACGGTGATGAGATGACACGTGTAAAAGCGAAGCCATATGGAATGAGAAGGGAATCACCCATGACCTTCTTCGCTCTTCCTCTCTCTCTCCTTCCCACCGCAGAGCAAGAGCAGCAGCACCGCCCCTTCTGCCGCTTGTTTTCGCCTTTCTTCCTTCCTTCCCTTCTTTCTCTTCTGCGTTGAAAATTGAAACCAATCTGCTCTTCTCCCTCATTCCTTCAAATTTGGCTAAGAAGAAGCTTCGCTTTATCTAGTAAAAGTAATAATGGAAGGGAATCTCAGTCAAGGAACGCCACCGCCGCCGCGGGATCCGGCCATGGAAGAAGATGGTTGCAGAAGAACGGCGATTCGGACAAGCTCCGAGACTTCTGCTCTCACAGGTGACAATTTCAGAGGAGCTCTTGTGGAAGATGAAGAGATGGATAGCTTGGTAATATACCGTCACTCTATTCTCCATTGTTCCTCTTCTTTCCCGCTTCTTTTGTTCTTTGAGATTTCTTTGAGTATGGATCGGATGGTTTATCGTCTGTTGGTCACTTGTTGCTAGTGTCTTTCTGGCCTTTGCTTTTTGGGGCTTCCAACGTGAAGCTGCGAAGTTACTTTCTCTATGAAATCTGCCTAAACTGGGAAGTTTTGGTCTTCCATCATTTTGGATGATCGAACTCTGCTTGAATAGAAGAACTCGAAATTTCTGTTAATTTGTACTCTTTACGTTTCTATGGTACGCAGCGTTCTTTTTCTGGTTCTATCTCCATGAACACTGTGAAGCCGATCAAACCTTGGCTGCCTCGGGCCTTATTAGGAAACGATACCGTTTACTAAAATAGAATTGTTTTCTTCTACTTCTTCTTTAATGTTTTAAATGCTTCGTCAAAAATTGTTCATCGATGATGATCACTAAATTTTATAAATGCACATCTGATAACATACAAGGAAGTCCAAATCAAGTTGATCTAGCAAGAGCAGATTCGTCAAAAAATTGTCATCCGTTAGTACTTTGAACTAAATATAATTTTTTGTATAATTCTAGCAAGGTTTACCTCCTTACAGAAAATAGTAAATATTTTCACATGTATTTGTATTTGTTGCCTCAAAATTTTATCTTCTTCTCACATTGTTAATCTCGGGCTTTCAGATGTCAGGATCTATATTCACAGAATGGACGGATGAGAAGCACAGCCTGTACCTCAATTCCATGGAAGAGTTGTTTGTAAAACAGCTAAATGACTACAAATGTTGTTCCAACTCAAAGAATAAAACAATGAATCGAAACAACCGTGTCACATCTGGCCAGGTCTGAAGCTTGATTCATTCCTTTGGTATATTCCCCAGGGGTGTTATTCCTGAAATCTTTCTTGTTATTCTGTCTTCTTTCTTATCTCTTTACAGTTCAAGGTTTTTCGGTATGGCTGCTGGCAGAAGATTAATTTTGAAAGAACTCAACCTCAGCCAAACATGACAAACGTTGCCACTAAGCGTCACGGTCTTTCGATAAATCCTTGGATTCAGCATTTCAGGTTATAGAAGGAAACAATTCGAATATTGATTTGAATTTAATTTTCTTGTCTCTCTCTTTACAAGGGAATGATTTGAATTGAGATTGAATCCAGCAATGACTCTTATCTCTTAGGAGTCCGTTGGCTCTCTCAACAGCCTTTTGGTTGATTTTCTTTCCTTCTCTGAATTCCAAGATATTTGCTGTGTAATTGAGATCCTTGAGATTCTTGCCAATCAATTGTGCTGGCCTTCCATAGTTGTAGAAGACGGTTTGAGCTGTTGGATGGGATTTGAAGGTATTCAAATCAATATTTGAATTGTTTCCTTCTATACAGGTGTGCTGGCAAACAGGGAGAAGTAAAATCAGCAATTCCAGAAGAAAATGGTTCACTATTTACTCAGGATGTCCCCTTGGAAAGGACAAGCAGAACGTCCTGTGGTAGGGTTACAAGTCCAAAGCTGATCCCTGCATATCGGACACAATTTCTTCATCAGGACTCTGTTGAGAGCAATACAGGTGGGTTTAGGCTGTAATTTTGTTATTCTTCCTTTCTTTTGACAAGTACACTACGAGTTTTTAACTGCTAACTGTTGCACCTTATTAACTGCTTAGTCTACAAATTCCATTCTGCTTGCAATTTTTACGATGTGTTGTTGATAATAACTATGTCCACTTTGAAGAGAGACAGATAAATCGCAACAAATCACAGGGTTATTAATTTAAGATCACTAACATGCCATTTGAAACTAAATAAGTTCGTTATCTTGAAATGGTCATAAGAAGTTTTGTATTGCAAACAATGAAATGTATCTCTATGCTTGAACATCACTACTAAGTGATATAAATCAGCTATGTTCGTTTTAATTGTCTAGAATGGTGTCTACTGGTAGCTGGAATTGCATATTCTGGTTTCAAAGAGTCTTTTGGACCCAAATGATCTCACTTCAGATCATATGCTTGAAGCAGTGTTTTTATGAATATCACATGCCTTTCGTTCATTAATGTACTGGGGCAGTGGTGCATACTGGTGCAGAGTGAAACTGACAGTTTGATTGCTGGGAGTTTGAGACAAAAAATTTCCAAATTGAGAAGAATTTTGAAGATGTTTGAAGAGGAGATAAAGTTATTTGAAGAAATGATTTCACTCCCCCTCCCCTGCCCTTTATTTTGTTAGATGCAATTGTATCAAACCCAAAAACAATTCTGAGGACGAAGTTTTGGTGCAAGTTTCTTGTAATATCATTGCAACCTGTTGGTTAAGTTGCACTATTGCAACCTGTCGGTTGTGGGTTCAAACTTGGAAACAGCCTCTCCTGCGAAGCAGGGAGTAAGGCTGTATACATTGGCCCCTCTCAGATCCTGCAGTAGTGGGAACCTCGTGCACTGGGATGCTCTTGTTTCTTATAATATCATTAAAAATTTGCCTAGGAGTTAAGTAGTATAATAGCATGGTAGCTTGACAAAGCTGTGCTATAGAAGTATTACTGTATTACCTAATATCATGTATCCATACTGTGTTGACACAAAGTATGGATGGCATAGTGTGATTGATATCTGCATGTATAGTTTCCTTGTGTCCTTCTGTGTTTATGCCTTTTGTGTCTTTACTCTTTACTACCTTTTTCTGGGTTTTACTACAAAATTCCTCCAGTTCCTTGTACGGAAGGAACTACTTTAAGAAGCATCCAATGTGGACTTCTCTCATCACGCTGATCTATTTACAGTAGCTCCTCCATGGACAGTAGACATTTCCTAGTCAACATTCATCCACCTAGGCCAGTGTTCAACCCATTGCTAGGATGTCCAAGCCTAGAGGGCTTTCAGTGGTTTCAGCCATGACGAAGAAACCTGCAAATAAGGCTCTTCTCAATCGCCTACTTTTATGATAGAGATTGTTGGTGAAAGCTAATGGATCATTATGTATCTAATCTATCGGTTAGCCTAAATAACAGTGATGTAGCTGCAAGGGCAATGGATGACCTCATACTGCCACTACTGGAAGAGAACTGCCAAAATAATAAAGACACAAATGTGGGGATAGTGAGGGAGAAGTTATCAACAACTGAGACTATAAAATGTTGGCGTGTGTAATATAGATGTGAATATCTTGTCGGGGTTTCCAAGTGAAGACCTTGTGTCGAAAGGAATCGTTGACCCATCCAAAATTCTAAGGAGAACGACTTAGATCCATGAACAATCTAGAGTGAGTTGGTTTTTGTTTATGTAAAAAATCCCAAGACGCCAGAGTGAAGAGTTAAGATGCTTAGAGACAGACAGTACAAGAACATTGAATGATAAATCATGAGTTGCATCAAAGAGTGAAACGGTCAGTTTTGGTCAGAAGTCCAAAGAAGTCGATTTTCTTCATTATAGCAGTTTATTTGAACAACAGGGCAATCAAATTGGGAGGTTTTAAACAATTGAAACACTTGGAAGATGTTAAATGCCTGATTTACCTTGTCCATTGAAATTCCGTGATTATGTCTCCTTTTTTTTCTTCGTTCCTTTCATTATTTTCTCCAGTGCCCTAAATGGATATTTGTATTATTGGTTTGTGGACTTGACTGCTTTTCTGATGCCTTCCAAATACAACCTGGTGATTATTATCATGTCTGCTCCAATTTTTTTCGCCATAGTGACCACCCCTGATTTTAAAATGCTAAATATAGGATATAAGAAAGAACAATTTATCTGAATTTGATTATTGACGAATTCGTAGCCTAGTACAGTGCTCATAATCTTCTGATCATGAAATCAAATGTTTTTCTTCCAAACATTTGGAAGTGGAATGTACTAAAACCTGAATTTAGTTTAAGATTGAAATGTCTAATAGGAATAGACAGTAGGATATAGAAAATGAAGGACAATGAAGACTATGCCCCTGCTGTTGCGACAATCCTCCAGCACAGCACTTCATAACTCAGGGTCAAGTTTTCTTTGATCAAGATATTTATGTAGATAGGTAGGCCCCGGTTGATTGTGTGGAGCTCCATTCCTCTGAGCCTTATATTGTTGCAGAGCACAAATACGATCCATTACATAAAGCCACTTTTCGAGGAGTGGATGATACCTTTAAAAGATACATGGAGTATAGAAAGACAATTTTATTTCCATATTCTAATATTTTACTTTTAGTTGATCATATATTAAGTTAGGGTTTCTTTCCAGAGATAACTCTCGTCACCACTATATTGAAGGCAATGTACTCTCTTATTGGGAAAGAAATGATCCGATGAAGCTTTCTCCACAACTTAGCTTTCACTTTTCGAAGTAGGACTCTTCTTCTCTTTGGTAGTGAGAGAATTCACAATTTTCTTTCTTAGTGGTCAGTCCAACCCAAGTTTCAATGTATCATCTCTCTGCCCTCTTGCTCCCTTCCCCCTTTCTTTTATTTTTTTTCTTGTGTGCAACCGACTGTTGTGACCTCAGAACAAGTCTACTAAGTACAGTCTCTTCTTTTGGATTCTCCTGCATCAACATGGTTTTGGTTGTGTTCTATTTTGACTGAATGGTCATGATCAATATGCGCAAAGTATTACTTGATTACCTTAACTTTTTCATCCATATCACAAGCTAATAACAAATCAAAGATTTCTTGAAGTCATTCCAACCAGTTTCTTTGCTTCTTTCTTGCTCTTATACGAAAATGATCAATTGTTTGGGTTGTGGCAGAGGTATCAGATCAGAACTTCATTGAAGAAGATCATGATGGAGAGAAGATTAGTAGTGTGTGCAGGACAAAGAGGATGAAGATTGCTGCTGACGTCTCAAGCAAAGATCAAGTAATGTTTAATATGAATTGTTAGGAACCTTATATTCTAGGCATCAATAAAAAATCAAGATCATTTTTATCATGCCATGTTGACGAGTTTAACTTCCATCTACTCTGTTTTTAAGTGCTCTTTCAGGTTGTTCCACATGGAAAGTCTTCTGTAAATAGCATATTATGATGAGAATTGTGCTTGTCTGAGAAAAGAAGAACTGGTAGTAATGGAAATCAGAAAATGATGATAGGTTAGCATGCCCAAAATCTGCACTGCACATTGGTCACGACCGTAATCTGTGTGGTGGCTACAACTTGCAACTGACATTTGAAATTATTTAGTCAAAGAAAAGAAACGGGAAAACAGAAGGGAAATATGAAGCTGAAAGTGGGGCTTGAAAGTTGCTTTAGATGCAAAATGTAGGCTCTTCCAAAAATTGGGGAAGACTTAGATGATGGTAATTGGTTCCTTGCTAGTGTTGCACAGGTATATAAGATTGAGAAAGAATAGATGGCTGGATAGAGTTAGGGAACATCTAACAAACTGTTTAAGCACCAAAAAATAAGTTTTTAGGGTTTCTTTCTGCATCATATTTGCCATTTATTTCAGTTAGAAGTGTATGAATTGAACTTCTTAGTATGCAAAACGCATACTTGTAAGAATATCGTTTCAGTTGGAACTTGATGTAGCGGTGATATTGTCACTTTCCATTTTTCCCAGCACACATATTCTTTTATAAGTTACTTAGGTTTGAGTTGCGGCTTTGAAGTTCTGATATGAGTTCTGTGAAAGTGAAACATGGGGTTGCTAATACCTTGCAGGTTGCATGAAATTTCAACAATGTCCGAGGTTTCCAGCTACATCACAGGTGACTTGAGAACTCATATAGATTACCAGTTTCCAGCTACATCACAGGTGACTTGAGAACTCATATAGATTACCAGTATAGACACATCCCCAATTTACCATGGAAAGATTAAACAACGCGAATTATATTCCTGGTTTATGAGCAGAACTCTTAGTCTGCACTGTTGTTTCTGTGATTAGAAGTTAGCTGTATTAATGTCCAGGTTATGGGCCAAACACTGAAACTTGGGCAGATTCCTATTCAAATCTAGCAGAGCAAAATTCAGATTCGGCGTTGTGTTGGACAACTTGCCGGACTGTTTGCTGGGCTAGTGGTTCCGCACATCTTTAGCACCACATTTTGTCTAAGAGGTACATCATAAGATGTGTTTGTATCAGTTCTCTGAAGTGATTCTGAGAGGTTTCTCTTGATTGATTCTGACCAGGATCATGTTTGGTACATTCCTTCACGAGGTTCCCACTACTACAGGGTCTGGGAGGGACAAATGTAAGCGGTCTTACCTCTTGCTTCATAAGAGGCTATTTCCAAGTTTCGAACCCGTAACCAACTGGTTGCAATAGCACAACTTAAACGTTGTGCCAAAGCTAGCCCATTTCTAAGAATCTGCAAAATCACTCTAGAAGATAAAAAATAACTCCAAATGATGTCTTCCTTTAATTAGGTAGGGTTCTTTTCATTGTTTTTGCCTTTTTTTTCTCTCTCCATATTTTGGAATAAATTTGGTGAGTCCTTTGACAAATTGGCCAATACATATGTATCAAGTATTTTATATGTTATACTTTTCTGTCACTCCCTTTTAAAGTGTTGCTTTCAAGTTTCAAATGCCATGCATTTCTATCGTTTCTTATCTACCCAACTTGAGAAAGTGATGGGTGTAGGTAGCGTTGAGGTTACTCTGTTCTTTTATACATACAGGTTTGATTCTAGGAAGTAAACTCAAGTCCCTTCTAGTAGCCATTTGAGCTTCTTGTTGCTTACGGTGATGCTGATGACATAGTAAATTGATATGGTTTAAAATAGACATATCTTAACAGAATGATAAGAAATGGCGGTAATATAAATATGGACATCAACCATATTAATTGGTGAATTATATTGAAAATATTCCATCAAGACTAAGTTTATGCGGAAGAAGTCAAATAATTTCTTATTTATAACAGAAGCTTAGTTGTTAAAATTTGAAGGAAGAAAGAAACGCACGGTGCTGAAGTGTAGATTCCAACGTGTCTCATCTTGCATAATGAGATGTGGGGCTCACAGTGACACACACTCCTTTTGCTCTGTTTTAATTCATGTGGATGATATCATTCTGCTGCCATTAATGTAGCGTTTTAGCTGTAACTCTCACAGATTATACCAAGCATGATTGAATCCCAGATAGTCCAGTTTGACAATCATCTTCTCCATTCTGTATGCTTCTTAGCTGTAAATTTGTGTTTTGTCTGAGTAAAAAATTTTGGTATATTTTATTTCTATGACCAAAATGAAATAATTCTTGTTCCAACGAAATATTTCTTCTAGTGGGCGAACAGTTTGGAGAAAGGGGAAAAAGAACTCAGCCCGGGAGTTTAGCCTACGCCAGCTCTCCCATGAGTCTATTTCTCTCCTCCTCAAAACAAGGGGGCAGAAGTGTCTTCTTATATGGGGAGGACAGAGATAGACTCATGGAAGTGCTGGTGTAAGCCACACTCTAGGACATAAAACTACTTCTCTGGAGAATTTTTTACCAAATGGGAATAGGTTCTCTGAGCAAACAGGGTTAAAAAGAAGGATCTTTGTCCCCTCCAGTTCCTTGTCTGACCCAGTTCCCTTAATGCCTCTAATAAGTGGGGTGCAATGACCACCCTACCCCTATCCAAGTGGGGTTCACCCACCCTTATTACAGGTACTAGGGGAACTGAGCCGGACAAGGAACTGAAGGTGATAATTTTCCAAAAAAGAATCCCCCATGTCATCCTGAATGGCATCTATTTAATCGTATGATGAGGTATTTTAAAAAACAACCATTGGATTTTTTATTTCTTTACTAGAGCTAGTGGTATGCTATGGGTATGTGACAAAAGACATGTTAAGTACACAAGAAGTCCTGTTTGGCAATAAAAAAACCCTTGGGTATCTCGTATTCTCACTCTGCAATCTGACGATGACATGAACCAACAAAGATGTAGCTGCCTCACGTATTTTCTTTGGTATGCTCTACCTGTACCCTAATTTTCTCCTTCTCTTGTGATTTTCTCTCAATATCCTGCTCCCTTCACCCTCTTCCCCAGTATTAGTTCCCTTTGCCTTCTTTGCCCTCTCTGCTCCCTTCACCCTCTCTCCCTCTATTCCTCTATTTCATCATCTCTTATCCCTTATTCCACTTATTCTATTAATATATTTGTATCATATGTGTATGTATTTACATATCGTGTCTCACAATGATATTATCCAAGCTCATTGTTTTTTCTTCCTGATCTGGCTAGTATGGGCATTTTCATGAATCCATTTGTTGAGTATCAGATAGTCAAAAGACAATCAAACCAAATAAACAAAACAAATGTTTCACGATTTTCATGTCAATCCTAGCTCTGATACCACTTGATGGGATTTAAGTTAAATTCATATTTAAAAGCTAGTCATCAAGGAGAGGATTCTCAAATCCTATAAGTCCTCACATTGGTTTATTCATATTTGATGTGGGAGAGATGATTTGGTTGTTTTCACATGGAACCCCAACATATGGAGGGAGAGATGATTTGAGTGTGTGTGTGTAGAGAGAGAGAGAGAGAGAGAGTTGCTTGCATGGAGAGAATACCATGAAGAGTGGTAGCTTTTCCTTCTCACCTGTGAATACCAAATGCAAAGGATAGATGGCTATCGATACATTAGCGAGAGTTGAAAAGAAGTCCATATTATTCTCCTCTACCATACACAACTACTTTTGTGCTTATATTTAAAATCCGATGGTGGATCTTTAACCTTGCCTCATCCTACGACTAAAAAGGGTATTGAAGTGGGAGATTCTTTCCTACCACGCTTGCTTAGAGAACCCTTTCCCTTAACGATGGGTGGGGGTTGTATAAGCAAAGAAGAGTTTTGAGAAAAAGTTTGTTTTTTGGATGGATTTTATGTTACAGTTACTAAATTTAGAAGGACCAAGTATGAGATCATTGAATTTTCTTCGTCCTTTCAAAGAGAATTATATCATTCTCTTGGAAGAAAATGAATAGATAGAGTCATCACCTAGATTATGATCTATGATTAATGAATATGACTCCAAAGGAGGAATAGGTAAACCAAGAGAAAAGATATTTGTCAGGTTTCAAACCAAGGAATGTCTTAGGCACCTCTATTCATCCGGTTAAAACAACCTTCCTAGTTATTTGGTATTTTTATTAAATAATAAACATTCTCAAAGTAACATATGCATCACATCATAATCCATATATAATATTAAAAATAAATCATAAATATGTGATGTTTAAGGAATTTAAAAAATAAGGAAAGAGAGGAAACATAGCTGAACCTAGCTACGCTACAAAACTTATTATGCACAATCTAACGTAATAAAATATTGAGAAAAAAAAAATGTTGCTTGGTCGCATGCAGCCTCTACCTAGACACAACTCCCCTAAAATTATTGTACTGTCCCCTGCAAAATGAAAAATCACCCCTAATCGATGCTCCTGTGTGTCCCCTCATTGGCCCTGCGATGGTGCAGGGGCCATGCGACAGGGTAGCGTTCTTCTTCCTTAAAATATTATATAACAAAATTATATGAAAAACCTATCTTAGGCTACTATTTATCAGTAAACGAAAAATAAAAATCCTAAATCACAAGCATGTAATTTGCAAGAATGCCTAATATAGAACTAAAACTCTAAATAAGATAAAATATACCGATCCTGACATGTGACTAAGCTTGGTGAAAAACCCATTACCAAAATGATTAGATGAACAAAAGGACCAACATAATCTTTGAATTAGGATCTTCCTCCACAACCACGAGCAATTTTGGATAGGCTTCATAGTCCAAATGGTCAAGCATTCGAGTCTGGAAACGGCTTCTTTGCGGAAGCAAGGGTAAGCCTACGTGTATTATAACTCTCACTGGACCCCGTAGTGGCGGGAGCCTTGTGCACTGGGTATGCCCCTTTTTTTTCCATAGTCCAAATGGACTGCCCCTTTAAGCATTTATGATTCACTCATTTCACCCATAGGGACTCCTTGTGAGAAGTCATCCACCAAATCTACTTCATGATCCTAGCCACATTCATATTTTTAATCCTTTTAAATCCCAAATTGTCCGCATACCGCAAGCTAGCGCCCGTTCTGTCTATTTCTCTCTTCCCCCCTTTGAAATGACTCTTTGACCCTCCTATTTGATGCCCCATCCTGCACCCCCATTGGTGCCATCCGCTAGCTTACCTTACGGGGGTGGTGTGTTTATCCCTCTCCCTAAAAACAAAATGGTTCCCTACCTTTATTAACTTTTTGGCACTTTATGTCAAACAAGTGCAGAGCATTAGATCAAACTTTTTACCATTACTGGCAAAGGCTAGAACATTATTGGCACACTTCCACAAAAGTTCCTCAATTAAGGAGCAGTGTTCAAAATCTAGATATTAAAATGCGAAATCGACTTAAAATGCATTCCAAGAAATAGGACGATCCATGTGTCAGACATAGCAGCAAGTTTCCAAGGATAGTAATCTTTTTTCTTGTCATTTTTCAATGTTAGGGGTATTTTAGTAGTTTTTCATTAATGATTTGTAGACGAGCTTGAGGAATGGGGGCAATCTCCTTGATCAATAAATAACAAAACTCTCAGGCTCAAGGGATACTCATCATCATCCAAGTAGTTTCCAAGGATGACAAAATGAGGTGTTTACACAACTTTTCCCAAATTTTCCATCACTCACATTGTAGGAAGAATTCCTTCTCCATGACCATCAGGATCGCAAGATTGCATTTGGAAGGAATAATTTCGACTCCATAGATTGAGGGTAGGATTATAATAACGACACAAGACTCCAATCATGGAGTCACATCACTGGTGGAGAAGGAATAGGTGAAGGAACTTAGTCCAATTTATTAAAAAAATAGGACCTATCCCATTCACCGTGGGGCAAGAGAGGGCGGGAAAAGGCATCACAGGGGTCTTTTGAGAAAATACTACAACCCTATTAGGGTTTGTGAATCTTAGGATGATGGGTGAAGGAAAACTTTGTCCAAAAAAATATTGTTCAGAACATGTCAGTAGAAAATTTGATGCATATATGACATTTGGTATTTACGTAGGTTCTTCACATTGACCATGTAGAAAGGCCTTACATATGGCTCACGTAGTTTTTATCATTTGGAAAGTGACGTGGCAATTGGAGTGGATTTGGTAAAGTCTGTGTTGGCCATCTGTAAATAATTTAAAATCAAATTCAATAATATAATCCAATGCATTGGCATTTTCATATCTATTTTTAATTATAGTTGTGCTTTTAAATTTTATAAAAAAATTGTTTTTAATAAATTTTTAAAACCTTTTCGAGGTGTGGTCTACTCCATTACGGTTGAATTTGAGCCCCACTTAATCAGCCTTGCAAATTTGAAAGCTGAGTGGAGAAACTTTTGCACACCCTAAAAAGCAAAAAAAAAAAAAAACAAAAGAGAAGCCTTCTTCCATGGATCATGAAGGAAATCAAATCCTTAATAATAAATAATTCGACTCCTCTACTTTTGCCTGCCCCTACTGTCATATGCGCCCCACACACAAGCAAGGTGGAATGTACCGCCTTACTCTTGTCCGAGTGTCTTGCCCGAACGGGGGTAAGGCAGTACTTTCTACCGTGCTTGTGTGTGGGGGGCGCACGACAGTACTGGGCAGGCGGAAGTAGAGGAGTCGTATCCACTAGTTAATGTTCCTTTCACATCCCATCATGGTAATGCTCGTATACGTGGTCCTATATATCTATCAGATGATTAGAAAAAAATCAGTCATGTACCTTACCATGTACCTTAATAGAGACTCTAATGGTTTATCCAAAAAAAAAGAAGATGAATATTATAAATACATATAGTATATATGCCAAAATACAATTTTCATGTATAATTATAAAGATGGAAGAATTCTTAATATTAAACCACGACAAGTTTGGTAAAAAAAAAGGTTGTCTGAGCTGCCAAGGGAGAGTATGTTAGCAACTTTTCTTTTTCTATCGTTCTCTTCTTAATATGAAATGATTTCGCTGCCTTTCTATGTATAAACCATTCTATTGCACCTCACTCCTTTATGTTGCTAGCATAAAGAATCCTCGCCCACCCACGCCCCCTCCCCCTCCCCCTCCCCCCAAAAAAAAAGAAAAGAAAAGAAAAGAAAGAGGATTTGAAGAAGGGTGACGGCATATATTCAACTGGGAATCACACGGTTAGTTGTGGCTAATCCAGGCATTTGGTACCCATCTAATGGTTGTAATTAGTATGACTGATTAATGTTCAGTTTGTGGCTCTTTGTAATCATTACGTAACATAATTATGTAATTATATCCAAAACATTCAAAATATAGTTATTAAATTTTGAATTTTCCTATATTTTGCAATAAAATTCCTTGATTTTAGTATTTTTTGAAAAAATAGGTTTTTTTACTCGACTTGCCCTTAAAAAAATTTAATGACTTGGATGAATCAAACCTAGTCAAAGCAAATCATAATTTTCCATCTTTTTAAATACAATAAGGGGAAAAGAACGCTACCTGGTCGTGTGACCCACATGACTCCTGTGCCTAAACACAGTATCACCCTGCCCCCATAAAAAGGCAAAAATTTCGCCCAGATTGATACTTGCACAAATACTCTGATTGGTTATCACGCGTATGCAGGCTCTAGAGGCCCATGCAAACGATCACTTACCCATAAATCATTGAAAATTAGAAAAATATAGAAACAAATCAGAAAATTGAAAATCTATGAATTTTGATTGTTAGCAAATGGGATAATAAGAGTTACAATAGATATAAGCAGTTATATACTATAACTATTGTCTAAGGACAATTAATGAAGGGGAGGGGAAATTGATAAAAATCGGTAAGTTTTGGATGTCGAGTCACAAGTGACTCGGGAATAGTCAAACCAAGTCTAGTCACTTTTCCAAAGTGGGTGAGTTATGAGTATTCAAGGCTCTTGGCTAGGCTTTTTTATTTTTGTATTTTGACTCGGGTGACTCATCCGAGTCAAAACTCAAGATCTTGTTTTCCAACACAGGTTTTAAGAAGGAAAATAAAGATTCCATTTTGAAAAGGTATGAGTACCATATTTTCAATATTTAAGGTAATTACTTATTATTCATGATTACACAAAGTTTCCTTTCTCTATCGAAAATTGATTTAATTCCCTTCCCTTACTTGAACCTTAGTCGTAGTCTCCATGAGGTCATTAAATAATATTTTGGGGTTAGAGATTGCGGTCTGGTTATGTAGACCCTGTATCAGTGTATATAGGGTCATCAACATAGATGTAATTTTTTATTTTATGGGAGACACGTTACTTTCGCATGCTTCTGTGTGTATCTGAACACAAGAGCCATGCGACCAGTTCTTTTTCCTTATATTTTGGGAAATAGTTCTTGTCTCTCCTTTATCTGAATAAGTAGTTGACTGTGAGGATGAATGTCTAGAAACTTTTGACTATTGACAACATGAAAAAAGAATATGCCTCCGTATGATGCTTGTGTGTGAAAATCCTTTTGTCATAAAATAAAAATAAAAGATGGATTGTATTTTTACACAGTTTTTTTTCTCTTTTTTTTAACCCATTGGATTAGAGTCTTTTATAGAATCCAATGGAATCAAAGCTTTAAATGATTTATACTCTAATATTAATTTTAATTTTTAAATTTGGATTCCAGGATTTCTAGCTAAGAATTTTGTTTGGGGCAATTACTATCACTACCCTACACTTTACCTATATTTATTAAAACTACCTTACCTTAAACTTATTTTCTAATACTACCCTGCTTTTAAAATTTTACACCTCCTTCTACTCTCATAATTTTAAATACCCAGACTGCCTTTCCTTTTCACTTGGTAACCTGCTAATCTATTTGTCCAACAAAAAAATGACTTTTTACCTCTTTATCCATGACCATGATAGATCCCACGATTTCTCTCTTCTTCTCTTCCGCTTCAACGCTGCTGGATTACCTATTTACCTCTTTTACCTTATCTGTTTGATCCATCAGTCTTGCTTGTACTTGCAGTTGCAGTGTCTATTCGATTTCCCCCTCAATTGCTCTTCATTGCTCTTCGCCAGCAACCAACGGGTCATTAGATCACCTGGATTGGATCTGAGATGTAAACTCCCCAAAGAATATATAATTAAACAAAAAGTAGTAACAACAGTTAAAAGACCAATCTCCACCGATGCAAAAACCACCCCAAAGAATGCTCCTATACAAGCAAGCAAGGAAGTCTAGTTTATTGACCTTCCAAATGTGGTAAAGGCTCTGCATATCTGGTCATGATGGCAGGAGCGTATCTCGCTCGATCTTCTGTATCCAAGTCACTCATCCCACCCACCCACCCAACACTGTTAATAAACTCTTGAAACAGAAAAAAGAATCACGCCCAACAAAATGGATCTCTAAACCTACTTCATTTCATCTCTCATCAGTCCACAAAAGAACCTCCTTTCTCCTTTCTCGTTTACCCCTCTCCTCTGCTACTCTTTGTTACCCTACCTTCCAGAGTCAAGCCCACACTCTTTGAGCTTCAACTCTTATGCATTCATTCCTCACAAGAAATCCCAATCCCACATAATACAAAAGAAAATTAAAATTTAATAATGGCTATAAAACCCAACGCAGAGAAGGAAGACATGGACAAACCACTGATCCCCGAATAAAATAAAGAAAAAAAATAAAAAAGATAATGAAAAGGTTCTCCGTCTGTCCTTATTCCTTCAGGGACTCGTTTTCTCACAATTGGGGTCTCTTCTCTCAGTGATATGGCTGATGTGATATCGACCTGTTGGTCGCTGGCGAAGAGCAATTGAGGGGAAAATCGCAAGTTCAAGCAAGACAGATGGATCAAACAGATAAGGTAAAGGAGGTAAATAGGTAATCCAGCCGCGTTGAAGCGGAAGAGAAGAAGAGAGAAATCGTGGGATCTATCATGGTCATGGATAAAGAGGTAAAAAATCATTTTTTGTTGGACACCAAATAGGTTAGCAGGTTACAACGTGAAAAAGAAGGGCAATCTAGGTATTTAAAAACATGAGGGGTGAAGGAGATGTAAAAGTTCAAAAGTAAGGTAGTATTAGAAAAAAAATTTAAGATAGGGTAGTTTTAGTAAATATAGGCTAAGTGTAGGGTAGTGATAGTAATTGCCCCATTTTATTTTGAAGGACGAGATTGATGCCCAGTAGAGGGATGGGAGAACAACCTAATTCAAATCTTCCATGTGACTATTTAGTGGATACAAATAAGAAGCTCAATAGTAGTATTGCGGCTTTGCCTCTGCGCTCTGCCTCAGTCAAGCTCTATAGGGGGGTTGTGACCTTTGGATAGGGGTGTCAATTCCAGTGCCGGCCAGCCAGGCCTGATCGAGCCTGCCCGGTTAAAGCCCAACCCAATTACTAAACGTGCCGGGCTTAAGCACGACATGTTTAGTAATCGGGTGGTCCTGGTGTGGGATTCTAGTCCGTCGGGCGTCCGACCGGACCGACCAATTCCAAGCCCGACCTAGACCGTCCGGTTACAGCCCGACCCAGCTTAACCCTTTAACTTATAAACTTCCCCTCCTCTTCCCTCCAAAATTCCTTTTTTTGTTTGTTTCTTTGTTGATCTTTGATATTTATTGGTTAGATACACTTAACGTAGGTGAGATGAGACTTAGTTTTAGTTTTTAGATCATACTTTATTAGATGTGTTTCTATTCGTTGTTGTACTATTATTTTTTTATTCCTCTCTACTTACTTTGTTAGATGTGTTTCTATTCGGTAGTGTGTTGCTATTATTTTTTCCTCTACTTACTTTGTTAGATGTGTTTCTATTCGGTGTTGTGCTGCTATTATTTTTCCCTCTACTTATTTTGTTAGATGTGCTTCTATTCGGTGTTGTGTTGCTATTTTAATTGGGATAAGCCTTATTTGACTTTGAGTTGAGGTGTACTCTGACTGCCCAACGATGTGATGGTTTGAACTTAAAATTTTGGTTGCATGTCAATTAGTAAGCCCACACCGTTTAGAGCTAAACGGTTCATTAGTCAATTTTGGATCCGATTTAGACCCGTTTAGCCCGAATACGACTGCCCCGATTAAAGACCAAACACCGACCGATCGAAATGAAACTATACCATGCCCCCCCAAGGCAAGCCCCAATGCCTAAACGGTTGGACACGGTGCAGCTTGTAAAATTGGTGAGGGCCGACTAGGCCTGACTGAGACTTACCGAACCCGAACGGTTGACACCCCTACCTGGGGAGGGGATAAGGTACTAGTCAGGAGACTCGAACTCGAGATCTTCTAGTGAACATGGGCATGAAGCGCATCACGATTCATCATCTGAGCTAAGCAGTTATTGGTATATTTAGTCAAATATTTCTCCGTCCGAACCAAAATATCGTTTTATTCTTTTTTTAGGTGTAAAAGTTAGTGGAAAATGGGGAACCAAAACATCTGCCGTCATAGTCTAGAAAATAAAATGGTAGCGAGAGAAAACAGCAACAATAGAGAGAAAAGGTAGAAGAAAAGTCAATTTGGACCGGTGAGACATTTCTCAGAAATTCCAACATTGCTGCTGTAAAGTTTCTTGGCCCTTGACCAAGAAAATACTGCTACTAACCTAGAAATTAAATTCCATTTGAATAAAGATATTTATGGAAAGGGAAGAGTGCAACTCAGGTTCTTCTACGAGAACCATTCTATGAGACCTTGAGCCAGCCTTGAAAGGAATGCAGTTCAAGTTCTTGATGTGTGATTCACTACTCTTGAGCTGTGTTTAAAGTATGTATTCTTGGAATGAATTCTAAGTCAATTTCACATTCTCGGGTGATAAAAATAGTTATTTTTATCGTCTAAGAATGAATGCATACCAAATACAACCTTGAATTTCATCTGTGTGACTCAAGCAGTATAGAGAACCTGAGCCAACCTCAAAAAAGAAATGCTGATGAATTGGCAATAATTGAACCAAATCTAAACATATATACTATACAGCACATTTTGACGAATACCCATAGAAATATTAGATTGACCCCTTCAACTTCTTCTTATTATCATTAGCGTTCTTTTTTCCTATATTATAGTAGATAAGGTTCTGATAATAAATATATGAAGAAAAAGAAAAAAGTCATAATAAAATAAGAAAAAACTAATTAAAGAAAAAAGAACGCCACCGCACCCTACTCCTGTGTCCCGACTCTTGACACATTGGTGTGTAAAATGACCATTACACCCTTTATCATTTTGCATGCCCCGACCTACGCGACTGAGGGGCCGCGTGTGGGTAATGTTCTCTTTTCCAATAATAAAAAATGGAAGCAGAGACCAACCACGGATTAAGGGATTGCGCGGCGCGTGACAGAGACTATAATAAATAGAGAGAGTGAGGTGGTTAGGTGAAGGGGTGGGGGGAGTGTTTGGGGTTCTCTTTTCTTTTCTTACCTCATTTCTTCGTAGAAAACTCGGGAAGGATACACCCGGGAAAAAAACAGAAGGAGCGACAGATGAAGGCCACGTGTCCATATCGATGATAAAAAAATCGCCGAAGCTTCATCCCAAGTTGATAAGAAGCTTATCGTAGACTTCCAATTCTTCTTCTTCTTCTTCGTATAAGAAAAAGCAAGCGCGTGTGTAGTGAGTGATCAGTAATTCTTTCTTTCTATAAAGAAAGATCCCTTTCTTCTCTCTCTCTCTCTCCATGGAATAGGTTTAGTTTATAAAGAGAAGAGCACAAACCTACCGCTTCTTCTAGAGCTTATTTCTTCCAAAGCTTCCATCAATTTCTCTCTTTCCCAATAAATCAATTCTATTCCTTCATCGACTGAGCCTCAGAGAAGCAGAGAAGCAGATAAAGTTTCGTTATGGTCGTGTGCCCGGTGAGTTTGAAGCGGAATCGGGATCGTCTTCTTCGTGACTTCGTTCACGAGGAGGAGTAATGGAAAAAGAAAGAAAGTGTGACGGTCTTCTCTACTCTCGATCTCACTGGGATCTCATGAACTCAACGGGCTTGTTGGTGATTGGTTTCTATTGCTGGGGTTGGGAGTTCTTGACTGCTCTTCTGCTTTTCAGTTGGCCTTCTTCTTCCTTCTAGAACATTTAATTCCATTTTATCTTAGGGTTTAAGAAGCAATCTTAATCTCTGTTTTAGGGTTTACAACCAACCAGTTTTATTATTATTTTTTGTTTCGATTGAGCCTGCCTGGAGAAAGGAATTAGCGAAGATGACGCAGCGATGTGTTCCGGCACCGTTCTTGACGAAGACGTATCAGTTGGTGGAAGATCCGATCTCCGACGATGTGATTTCCTGGAACGACACCGGAACTACCTTCATCGTCTGGAAACCTGCAGATTTCGCTAAGGATTTGCTTCCTAAGTACTTCAAGCACAACAACTTCTCCAGCTTCGTTCGCCAACTCAACACCTATGTACGTATTCTTCTCTCTCCTCTCTCTAGGATTGCTAGGGTATGCTCTAGAGTATTCTAGAAGAACTGCTATGGATATTCGCTAATTCCAAAAACAAAAGAAGATTCGTTCTCTTTTATTTTTTTGCTATCATGGGATTGGAATATACCGGTATGGTGGGTATCAAATTTTGCGGTTCTGATTAATTCATCGAGTAGAGTGGTGTACTTTTGTTCGAGATTCTAATCTGATGGCTCCCATTAAAGGATCAAGAAAGTAGCCATCGTTGGAAGGACTAGAAGTTTCCAGCTGGCGAAAGCCGAAACGTGTTGGAGTCAAATTTGTCAAAATTCTAAAACTAACCACTTTCCGAAATACGAGCCGGAAATTGCAAGGCGGCTCATTTGGATGGTTTTTGAGAAGATTAATTTTAATTATAATTAACTACACTAATTAACAACAAATGACGTTGTGATGTGATGTGAGCAGGGTTTCCGGAAGATAGTGCCGGACAGATGGGAATTCGCGAACGAGTCTTTCAAAAAAGGAGAGAAAGAACTACTCTGCGATATCCACCGGCGTAAGGCGGTGCCGGCGTCTCTACACGTCGGAAAATGCAACGGCAATGGAGGAGGAGGAGGAATGTCAACGCCGGCGATTTCGGGGGAGGATGTGGGGTCCACCTCGACCTCGTCACCTGGATCAAGGAACCACGCGTCAGATGAGACGACGGCTTCGGATCTGTCGGACGAGAATGAGAAGCTGAGGAAGGATAACAAGATGCTGAGTGCAGAGCTGGCGCAGACGAAGAAACAGTGCGAGGAGTTGATGGCTTTCTTGTCCAACTACCTCAAGGTGGGTCCCGAGCAGATAGACCGCATCATGTCGCAAGGGACCAATGGGCCCAGCCGTAATCCGTCGGTCGAGATTTGCCGTGACGGTGACAATATCAGTAACGACAAAAACATCAACGATGATGATGATGATGATGATGATGATGACGAAAAACTAAGTGGAGAAGAAAGGGAGGAGGAGGAGGTGGGGGAGGAAGAAGAAGTGAAGCTGTTCGGGGTTTGTTTGAGGATGAACAACAATAAGAGAGGACGTGGCCCTGAAGACTTGGGTGGGGCCGGGGGTGGGTCACCGATGAAAGTGGCGAGGGATTTCGAGGTGCCATGGATGAGGATATCTTCTTCACCAGGCGAGACCAGCAAGGTCTGCAACTGAAACTTTACAGATTGCTTCCAAATTCTAAATGGGTGCGTGTCGTACCGTAAGGACAAAGGCGTGCCAAACAACAATCACTGTACATTGATTCGATTCGTTTGAAAGAGAGATGTTTTGGAAAGAAAGAAATATAGAATGGTCTCTTTTTGTGTAAATCGTCATGATTCATGATGATATGAACTATGAGGTCCAGTTATAGCAGTAGTAGTAGTTTAAGGGTAATGGTGGAGTCTGGAAGAGACCCATAAAGCAGAAAAAAGGTTCTTTCTCAGACTCTTCAGTCGTGTGATAGTTTAGTTAAAGTAGTAGAAAGGTTTAGAAGATCTTCACATGGATGGATGGATACTTTCTTCCTTCTTCCTTTGTTTTCTTTTTCAGTCAATTGTGAATTTGTTATGATGATGATGATTGTAAAGGGTCTTGAATGGGAAACATAACTCTCACACACCATGATTTCTATCTCTCATCCCCTCTTTACTTTATGTACATTATATTCTCCTTTTCTATTATTAAACAATATTTTTATATTATGGAGTTAATGATGTATCATTGGTTTTGGTTTGACACCACCTGTTTGGGATTTTACAATTATTCGTCAAATTCTTTATAAACCCGAATAATACGTTGGAGTAGAAACTTAGTTTACAATGACAAGTATTAGTGGATCTGGTGTGAATCGGATCATCACCAACTAACCCATGACAAATGATATGTTTGAAAAACAAAGCAAACATTTGAAATCTTTGGTTTGGTTTGGTTTATTGACTTTTATTCACAAACAAACAAGTTAACCAAACATTTTTTCCCCATTTTGAAGACTATTATTAAATCTGGACTATTAGATTTCTCTTTCTTGTTGGCAAGTCATGAGTGACATCTCGACTGTAATTGTGTAAAGTAGGTTCTACAGGTCTTCTAGCTACCACGCGTAGTGGTCGACCGCTGGGTACTTGGAACTTAAAGCATGAAACATGGAGTCTAATCGATCTCTATGGAAGCTTTGGAAATGGAATCCACATTAGCATTTACATGAAGAATTCATTTTTTGGGGGACCATCAATTTCAAGTTTTCCAAATTAGCGGATTACGTGTGACCAACGCAACAGCTAATATAAATTAATTAGTATTAATCTTTACTAATTGTATTAATTGTTATTTGGGTGGTTGAGTTGGAGAATGACAATACCCATTTATTTGGTCATTCCACTCCACTAATGATTCAACCCATCAGCAGGGAAAGAAAGTTTCAGGACCATTGAGATACTCTCTCAAATATGTCTAGTCTCTTTATCTTCTTCTTGTTCCTTCTTCAGTACTTTTTACTCTTTCCAAGTTGTATTCAATTCTCTATTTGGATTGTTCCATGAAATTAAAGTGAACAGAAGGAACACAATTAATCAGAATAATGGAAACTAAAGGGTATTTAATTGGCCAGTGGCCACCATTAGTATAGTCCCGTGACTAATTTTAATGGAGGAGAGCGAAGGTCTTAATGTCTTTATTGCATAAAAGTTTTGTATGTTTCTAATGCTTTATTCTTCACTAACCAATCAATGAATAGTAAAAGTGTGAAAACTAAAGTTTTGGATTCAATGAACAGCTCCTCTCTCTCTCTCTCTCTCTTATTATAAGGGAAAAGGTTGGGCACGTCACTAGATTGCGTAGTATGTATCATCTTCTCTCCTTTATTTAACCCTATGATTGGTGTATGCCGTTAGCTTACCGAAAGCTGGGGGCATTACCCAATCCTCTCCCATATCATAATAAGAGGATGTATAAAAATTTAACATCCAAGCATATATACCTAGATGGGAAAATAAAATACAATAAAATTCTAAAATTCCACCTTCGACATAGCTATCAGCAAAATTTAAGATAAATAAAAGAACATTATTAACTCAGGGATCCACTTTCGGCATGGCCATGAGCAGAACTTTGATACAACACAATTCTAAAAAACTATGTAGCTTCCCAAATTGCCCAAGAGAGCAAAACTTAGTGATCAACTTTCAAAACAAAACCGTTGTCCTGACCGTCCCAAATTATTAATATCATCACAAACATATCTAGGACTAGAGACTCAAGAGAAAGAAGCTTGTTGTCGAACACTCGTTTTAACCGTCTTATTTACAACTCTATTTCTCCAAAAGAGATAAAAGTCATACCTTTGCTGAACTCTCAAATAGATACATCATAAAGGTCCAACCATTACCGAAATCTCAAAGAGATACTTCTGGCATTGTAGGTATTCTCTCTCTCTCTCTCTCTCTCTCTCTCTCCCCCTTCCATATTGATTATCCCTACCCATTCTCTCCCTCCATTCCTCTCTGATAACTCACCCAAATATTTCATTTTGATTTCAGGGAAAGTATTGTGTTGATTTGTTTTAGAGTTTAGGGAAAACATCATCTTGTTTCCACTAAATTCGGCATTGACGGCGTGATTTGAAGATGCCACAAAATGAATTGAATCAAAGAGTGGGTTGTACCAGTGCCTTAGTAATCCAAGGACTTTTTCAAATGCAATGCCAAGAAAAAAGAAAAAGGAGAAATCAAATTAATTTACTCTCCAGATACAGCTATGGTAAAATGTTTACAAACCCTCCATTAACGCCCAATGACGCCTCTTTTGAGATGCTTTCATCTTGCCATTGAAGGACTGTAGAGATCTTCACTTTGACTAAGAATATAGTATTGTTGAAGAGTAACCTCAACAGGTTCTTTCAAGGAAAAGAACAGGAACCATTTACAATTACACTACTCCTAAACAAGAAAAGATAAAAGATAAACATAAATTGCAAATTGTTTGATTGATTTGTGGATCCCTTCTTCATCGCTATCATCATTTATATAGTTGTAGCTGGCAATCCCTTGTAGTCATTAGGTGGTTAAGTAACTTCCTATCTCCATCCCTTTACATTTGAATTTAAATTTGAACACTTGCAGGTGGTTCTGTAACTGCACATAACCTCCTTCACCACCTTCCCACTTTGTTGTTCAAATTTCAAAAAGGAACCCATTACATGACACGTACAATGCACGACCTTGAAGTATGCATGGTTTTTTAGGTCATTGATGGTTTTCTGACCGTTTTCGGTCGTGATCTTTTGTTTTTCTGACTGTTTTCAGTCATGACCATTTTCTGGCCGTTTTCAGTCATTGACCGTTTCTGACCGAACTGATCGTTCTTGCCTTTTCGGTCATTGAACGTTTACTGACCATTTTCGATCCTTGATCATTTTTTCGATCACTAATTAACATATTAGTTTTGACTGAAATAGATTTCGGTCTATTTCTCTATTGATCGAAATAGACCAAAAATGAGGTGTAAACACATCTACCCTTCCGTTTTTTAGAGATGGTTATCTCCCCTCTCTCCATTTTTTTTCTATGATGAATGTCAGGGATTGTATTTTTACTATATGAGTGTCATTGTCGGCTTGTCGCTATGGGTTTATGTGCTTTACAATAGTGCTTTATTGTCTGAGATTGCTTGGAGATTGTGGACTGAATGTGACACTTTATTATCTAGGTTTCTCAAGGCTATATATTATCCTTAATATATATAACTTCTTACATACTACGGTTGGGAACTCCCCAAGTTGGGGTTGGGGCAGCTAGCATAATAGAAGGGCATGAAGTTTTAAACTTTGGGCTTTGTTGGCTTGTGGGTAATGGAGATGCTATTAATATTTGGCGAGATAAGTGGATTCCCTCATTTGATGGTTGCAGTCTTGCAGAGTAACAACTCCTTAACCCAATGGTGTCTTGTTCAACAGGGTTTCCCAATTGATTGAGCATCCCTCTATTTCCTCATGAGGATAAGCTTGAGTGGTTTGCCTAAAAAAATGGGCTCTTTAGTGTGGACATTGCATATCATCATACCCTAAGCATTATTATGCACTCTTAAAATAAGAGTGAGAGTGAACAATATGAGTTCTCCTCTTTTCCCTCACTGCGGGGTGACGTTTGCTATCATGATCTTCCACCCTTAAATCTTTTTCTTTAATACTTCTATCTACCCACCTACTACCCTCACTCTCTTTATTGCGTTCTCTTTGGGGTTTGGCGTGGACAGACTTTGTGGGAATATGTACTGACTTACTACCTCACCCCATTCTCATTTTCACCTGCCTTAATGCAACTATCACTTTCTCGCCTTTCTGTTGTTTTCTATTTTGGTGTTTTGGCTTTCTGTGCCTACATGATGGGCTTCCATGTGTCGGGATTGGCTTGTCGTGCTTTTTCTTCATATGCTTTGGCTCAATTCTGTGTCTAGAGTCCTGCTGCTGCGTTGCTTGCGCTTCTTTTTTTGTTTTTTCTGCTTTTACCGTCCGGTTTGATCCTCTTGGTAGGGTCTTGCTAAGTTATTCGTTTGTTACTGTTTCTTCTATCTATTGTTTGGTTTGTTGTCTTTCCCTCCATGTTGCCTCATAGCAGGCCCCTTCAAAGATCCGCTGGCTCTCGCATTCGACGTCCGTATCGTAGTCGGCGCAGATTAGACTTTGGATATGGCTGGAACTTGAATCATCCTCGTCAGGGGTCACCCGACGACATTCCCTTGGAATCGAACTGGACTTTCAATCAAGAGCTGCTGGCACAAGGGATTCAAAGGAAGAATCTTAACTTCTTATACAGTCTGGATCACCCAGTGGTGTTTGGCTTCACGGTGGGACACCCTAAACCATCTTTGGAGTTATTTTGTTCCCAGCTTCTCAACATTTGGAGGCCGATGGGAGTGACTGATTACCATTGGCTCGGGGATGGAATGTTTGTTTTACACGTCCTCAACCACACGTCGCATGATCGGCTCATCTCCTTATGCCCTTGGTGGTGTGGGCAAGGGCTTGTCTATCTCGTTCCTCATGCCTTGATGATGCCTTGTTCACCAGTGAACGTGAGACGATTCCGATATGGATTCAAGTTAGCCCTGTCCCGGTGGAAGCTTCTTCGGCTGAATCTCTTCGCCAGGCTATTTTATTTGTGGGTAAAGTGGTCAAGCTCTATCTCCAGCATGATGTCGGGCTCCCTCGTACGGTTGCTCGAGTGAAGGCCTTAATCAAATGGAGGCATCCAGCCTGTCTCCACTCCAAGATCCGAAACGATCACAGTGATCTTCTCCCTATGAATCTCAAGTATGAGGCTCTACAGATTTGTTCCATTTGTGTCTGTTTGTTCCATTTGTGGCTGGAGTTTGCTCGGCTCCCTCGACTTCTGATCACCGGTTTGATCAAGCTATTACACGGCCACTTCGGTTTAACTTCACTGGTCTTGAGGGGTTTCTTTCTTGTGCTTCGGTGGATGTGGGTGATTGGTGTTTTGAGAATGACTCGTACTTTCGAAATATTTCAGAGCCGATTATTACTGAAGTATGTGATGAGGAAGTTCTTCCAATGGATGGAGCTTCTGCTCTACCACTTGCAGACATGGAATGGGAGTTCTCTGAGGCTGACGCTACGGGGATCGATCTCAACGCTGGCTACTTCGAGCAAGACCTCCAGTGGCCTCTACTAGAGCTACCTTCGGCGGATTAGGTTGTTGGCGACACCATCTCATCGACGGATGAGTTTCTTGCAACTTTACTGTTGGAGCCCCCGACTACTGCCTTGTCTACTTAACTGGGCCCTGCTGCTGCATCTCCGGTGCTGGTGACCCCTGATGTACGTTCGCTCTCTCCTTTGGATTTGGATCCCTCCTACGAAGTCCAGTCTGCTCCGTTACCTTCAGTCCGGCATGTCGACCAGAATGCGATCTTTGAAGGGAGCCTCGTCTGTGAGCCTCCCCTCAAGAAACTAAAGCTATCCCCTTCTCCTGCTGTGCAGCCCTTGCTTCAAGAGTTTTCTAATTTTTGCGCTTCTTTGCTCCAAGTGTTATCCTTTTCTAGTGATCCTACCTCCCTCTTGGTGATGGTCCATGACTGGTTGGGTGAACTTCGGGTGGGGGGTGGTGAAGGTAGTGAGGTGTCCACAAATATGGCCTCATCTAGGCTGGTTCAGATTCTCACTACAAGTCTGGAAGCGCCAAACCCTGTAAGATTATCCCTTGTCTGTCATTGGCTCTTTAACTTTTATTGCATTTTCCTTATTTCATTGCTTGCCTAGTGTTTTTGCATCTGGAATCTCAACATTCGTGCTTCCTGTAGATGCTTTGTTCCACGCAGACTGTTTCATTTTTGTACGTACTTTGTCTTTCCTTCTATAATGATAATTTTTGCTTGAAATATTCATGGTTGTAATAATAAGTTTACACGTAAATGTTTAGCCTTTCACTTCTCTAAGTATAAACCTGATGTTGCCTTTCTGTGTGAAACTAAATGTTCTGATCATGATAGCATACGTCATTTGTCCCCCTTTGCATCTTATGTTTCTGTTAAGTTTCAAAATAGCTCAGGGTCACATGGGAAAAAAGGTGGCCTTTGGGTGTTGGCTCAGGCTGCTGTTTCAGTATTACAATGTGTTTGCTTGGATAATGTTATAGCTTTACTGATTGGTGAATCTTCGTCTCAGGCTTTTTGGATTGTTTGTATCTGTGCTCCTCCTCATGCTGTTGATAGAATTGCTTATTGGACTGCTTTATGAGACTTTCTTTCCTCCTTAACTCAACCTTTCTGTATTATTGGGGATTTTAATGAGGTTCTCCAGGCTGAGGACAAGATGGGGGGTGCTCCTTTTTGTGTTGTCCAAATCGGGTTGTGAGCTTTCAGGTCTTATTCAGACTTTGACTCTGGAAGAAGTTCTTTTACCAGGATCGAGGTTCACATGGTCCAATAAACAGAAACCACCATATCTCATTAAGGAATGTTTGGATCGGGTGTTTGCTTCTAGGTCTTGGTTTGATCTCCTTCCTTTTACCATCCTGAGTAAATTGTCTTCCCTTGGCTCCGACCACAATCCTATTTGTTTGAATACCGTTGCCGCTCGCCGTTCCTACAAAAAACTTTTCCATTTCCATGAAGCTTGGACCGCACATCCAGAATTTTTTTATTTTTGTACTTCAACCTGGAATTCTCTACATTATGATTCCTTACCTTGTAAACTTTCTTCCCTTTCTAACAAACTGAAACGATGGAATAAGGATGTTTTTGGCCATGTTGACAATCTTAAAACCAATTTCTTTTTGTCTCATCTTTCGGAGTCTGAGCGGATGACCCCTGACCCTTGTGCCATCAAACGAGTGATTCAGAAATTGAATTGGATCTTTGAGGCGGAAGAATTGTTTTGGCTCCAAAAGTCCAGACATTTCTATATTAAAGATGGAGATCGCAATACCAGGTTTTACCATTTGATTGCAAAAACCAATCTCCGACAGCGCTGCAATATCTCCATTAAGGATGACTCTGGAATTTTGGTTGAGGACCCTAAAGCTGTTGCACACATCTTTGCCACCCATCTTACACAGTTGTTTACCACCTCTAATCCCCTGGATGCCAGCTTTATGGAGTGTCTCTTTCCTCCTGTGTTTCAACCAGGTGAATCGGATTATCTCTGTACTTCTCCTACGCTGGACGAGATTAAAAAGGTAGTTTTTCGCTTGGTCCTTTGAAAGCTCCAGGTATGGATGGTTTTAATGCTGGGTTTTTTCAAAAATTTTGGGATATCATTTCTCTTGACATACATAGAACAGTGGTTGAATTTTTTCATTCTGGCCTGCTTCCACCTGGCATGAATCATACCCTTATCTGTCTGATTCCAAAAAAGGATCAAGCTTCCTCAGTTAGTGATTATAGACCCATTAGCCTTTGCAATGTTTCATATAAAATTATCTCTAAGTTACTTGCTACTAGACTTAAAACTTGTCTCTAGTCTTTTATTTCACCTTTTCAGGCTGCTTTTATTCCAGGAAGACAGATTGTTGATAATATTGTTCTGGCACAAGAGATTTTTCATTTCTTTAAGCACACTAAAGGTAAAGAAGGATTTGTTGCCATAAAAATTGATATGTCCAAGGTGTATGATCGAATTGAGTGGAGTCTTATTACTTCTTTGTTTAGATTCTTAGGATTTGGTGATAAATGGATCCATTTGGTGTCTTCTCTTATCTCTACTACCTCTTTTTCTATGAAGTTGAATGGGAGCCCCTTTGAATATTTTCATGCCTCTAGGGGGCTTCGAAAAGGTTGCCCCCTCAGCCCCTTTCTGTCTATTGTCGCAATGGAAGTTTTGTCTTGCTTGCTTTCTGCATATCGAGATCTTGATTCTTTTCGTGGGGTCAAAATATCACGTGCAGGTCCTGAGATCTCCCATCTCCTGTTTGCAGATGACATTTTTATATTTTGTCGTGCTAATCAAGAGGATTTGCTTTCTATCAAGGCTATTTTAGATCTCTTTTCCGATCTATCTGGTCAAGAGCTTAACTTTACTAAGAGTGAAATCCATTTCAGTAAAAATGTCCCCGCTTCTTCTCGTGCTTTCCTTTCATCGGTCATTGGTATTAAGGAAATGTCTCGGGATTCTTTGTACTTGGGAACGAAATTGTTTCATAATAAGTCTAAGGTTAGACAACTGGATGGATTGATCTCACGCTTGTCTGGTAAACTTACCTCTTGGAAGACTACGTCTCTTTCATTCGCTGGACGGGGTGTTCTCATTCAACCTGTGTTGGCCTCGACCCCGGCCTATCTGATGCAATGTTATCGCTTCCCGCGTCAGATTTGTCAGAAAATTTACTCTATCTGCCTTCAGTTCTGGCTGGGTAATGGTGGGGCTAAGAAAATATCTTCTCTTATTTCTTGGGATAAGATGTGTAGACCCAAGGCCTTGGGGGGGTTAGGTTTTCGGAAAGCTGAACACCATAACCAGGCCCTGCTTTTAAAATTGGGATGGCGGTTAATTAACGAACCATCTTCCTTGTGGGCCAGAGTGTTAAAAGCTAAGTACTTTCCTAAAACCAGTCTTTTCGATCCTAGGACTGTTGCAAAAAAGGGTTCCTGGACCTGGAATAGCATCGCTCAGGTAACTCCAGTTCTTGCACAGTTGGTCGGCAAAAGGGTTGGAAATGGTTGTGCGACTTCTTTTTGGTATGATAAATGGATCCCCTCTCTGACAAACAATCTTGCATCTCTAACCTCCAAGCCGGTATCATTGAAATCTAAATTTTGAACTGTTAGCCATTTCTGGGATGGTACTGCTTGGAACTTGGATCTCATCAATGATAGTACCTGTCAACAATTTATTACCCCTCACATCAATTCGATTAGGTTATCTGATTCTAATGATCAGTGGTATTGCCTTAAGACCAAGTCTGGCCTCTTTTCCACTAATATGGCTGCACGACATTTAATTTCCTCATCTGCTTGCACTTCTACTAATTTTGTTAGTTGGTGGAATTTTTTTTGGAAGCTCCCTATTCATCCTAAGTTTAAAATTTTCTTTTGGCGTGTGCTAAATGCAGGACTTCCTACCAAGGATATTGTATCGAAATGGAGCCAGATTGACTCGACCTGTGCTCTCTATGGAACTGGTGTTGAATCTATATGACATCTTTTCCTTTCTTGTGATTGGGTCAAACGCATCTGGGCGGCTGGACCATTGGGGCTAAGGCCCGACATTTTGGGTTTTGACTCTATTTCTTTGTTTTGTCGGTTCTTCTATTTCCATTTTAAGTCCAACAAACCTACTCTAGTCTGGTTTTTTAGTATTTTCATTATTTCTTGCTATTACATCTAGACCTGTAGAAACAAAGTATTGGGTGGTTCCCTAGATCCTAATCCTCTATGTATTATTAAACTTGTGTCTAAGTGGATTGCTGATCTTAATCTCTATGACTTGGGTTGTTTCTCTCGGAATGACTTAATGCATCATACGATGTACCCTTTAACGCCTTCTGTTTTTACTCTTCCTAATTATGATTTTATTATCTTAATCTGTGCAGGATTCAGTTCCCCTGGACTGATCGAGGTCGGATGGTCCTTTCTCTTTTTGGTTGACGATAGATTTAAGTTTTTTGATGCAAGGAAGGTGATATGTCAGGATGACCTGGCAACATGTATTTTTGCTATCCGTAAGGGTATCGACCATGCTACTAGAATTGGATTGCAGATTAAGGAAATTTGGTGTGACAATTGGTGGATCACTGAATCTCTCCAACTCTAACTAAATGCCAGTGGCCATTGCACATATTTCCTAAACTATTGTATATTTTGGACCTAACTCAAAATGTACGTTTTAGGTTTAGTGCTGATACTTTTAGTATGATAGTTGCCAAGAACTTGGCACAGAATGTGTGTAGTGACAACTGTCAATAGGTGGTTTATAAATATATATATATATATATATATTTACTTTTTTTCATCAAAAAAAAAAAAAAATAAATAAAGAGTGAGAGAGCAAATGATTCAAATTCTAAGAGCTATCGGATGGAGTACAATGCACGGCCGTGCACTCAAACACATGGCCGCGCAAAATGATCACCCTGCATCCATAGAAAACTGGAAATACCTAGGACTCCCATGGAGCATGATTGTCATTTCCCGTGACCCTGTGTCTCGGCGGAGGGCATGCTCCGGATCAAATGCTTCAATTTTCAAGACCATCTGCTGCATGCGGTTGGATTTTCCATGCTGATTAGGTATTCTCTGTCGTCATTATTTGTTTAGTCGTTACACTGAGTGTTGTGTTCAGACTTTTCAAGGTTTGACTGAGGACAAAGACCTGACTCAGAACTCAGAAGCCTAAACCCAAACCCAAAAATCATTTATACTCTTTTATGATCCAGCCAGTTTGAAACCCTTCAATTCCATCTCCCTCTGTCTTGGGTTTGTCTTCAAACCTGAAATTTTGAAGTTTCCCAGAATCTAATGGTTTTTGGTCAACCTACCTTTCCCTGCTCCCAACTTCCTTTACTTGTATAGCTATATGTGGAAGAAAGAGAGAAACAGGGAGTGACGAACAACTTGTTGATGGGTTTCGGAATAGGGCAGCGAGGGACAAGAACAGCAACGACCCGTGACGGAGTTGGAGTCTCTGGTGTTGTTCCATCCCCCAACAAGAAAAGATGGTCGAATCTGATGCCCTTCTTTGTAGCCTTCGTCGTTATCGCCGAGGTCGCCTTCTTGGGTCGCCTCGACATGGCTGAGAAAGCTGCTATGGTCTACAATTGGACCGACTCCTTCTATTCATCTTCTTCAACTGTGTCTACCGTTTCTTATTCGCCTGCTCGTGGGACTGCCTTAGAGTTGCCAACACAGGAAGAAGCTTCCACTTCTTCAACACACGATTGGACTGAGAATTGCGAGGAGTGGTTGGAGAGAGAGGATGCTGTGACCTATTCTAGAGACTTTCGGACTGAGCCTATTTGGGTTTCTGGTGCGGAAAAGGTTTCTTCTTCTGTCTTTTTACCCCCTTTTCTTTTATGCTTTTTCAATTGTTTTTGTGTATTTCCTTTGCAATTTTTATTTCAAGTTTTATCTTTCTGATAATTGGTCACATGAATTTAATGCACTGGATTCTGTTGTTATTCATAAAAAAAAATAAAAAAATAAAAATAAAAGTAAAATAAAATAACTTTAAAGGGTTTGTATATGGGGTTAGCAACTGTTGCGTCAAGAAATCGTCGAGCGGTCCTGCGAGTGCCGTCACCTGCAAGTGGACCAAAGGGGTCAATCAGAGAGAACCGGTGTGGTCCCGGCCTAGGGCTCTCCGATGCCAAAGTTAGATCTCCTGGCGCAAACAGATGAATAGTGATTATTCAGTATGAGTTTAGATGTCCTTTATGGGGTTGTGTACCTTTGCCTTTTATAGTAGCATATGGCGGTGTGGAGAGTCCCCGTTTGATTGACGATTGTGCCGTTGAGTGGATAGAGGCCCTGGGTAACGGGGCTCTATCCTGATTGGCCATCTCCCCGCGGGAGGGAGTGTCCTGGTGGCATCAGGATCCTTGGTGGATAGATATCCGCGTGTGGTGATAACGTCCTTGGTGCTTGAATCCGTCTGGATGACGTGACCTCTAAGGGTCTAGAGTCCTGGTAGTGACATGAGTCTTAGCGATACGATCGGGGTCGTAGATGGGTGGCCCCCACCTCAGGTGCCCATGATGCTGCGCCTGGGTGAGGCCGCGCCCTGGTGAGGAGGCCGCGCCTGGGTGAGGCCGCGCCCCTGGTGAGGAGGCCGCGCCTGGGTGAGGCTGTGAGGAGGCCGCGCCCTGGTGAGGAGGCCGCGCCTGGGTGAGGCCGCGCCCCGGATGTGTGGCCGCGCCCGAGTAGTGGCCGCCCCCGAATGGTGCTGGGACTCCGGTTCGTTCCCCTTGGCTATGGGGCGGGTGTCTATGACACGTGGCGGTCGTTGATTGGCCCTGTGAATATTGGATGTATCAGCAACCTAGCATTTGAACCTAAACGAGTGACTTGCCACTGTGGAAGTCATACTTGGTAACATTGACCTACTGCAGTATTCTTGCTGCCATCACACATATCAAGTAGCCTAAGACAATGCATAGAAATGTGCCTTAGTACTTTTCATCTCCTTGCAAGTCCCGGGGGGGAGGGGGTGGGTTGGTTGGAAGAGATTAGGTTGCACTATTGAATTTCAACCGTAGAGCTTGTTTCTTGATGAAAAATGCGAGGAACCAACAACAGGAGCTGTTGACCACCAACAAAATTTTGAAAGTGTTCACCAAATGGGGAAGAAAAACTTCGACAAGGTTGTTTAGTATTGTTACTTACAAATACGATGTTGGTATAATTTATCCCTTGTTGTTGGTTAGACTCCTGGAGAATCTGATCTATTTCACCAAAAACATGTTTCAGTTCCTTGAATAAAATCATTACTTGGATCTTCAATCTATGCCACAGAAATTCCTCATGAACCTTGTTGTGCGTTTAAATTTTAAGAAAATATTTCCCTCCTTTTATAATACCCTACCCCTAGGGGGAGTCGAATCCCCACTGCCTCCTTGAAAGAGAGATGTCCTAAACCGCTAGACAATGGGGGCATGCCTGCTTGACTGCCATCATACCATGCTCATCTCATAGTATGAACAGTTTGTTTGTAAACCTGACAACTTTCTTAATGAAAATTATAGAAAGCTTACGACTACTAATGTATGGTTCTTAATTGTGCTGACTCTTTAGCCCACTGATTGCTTTTGCCATCCCTTTGGAAGCACGGCTTGATTTCCAGTTGTGATGTAATTTTTTTAAGACTGAGTTTAGTATTCTTTTGAGGTGTGTGGTCTTAAAAATATCTTAAGACCCAGCTGCTGATATAATAAACTTCCATGCAGGAGTGGAAGACTTGCGCTGTGGGATGTAGGTTTGGATTTGATCATCAGTCAGGAAAGAAGCCCGATGCTACATTTGGTTTGGCTCAAGAGGCAAGGATAGCTAGCGTTATTCGGTCCATGGAATCCTCTCATTATTATGCAGAGAACAGCATTGATCAGGCACGACGGTGGGTAAGCACAGTCTGAAATGGCTTTCTCTTCCTATTGGGACTTGGTATACTTGTCCAAAGTTGGTTTTCTATGGCCACTTTCTGGATGCTTCTATGGAGTCAAAAGACCTTCATTATTGCATGTTGCTGTGTTTATTGGGATTTTCTGATGCTATCTATAATGTGCTAAAGTTGGGACTTTGACAAAAGGGTATAAAGACTGGACATAGTTAAACGAACAAAAATTAAGGTACTATATGACATTTTATTTTGTTATCATTTTGGAAAGAAGATGAAGGGGTCTGTCTGATTGTAGCAAATAAACTATGTGACAAAATCAGATATTACAAACCAATATCTTTGAAGAAGGAAAGAGAAGAAGGAAGAAGAACAGAACCGAGAGAAAGAAAAAGAAAAAGAACACGATAGGAGAAAAGGGGAGAGAATCCTAGGCCACGATAGGATTCAGGATTGTGCCTATTGTGGTCTATTCCATTTTCCACAGTATATGTCATATTAGGAAACCTAGAGCCCGCTTGATAACCTTACGAGAAATAGTTTTTGGTGTTTTTCCATTCCGAGAAACGGGAAAACACCCAAAAACCCGCTTGATAACGAAGTGTTTTTTGTGACTGTTTTTGGAAACATAAATCAAAATTTATGCTCCCTGGAAGACTTTTGACAGAACATGTCCAACATGTTCTGTCATTTCTGGGCTCAAAATTGGAAAAGTGTGCCTAATAAAATCGTGAGTGAAAGGAAAAAAGGACAGCCTTCTCATATACTCTCTTCGTCCTCACGGCCAGCCATAACCGCTTCTTCTCATCGTCTCCTTCAACGACTACTGCAGAACCAGGTCGAAGAGTCTCATCCAGGTACTCTCGCTCTCTCTCTCTCTATCTCGCCCTCTGTCTCTCTCTGATCTGGTCTGATCGTCTTCATGGAAGACCATAGAAGGTGTGATTTTCATGTAAGGGAACTCTTAGGTTCAACGATGACAGTGGAAGCCAGTATTGGCTCGAAATGTGTACAAAAAACCCCATTCCCCTTCTCAGGACACTCATCGTTGAACCCTAGATCTAAAAAATCTCGGGTTATTTGTGACCCCTGATACTGATTCCCCCCAAATCCCCATCTCCCAGAAGAGAAAAATTACATTTTTAATCAACAAATAACATACATTACATAATTCATTAACAGAATGGCCTGATTTTTAAGTACCAAACCAGAATTTATTCATATCTCATAGAAGGTCTCCTCTCAGGACTGGTCTGAACGCAGGCCAGAGCAATTTTCAGAACTGCAACCATCTCCTCTTCCCTGTCAAATTCTCCAGCCAAAAAGGGGTCCAAGACATCTGATAATGGCTTTTTTTCCTCAATGCAGAGCTGTATCCACCGAACCAGATCCATTTCTGATGTGCCCATTTGGATCACTGATGATCTTCCAGAAATCAATTCCAGTAAAATCACCCCATATGCAGAGAATGTAGGAAGAATGGGTAATTAATTGAGGCCTTGGGGGTAGATATAGATGAGAGTAATTAGTAATGGTGAGAGAGAGAGAGAGTCAAAAAAGTGCAAAGAGAATGTCAAAATGTTAAGTTAAGGTTGGTGACTTTTGTTTTCTGGAAACGTTTCCAGAACAGGTTTACCAAGCGGGTCAAAAACGGTTTCTCAGCACAGAAAATGCAAAAACTGTTCTGCTGTTTCTCAGCACATAACCAGAACAGAAACACCTGTAAGGTTATCAAGCGGGCTCTTACTCTTAGTATGAAACCTACTAAGACTCTAATTACAACTTAAACAAATAATAATATCTTAAAAGTAAAACTATATAACTCAACATCAAACTCCTTTCTCTCACGACTTAACAGTAACTGTAACTCGCCCCTCACGGTACTGCTTAACACTCCCCCTCAAGCTCTAAGCTCCAGCTTGGAACAACAAAGACAGACATAATTAGCAGAACCCAAATTGACCAAACAACCATATGTAGAAGCTAGTAGTCAGCAACACCACCTTCCTATCGTGGTATATTCCATTTTCCACAGTATATGTCATATTAGGAAACCTACTCTTAGTATGAAACCTACTAAGACCCTAATTACAACTTAAAAAAATAAAAATATCTTAAAAAGTAAAACTATATAACTCAACATCAAACTCCTCTCTCTCACGACTTAACAGTAACTCTAACTCCCCCTCACGGTGCTGCTTAACACTCCCCCTCAGGCTCTAAGCTCCAGCTTGGAACAATAAAGACAGACATAACTAGCAGAACCCAACTTGAACAAACAACCATACGTAGAAGCTAGTAGTCAGCAACACCACCTTCCAGTCGCAACATAATCATAAGCACACCAGCCATCAGCACAACAGTGGAAAAAAAATTTTCTGTCGAATAAATCCAGACAACAATGAGCAAAATAAGCGGTAGAGAATATCAACCGCAAGCCAAAATATCGCAGCAGCAACAACATCTTAAGCCCTTCTCAAGGAAGGCGAGTAGTAAGTAGTAATCTTCACAAAGAAGACAGATAAAAGTGCAACATAGGTTGCTGCGAACCACTGATAAAAGTGCATCATAGGTTGCTGCATACCACTGATAAAAGAGAGGCATAGGTTGCTGCGAGCCACTGACAAAAGAGAAGCATAGGTTGCTCCAAACCACAAGTAGCAGCATAGGTTGCTGACATAGGTTATTGTGAAGCACTGATAAAAGAGCTGCATAAGATAGCTTAACAAACTAAGAATATGAAAAATTGTAATAAACTCAGAACATCACAGAATTTGTTGTGTGGGTATCAGGGGACTAAATCTATCATGTCATACCTACGGTGCAGCTTTGAACCTTGCTTTTGTGAAGCCTTTTACTATGCGAACT
Source organism: Telopea speciosissima (assembly GCF_018873765.1). Classification (NCBI taxonomy): domain Eukaryota; kingdom Viridiplantae; phylum Streptophyta; class Magnoliopsida; order Proteales; family Proteaceae; genus Telopea; species Telopea speciosissima. The sequence continues at coordinate 18,830,053 of NC_057919.1, read as the reverse complement.
TGTTCTTCTTTTGGGGATTCCTATAATGGCTTGAATGGTAGTAGATAGACAAGAACTTGGAACAAAATTTTCTATGTAAATGACTGTCTAGTCATACAGTTTCGGCAATCGAGACGACAAAACTGTTGGTGGTTCAATTTTATGAAGAGGACTCATTTTGTAGTCATCATATTTGGGCTTGCCAACATGGATCATGTTACTTGAGGGCTATTTACCCTGAGACAAAATTTTGATGCTGGTAGAAGACCCCATGCAGGCCTCCTTTATTATAATTTTTTTGACTGACATTGCGTGATAAAACTGGAAATTTGCAAATTAAACGACAAGAAAGTCAAGAAAACTGACATGATAATTGTCTTGTCTTTAGGAGAGGGTATAATGTTGTGATGACAACTAGTCTCTCGTCAGATGTTCCTGTTGGTTATTTCTCGTGGGCTGAGTATGACATCATGGCACCTGTGCAACCGAAGACTGAGAAAGCCCTTGCAGCTGCCTTCATTTCCAATTGTGCGGCTCGCAATTTCCGTCTGCAGGCCCTTGAGGGTTTAGAAAAATCAAATATCAAGATAGACTCTTATGGTGGCTGTCATAGGAATCGTGACGGAAGAGGTGCACACTCGACTGTGACTTATATTGTTTTATCATAATAATAATAATAATAGTAGTAGTAGTAGTAATAATAATAATAATTCACCCCCCAAAAAAAATAAAAAATAATAATAATAAAAAGTTTTATTATTATTATTATTATTATTGTGTACATTCTTGTCCAAAATGCATCTGCCAATTTTATAATTTTTGAGTCTTGAGGACTGGGAATATATAAGTTTTTGTATTGTGCACTGGCATCGTTTATCTCTTTCATTGTTTATTTATAGTAGGTTTTCAAATACTTATTGGTTATTCATTTCTTTATGTTGCGTTTGCCTTTAACTGTGTCCATAATTTGTTCTGTATTTATAGGTTTTGTCTTATATTTTTGTGTTTTTTTTTTATTGGTTTGAGGTTGTAAAGTTTATCAATTTTCTAGTTGTTAGCAAAATGCTTAACACTTATTTCGAAATTCGAAGAACAGTCAAAATTCTCTAATTAAATTTTGGTAAAGAAGATATCTCAAGACTTCCAAGATTTTGAGAATAGTGGAGGAATCATTCCTCAAAGAACCCATGGTATTGTTTAAAATTAGAACGGGGAATTCTTGTTATGATTATTTCATTCACTTAAACATGAATATGATGAAATGATGCCGCCTGGCTGTGGGACATGAATGTAATGAGTTGATTGCCACATGGTTGTGGTTTCAGATAAGACATTCTAATTTCTACATGGTTGACTACTTCACCATTATTTCCCGCCACCCTTTTGGGAGGGCTGACATCGAGCAAAAGATCTATTGAGTTACTCCTGTCCATTGTTTGCTACTAGTTATGCTACTAAGATCATAGTTTTAAAATCAAATATGAACTTATGTTCTGATGTTCGCTATGGCTTATTCTGATTTCCACAATATGTATGCAGAAGATGCCAAGAAACAAACAAGCACATGTGCACACGAAAAATTTTCTTCTTTTGAAGGATTAAGTAGTGATATTTAATTTCATGATAACTATATTGCTATATGTAAACAAGATATCAACTAGATACCAAGTACATCTGCTCATACAGTTTGGTGTTCACTAGTGCTTGCCATCTCCCTTCCCTTCCTATCGTTGCCCTGGTACGATACGCTGGTTCTAATATTATTAGAAATTATGACGAACTTGGATACATTTACATTTAAAATTTTGCGGGGAAGAGACATATATATTCTACTCATGAAGGAGATGGAATGTTCAAGCTGCTTGGGAGGTTAATTTGTTTTGATCTTCTTAACTGAGATTACATTGTAGTTTGCACTTGTTTTATGTTAGGGGATGGGATACCAGAGTAGAGGAGTTTCCTCTTGGTTTGATTGGAATAGGTTATGAAACTTTGGGGGTTTGGACTTAGGAGAGGAAAAAAGATGACTAAATGTTAGAGAAGTGTCTATGGAGGTATGTTAATGAATACTAGCCTTATGGTGACAAATAATAGAAAGGAAATGTAGAACCTGAAACATGGGTAGATATGACTAGAGTCATTCTCATGTGAGTCTTGAGTTTGGAACAGTGTAATGAAGGGCCAAGGGAGCTTTAGTTAGAGAGCAAAATTTAGAGGAGGCTATGGGGAAAGAATCAGAATAATGCAGAATTGATCTCGAATGAGTGAAAGACCAGTAGGAGATCAATTGCAAATGGATCAATGTTATTGGGACGAACAAATTCAATAATAGAAAATTTCTCTCTCTCTCTCTCTCTCTCTCTCTCTCTCTCTCTCTCTCTCTCTCTCTCTCTCTCTCTTTCTTTAACATATGAAAGCAGAAATAAAAAGATATGACTTGGGGCATCACTGATCATTCTTGCAAGGCATCTCACCTAAGGTTCGAGGCCTCACCGATATCTCGGTAGAAAAACTCTGTTTTTTCATGTACCGAGACGAGACATTCCATGAGTCAATAAACGTGCAAGATCTCGGCCGAAATTTCGGTATCTAGCTGAAATGACACAAAGTCAGTTATAAAAATACCATGTTTCGACTTTTCTCGGTTGAAATTTCGACATATTCTCGGTAAATTCGGCTGCTTTTCGCCAGTTTGTGAAGAAAGCAGCTCCAAATCACTTATTTGCTCCAAATCTTACCAAAATAAGCTTGGAACACTTGGATTTGATGCTCAAGAACAACATTTGGAGGAGATTTGCTGCCCAACAACCTTCCTTGGAGGGGATTTGAACTTGAAGGCCGGGTACTGGTTCAATATTAGGATGAGCATATAGGGATAGGGGTGACTTGGTACTTGGTAGTTTTTGTCTTGTATGGTTAAATGTTGACTCAAAATATATTTGACACTGTATAACAAACAATGTTAGTGTATGATTTATGAAATGGTTCATAATTTGACGTCTTTTCATTCCTATTGCTTATTTAAGTTGTTCTACTTGAATTATATGTGTTCTAATACTAAAGATTGTGTGGAATAGGTCATATCAGTATATATATACAGCGTACACTACCAAGCTAGGGTCCTAAGTCAAACTACCATTTTGGGTTTGATTTTTAAAAACTAAGGGTTCCACCATGTTTATCTAAAATAGTCTGTCTTGCAAGTTTCAGGTCATATGACCCCTGAAACCAATGGCCAAAATTTGAAGAAAAAAAAAGTATTAACTCAGCCGAGATCTCGGCGAGTTACCAAGACAACTCGGTTTTTTGGCTGACCGAAACCAGCCAAGATACCGAAACCTCGAACCTTGATCTCACCCAGCAACACTGCTTCCCACGGTGGATCTCTGCAACCCATTTAGCTTCACCACCGAACTGACATCTCAAACTTTATTTCTCCCTACTTCTCGGCTCTTTGACCTTACACTTCATTTATATAACAGGAAATAAAAGATAACTAGCTAATCAGGAAACTTCCTCCATGCAAACTAGGTGCTGGCTAATTATTCAGTTTCCTAAAAGATAGGAGACTAGAAACTGCATTTCATAAAACTCTTAAGAATGGGTTCTGCTAGAAAACCAGAATCCTGTGACCAGACTTAAGGGGAAGGAGAAGAAAGAAGAAGAGAAAAGAAGCAGAGAATGACACACACCGTCATGGAAATCTGGTCTGCGATCTTGGATAGTTAAGTCAAGATTGCAGGCTCTGTTATATTATAATATAAAGAGTTTAAACAGCAAAGGACAATTCTGCCCCTAGCCTAGCTAACCTACTTACAAGAAAACAATTAATAAATAACTAAAACAACCTCTCCTAGCCGACTAACACTAAGATACTTTAATTGACTAAAACACCCCTAACATTAATATCTCAACAGGTTCCACCAGAAGTTCTTCCTGCTGGCATTAAATCTGAATATAAAAAATCCTAAAATAGCCCCCACAGTAGTAATATAACCTAAAAATAGGATTTGTATAACTTCCATATCGCAAACCAATTCTCCTCCATATTGGGCCCCATTATGCTGGATTATATTGAAGGAGTTATGTTTCGGTCAAACTTAATTTGGTGTGCGCGAATGTTGTCAAAATCGCTCTGAATGAAATATTTTTTTAGAAATCAAAACAAATTAATATTTTACTACACTTTTGGTTTTTAGCAATGTTTTACCATATTAAGATTTATGTAATTTTTAGATTTGAAAAAAACCCCAATATTTAAAAGTTGAAATTGCACCTACCACCGAAAATCTAGGTTTTGTTCTTGAACTGGAGGGGTTGACTCTTTATCCTTTTGGAATTTAATTCTTTAACTACTTTTATTGGATTCAAATAGGAGGGCATTTGCTTATTTATGAATAATATTTTAAATAAAAACGTTTACTTAAATGATATTAGGCATAAATAAGTGTCTGTCCTGGTTTGCCACTAAGTCAAACTCTTATTTGGACTTTGTTTTTTTAAATTTGATAGTGCCATTGTGTTTAAATGACCCAAAATAGTATGTATACCAAGTTTCATGACCAAACTAGGTCAAAAACCCACTAAAACCATCAACAGAGTTAAAAAAAATAAAATAAAAAAATGCACCAACTCGCTGAGATCTCAGTCCAACTTGGTTTTTTGGTTAGGTGAAACCAGTATCGAAACCGAGTTCTCAAACCATGGATGTGGGTCAAAATTGGTTCAGTATTAACCCAACCAGACCACAAAAGATTATTTTCCCTCTGCCCACAATTTGCATCAGCTCCCCTCTGCTTAAAAAAAAAAAAAAAAAAAAAAATCATCCACGAGTTTTGCAACGACGATGGATCAAATTTGCTCGTTCACCCCTCAAGTGAAAGTAGGTTTTAGTTCATCGATTTTTGTCTGCAGTCCCTCCAATGCTCTGGTACCACATAATACAGAATCGATCCAGCGAAAGACCAGTGGGAGATTAACTGCAACAAGATCAATGATATTAGGGACAAACTAAATGAATACTTTTTTTTCTTCTTTCTTTTTATATTTGAAAGCAAAAATAAAAAGGATATGAATTGGGCATCCCATCTTATCCTCGATCAGCATCCCACTGATCATTCTTGCAATACATCTCACCCAGCAACACTGCTTCCCACAGTGGATCTCTGCAACCCGTCCAGCTTCACCACCGAAGTGGCATCTCAAACTTAATTTCTCCCTCTTCGGCTCTATGGCCTTACACTTTATTTGTAGAGCAGTAACATACTATAACAGGAAATAAAAGATTACAAGCTATTTAGGAATCTTTCTCCATGCAAGCTAGGTTCTGGATAATAATTCAGTTTCTTAAAAGATAGGAACTAGCAACTGCACATCATAAAAACTTTTAAGAATGGGCCCCACCAGAAGATCTTCACGCTGGTATTAAATATGTATATAAAACTTCCTAAATAGCTCCCATGGTACTAACAGATCCTAAAAAGTAGGATCTGTATAACTTCCATATTGCAAAACCAATTCTCCTCCATACTAGGTCCCACTATGCTGGATTTTAGGGAGTTGAATTCTCCAATCGTAAAGGTTAATGTGGGTCAAAACTGGTTCGTTATTAACCCAACCAGACCATAAAAGATCTATTTTCCCTCTGCTCACGTTCTGCATCAAAGAATTTGTTAAAATGATTAGTTTGGAAAAGGAAAGGTTTATGAAATATGTCAGAGGTTATACTTTCTTAATGATTAAAAATATTCTATTTTATTTACTAGTTGAATGAATGGTCAGGATATTCATTTGAACTGGAATCCCATATTAAGACGAAAAGTTTGGAGTATGTGATTGAGCTCATTAGAGTCATTCAAATCCTAAAGGAAGTTCCTTTTTGAAGGAATGATACTGGAGGAGATTGGTGGGGGTTAGATAGGATGAACCGTAGGTTCAGATTACACACCTCTTTTACTGGATCTCAAGAAAACCCTAAAACAGAATTTAGTTTGTTGTTGTTGTAATAAAGTCAAAGTTAACCTTGTCTGATATAGGTCAGATTATAGTCAATGGTCATAAACTATCAGAGTAAACAATTCCTAAAATATCTGCGATGTTTCAACAGTCGGATTTGGGTCAACAGTCAAAACAGTATCTTATGAAACCCAAAACCAGAATTTTAGGAAATTTGTTACAACAGTGGCTAGAACCTTGGTTGAGGGTCACTTCTGGGAAGGCCTTCATGCCCCAAAATGTGGGCTGAATCTAAGGAACAGATTCCCGTTTATTGCCAATGTCGATGTCAGCCAAATAAGGCCCAAAACAGGGCTGCCGCTAGCTTCTGTTTGATGGCCCTATCTGTGTTTAAATCCCAATGTAAATAGTAAATGAAAAACAATAAAAAATTATTATCAACCCTTCCAAACTCAAGTTAAATCAACTTCAGCAATCACCATTGACAGTATATGAAATAATACTTACTTGAGAAGAGAAAAACAGAATATGGAGAAGGGGATATGACCATTAATTCCCACCAACATCCTAGATCGGAATCTCTCTAATCCTCGAGTTTCTCACTTTTCAATCACTCTCACAGCAGCATACTTTCTCTGCAGCAAAAAGGCAACATCCAATTCTTCATCAATCAAAATCGTTGGTGGCCAAATAGCCTTACAAGTTGTTTATTTAAAAGAGAAAGTAATGTAGAAGGGGTTCAATTAAGAACCACTCTACAGTAGGATCGTTAATAGTTGCAGCAGATCATCAATAATGGAAGGAACTGGGGGCAGAACTGAATGCACAACCCAGAAGATTGCAGATTTCGATGGAGGAATGTGGAGAAATGCTGCCTTGAAGTTGCAGCAGGAACTGAGTGCAGAACTGAATCCGCAAGGTCTGAATAACCTCCTTATGTTGATCAGCAACAGCAGCAGCACTTCAATTGGTGGTAGGTTGACCCAAATCTTCAAAGGGTATCTTCATAATAGTTTATTGCAGTCACAGAAACAGCACAGCAGTGTATAACGAACAGGGGAGGGAGGAGACGAGAAGATGGAAGAAGGGGGTAAGGGGATGGGCTTTCTCAGCCCTGGGTCTCTCACCCACAACCATTCCAGCTGTTGAACAGGGGTTTTACTCCCATAATCGAGTGCAAGAATGCCTCAAAACTTCATTCGTTAATTCTGTGTCAATCAATTACAATAGCTGCCTTTTTATAGACTGAGGCTAGGCTACAAAAATAGAAAATAAAACTTAGCAACTATTTGGAAAATAGAAACTAATGAAAATAGTAACTAATGGAATAGAAACTGAATGAAATTAGTGTTAAAGTCGATAGTTATATGGGGGCAAATAAGTCTTTGTGTCTTTATTTATTTCTGTTTTTATATTTCAGCATATGTAAAGGCAATTCTGTCCAAGTTATTTCTGTTTTTATAAATAAGTATTGAATAACCTGCGTGAGATAACTTCCATTCTCTCACGCAGGTCTCCTCTTCTACGACCTGCTCTCTTCCTCTTCTCCTCTCTCTTCTTCTTCTCTCTTCTCTTCTATTTTCCCTAGTCTGGTTTTCTAACTGCTGATATTATAACATGGTATCAGAGCTTGATTAATCAGATTGGAGAAACCCCCCACGATCCTCTTCTGGTTTCCCTTCATCGATTTTTGGTTTGTGGTGTACAGCCACCTATAGCTGCCTCTTCTATGGTGTAATTCCACTCCTTGAAGAATGAATGGAGTGATATTTATTATTTAATACCTGATCTGATGATTGATTGGAGTTCTCCCTCAATGACTCTTGAAGACTGCTGAGATCGACTCCAGGGTACAACCCTACAATTATCGAATTTTTTTTGGGGAAGTTTTTGCTTGATGCCCTGTGGTTCCAGCCTACTTCTACATGTTATTTAGTGCTTCTGGAGATTATTGTACCCTGTTTTGGGGTGATGGTGCTGCTGCCTTGAAGTTTTCCTCTTCTCAAAAACTCTGAGATCGATTCTGCCTGGCTGCTTTGGAATTTTACTGTTCTGGCTGCTTCTATTGGTGTGAGACTGCTGCTGTCTATTACCTCTATTTTTGCTGAAGATTATTCACCTCTTATTATCTGCTGCTGCTGTTGATTACTGCTGGTTTTGGTTGCTTCTATTGAGAGCTATTGGCTGCTGTTTATTACTACTGTTTATTACTGCTCCTGGGTGCTGGTCCCTATTGATTGTTGAAGTTTATACACTATGGCTGATTCGAAGACCTCCAATGACAATGTGAATGTTCAGATTACATCCATAAAACTGAAGGGGGGCTCCAACTACTTATTGTGGGCACAGGCTGTTCAAGTTTATATTATAGCTAAGGACAAGTTTGATTATATTACTTCTCCTCCTCCAGAACCTGATTCTAAGGAGTATAGTACTTGGAAAAGGGAGAATGCCATTATTTTGATATGGTTTTGGAATTCCATGGAGCCAGACATTGCTGCGAATGTTATGTTCCACACTACAGCAAAGGGAGTCTGGGATGATCTCAAGAAGACATACTCTCAAGAGAAGAGTATGACACGTATCTTCGATCTATATGAGAAACTATTTCAATTTCAGCAGTCGGACAAATCTCTCCAAGACTATTACAGTACCTTTAAGGGAATGGTTGAAGAACTAAATATGTTCCAGCCCCTGACCACTGACATTGAGAAGTTGAAGGCTCAAAGAAACTAATTTTTTGTGTCTAAATTCTTGGCTGGTTTAAATCCTAGTCTCAAGGCTGTTAAAGGACATCTACTTGCTGGTGAATCTGTCCCTACCTTGAATGACACCTTCTCTCGATTGCAGCGTATTGCTTCTTCTAGTTCCAAGCCCGACACCAATCCAAAAGAAAATTCTGCTTTCACTACTACTAGAGGCTGTGGTTCAGGGGGAGGACGTGGATCTGGTGGTCGTAATTCTGGTGGACAGCATATTGATAAAGCAGCCCGGTTATGTTCCTATTGTGGGAAGACCAATCACACTGTTGACACTTGCTGGTCCAAGCATGGGAAACCCGAATGGGCTCAAAACTTGGCCAATCATGCAGCTTCTGAAGATGGTTTTGATTTTGCTACACCTAGCGATTCTAAAGCTGGTTCGACCGTGGGAGATTCTTCTACCAACCTTCGTGATGAGGTGCAACAACTTATGCGTCGCATCAAGAGTCTGGAATCATCCACTTCCACTTCTGGGGCATCCACCACCACTGCCACCTTAGCTCATGCAGGTACTCCTGCTGCTCTCCTTTCTACTACTTCCACACCCTGGATCATTGATTCAGGGGCTTCCGCTCATATGACGAGTAAGTCATCAGTTTTTAGTTCTATATTTTCTAACTCTCACACCCCTCCTGTTATTGTTGCCAATGGTTCCTCTAGTCCTGTTACCGGGCATGGTACTGTATCACTTAATTCTAATATTTCACTTTCTTCCGTCCTACATGTTCCTCAATTTCCTTTAAGTCTCCTTTCTGTTAGCCAACTTACTAAAAACTTAAATTGCTCGGTAACCTTCTTTCCTTCTTACTGTGTTTTTCAGGATCTTCACACGAGGAAGACGATTGGTGGAGGGTGTGAGAAAGATGGCCTATATTATTTGCATGGCGCTGCCCCGTCTGCTTCGGCTGCAGCTACTACTGTTGGTGGAGAGTCTCCGTTTCGATGGCATTGTAGGCTAGGACATTTATCTTTATCTAGATTACAGGTTGTTTTTCCCAAGTTTAGGAGTTTAAATAAGTTAGAGTATGAGGGCTGTGAGTTGGGCAAGCATCATCGTGCTACCTTTCCATCTCGCTATATGCCCCGTAGTAAGTCTTTATTTCCTTAGTGCATTCAGATGTGTGGGATCCTTGTCATGCTAGCAATAGACATGGTTTTCGTTATTTTGTCACTTTTGTGGATGATTTTTCCCGAACTACTTGGTTGTACCTTTTAAAGGATAGATCAGAATTTTTAACTATTTTTCAGAATTTTTGCAATGAAATAAAGACTCAATTTAATGCTTCTATTAAAATATTTCGGTCTGATAATGCTTTAGAGTTTGTTCAAAATGAGATCTCATCTTACTGTGTTTCGACTGGGATGATTCATCAAACTAGTTGTTCCTATACTCCTCAATAGAATGGAGTTGCGGAACGGAAAAATAGGCACTTACTTGAAGTTGCCAAGGCCCTCATGTTGCATATGCAGGTGCCCAAATATTTTTGGTGTGATGCAGTTTTTACTGCATGTTTCTTGATTAATCGCATGCCCTCTTCTGTCCTTGGTGATAAATCACCTTTTTCTATTTTATTTCCTGGTGTTTCGAGTTTTAGCTTGCCTCCTAGGGTTTTTGGGTGTGTTTGCTTTGTTCATAATCTACATCTCCATTGTGATAAGTTGGACCCTAGGTCCACCAAGTGTATCTTCTTGGGTTACTCTAGGACCCAAAAGGGGTATAGATGCTATGACCCCCTCACTCACAGACAATTTGTGAGTGCGGATGTCACCTTCTTCGAGGGCACATCCTATTTTTCTGACAATCCTACTGTGTCCAGTGATCCGTTAGCTGTGTCTGAAGCTCCTCCTATTCCTGCCATTGTTCTTATGACTACTCCACTACAGGTGTACCGGCGCAAGAGGCACTTTGGGCAGCTCCATATGAATCAGCCTGGCCCGTCTGCATCGCTTCCTGCACCTCCCTCAACCTCTGGTGGAGATCCCACTTTACCTGTTCTTCTTGTCTCACCAGTTTATCCGGATCCAGATGACTTGCCCATTGCCACTAGGAAAGGTAAACGCTCTTGTACTCAAAAGTCTTTAGTTACTTACCATATTGAGCACTTTGTTTCTTTATCCCATCTTCCTTCTTGTCCCCATAGTCTTGCTACGTCTTTGTCTTCATAAACTATTCCCCACATTCATACTGAGGCTCTTCATAATCCTGCCTGGAAACAGGATATGAATGTGGAAATGGATGCTTTATTGACTCGACATACATGGGAGTTGGTGGATTTACCTCCTGGTAAAGACCTAGTCAAGTGTCGATGGGTGTACACTATTAAGTACCATTCTGATGGGTCTGTTGAGCGGCTTGAAGCCCGCCTGGTAGCTAAAGGGTATACCCAGACTTATGGTGTTGACTATTTTGAGACCTTTTCTCCTGTGGCTAGGCTGAATTCTGTTCGCATCATTATCTCTTTGGCTGTGAATTTTGCGTAGCCGTTGTATCAGTTAGACATCAAGAATGCCTTTCTTTATGGTGACCTACTTGAGGAGGTCTATATGGAGCAACCTCTAGGCTATGTTGCTCAGGGGGAGAATGGTGGTCGTGTGTGTAGGCTGCACAAAGCCATTTATGGGCTAAAACAGTCTCCCTGTGCATGGTTTGAGAAGTTTAGTTCTGTTGTCACACAATTTGGTTTTACTCAATGCTTCTCTGACCATTCTGTGTTTGTTCGCCGCCAAGGAGAGAAATTGGTGATTCTAGTGGTTTATGTTGATGACATCATTGTGTCAGGAAATGATGAAAATGGAATCCAGGAGGTGAAAAGTTACTTACAACAGCACTTTCAAACTAAAGATTTGGGCCAGCTTCACTACTTCCTTGGGATTGAGGTTATCCGAAGCAAGAAGGGAATCAGCCTGTCCCAAAGGAAATATGTACTAGATCTGTTGACCGAAACTGGTATGCTTGGTGCAAAACCAGTGGATACTCCTATGGACCCTAGTCACAAGTTTGGTTCTGATGATGGTGAGAGTCTTAAAGATGTTCATCCCTACAGAAGCTTAATTGGGAAATTGCTATATTTGACAGTCACTAGGCCAGATATTTCCTATGCTGTTGGGGTTCTCAGTCAGTTCATGCAGTCTCCTTGCAAGTATCATTGGGATGCAGCTATTCGTGTTCTTTGGTATTTGAAGGGAGCCCCTGGTAAGGGACTGATTTATCGCCCAAATAAACATATGGAGTTGGTTGCTTACTCTGAAGCTGATTGGGCAGGTTCTACTAGTGACCGTCGGTCAACTACAGGATATTGTACTTTTGTTGGGGGAAATCTGGTTACATGGCGAAGCAATAAACAGACCACGATTGCCAGGTCCAGTGCTGAAGCTAAGTATAGAGCCATGGTCCATACCACTGCAGAGCTGATGTGGGTTAAGTCTCTCCTTCTTGAGATGGGGTTTTCTATTCCAACCCCGATGAAGATGTTTTGTGACAACCAGGCAGCCATCTACATTGCTAGTAATCTCGTCTTTCATGAGAGAACTAAGCATATAGAAGTGGATTGTCACTTTGTTCGCAGTGCCGTGTTGCAGAAGCTGGTTGAGACACCTTTTGTCTCTTCATCTGATCAGATTCCTGATGTGTTCACAAAGTCTCTATTTGCTCCTACTTTCCGGTCTTGTTGTAACAAGCTGAGCATGGGTGATATATATGCTCCAGCTTGAGGGGGAGTGTTAAAGTCGATAGTTATATGGGGGCAAATAAGTCTTTGTGTCTTTATTTATTTCTGTTTTTATATTTCAGCATATGTAAGGGCAATTCTGTCCAAGTTATTTCTGTTTTTATAAATAATTATTGAATAACCTGCATGAGATAATTTCCATTCTCTCACGCAGGTCTCCTCTTCTACGACTTGCTCTCTTCCTCTTGTCCTCTCTCTTCTTCTTCTCTCTTCTCTTCTATTTTCCCTAATCTGGTTTTCTAACTGCTGATATTATAACAATTAGGAACTACTAAAGGCTTTATAACTTAGCATTCTAAACATGCAAAGATAATCAAATAAGAAACTACCTAATATAAACTGAAAATAGAAACCAAACTATGGTAGCATTAGGATAGTAGGATCTTCTCCACTTGATGGGCCCACAAGATCTTCTAAAAATCAATCCCAAAAAGGCAAATTTTGGCTTTGACACTGTTCACGTGAACATTATTTTAGTCTTCAACTTGGGTCTTCTAGAAGGATTCCCATCAAGGCAATATGGGCTGTGACACTGTTCACGTAAATAGTAATTCCTGACTCTTTTCTTTGTGCTTCTCTTCTTCCTTCGGGATTAATTAATGAACTCCCCTACATCAACACTCCGTGGCTTGAAAGCATTCGTCCCCAACAAATGTAAAAGTGACATGTACTGCTTGTGTAGAGATCTGGGTTGAGTCGCTTAAAATCGTCCACATGGATCCAAGTGCAATCAATCCTCGGTTGTCCCTCCCGTTTGACAAGAAAGGAATGATGGCCGTCACCATTCCATACTATAGTGTATTTAGCATTGATGACGTCTTCAATCTCGTCCTTCAGTAGTGTAGCCAACTGAGGTAACCGAAGAGATGCTCTGTATCACCTTCATTTGAATGGTGACCCATGTAAAGAGTCAAATCTGCTACGTTGAAGACATTCTTGATGGTCATATTTGGTAGGAGTTCAAGAATATAAGCATTAGGGCCAATCTTCTTCGGCACTTTGGACCATCTTTTGCGGATGCAGCTTGTTGTTGGTGCCCAGAGCAAACCTTTCTGGTGTTATTTGTACCATCACCATATCTCAGGGTTTGAACCTGACATAACGATGCTAACAATCAGCCGTAGCTTTTACATATGTCATTATTAAGAACAATGTGTTGACGTACATCAGTGTGCACCTTAGTAATATGCTAAATAAATTCGTGCATGAGAAGGGAGGGGGACCAAGTCAATCAACCTCTTAAGCTGAACTTGAGTATGATCTCGAATGGAGTACATCCAATAGTGTGATTAACCGAGCTGTTATAAGAAAACTTGGCTATTTCGAGTATGGACGGCCCAGTTTTCTCATAATCTGTCACAATGCAGCATAAGCCAAACTTCGATTGACGACCTCTATATGACCGTCTGTTTGTGGATGAAAGTCTGTAGAGAATTGCAACTTTGTATTCGTCTTCAACCACGTCTTCCAGAAATGGGACATAAATTTTACATCTCGATCCGAGACACCTACTTTGGCTATCCATGTAGACGTACAACCTCTTTGAAAAAGAGGGCTGCAATGTGAGTTGCATGAAAAGTTTTCAGGCATGGAATGAAGTGTGCCATCGTGGAAAACCTGTCAGTCACCATGAATATAAAGTCATGCTTGTCCTTAGTAGTGGTTAGGCCAAGGACGAAGTCCATGCTAATGTGAGGAACAGGCAACGGGGAATATAAGCCAGTGTTCTGGTTTGTTCCTTTAGCTAGCTGACATGTGCGACACTGTTTGATTACATGCTCAACATCCCTTTGAAGATGTGGTCAATAGTAGCGGTCAATCACCTGGAGGAGGGTTTTATCATGTCCAAAATTTCCTCCCAATTCTTGCTCGTGCAATGCCCTTATGAGATGCTGTCGTAGATATGATGCGAAGATGCATAGTCGAGTACCCATGAAAAGAAAGCCATAATGGAGAGAATATTTAGGATCTCTGTCTCCTTCTTGTGATTTTTTTTGTATAATGGAGAAGTCCCGGTCTGTAGGGTACTCATACTTGATGTGGTCAATACTCAGAGCATGTGCTGAAAATGTATGTAAGGTTAACACCTTCTGGCTCAATGTGTTAGCCTTAGTATTTTCTTTTCCTACCTTATATTTGCGAGTGAAAATAAATTCCTGCAGGTATACCATCCATTTAGCATGTCTCTGGCTTACCAACTTCTAAGAATGTAGATTCTTTATGGTCGGTAAACAAGATAAATTCTTTGCCGATTAGGTAATGCTGCCAGTGCTTTAACACTTGTACCACCGCGTACAATTCCAGGTCGTATGTAACACTTCTTGGCATCGTTCAGTTTCTCACTATAGAAGGCTATAGAATGACCTCTCTACATGAAAACACTGCCGATGCTGATGTGAGAAGCAACTGTAGCCACTTGAAACACCCTATAAAAATCAGGAAGCTATAGAAAAGGTGCCTTTGTCATTTGCTGCTTGATGAGAGTGAAGGCTTTGGTGACTGCGGGTGTCCACTTGAATTTTCCCTTTCCTTAAATGCATTCTGTGATAGGTGTCATAATGGTGCTGAAACCTTTGATAAAGAGCTTATGGATAGATGCCAAATCATGAAAATTGTGCACTTTTGTAAGTGTCTGTGGAGTAGGCCAATCAACAATATTTCGACCCTTCTCCGTATCACTTCGACACCCTTTGATGATACTATAAAATTCAAGGAAAATCTCCATCTCTCTCTTTCTTCTCTTGTTCTGATTTCTAACGAGTTGTTGAGAAGTTATATTTGGTTATCTGGTATCAGAGCACAATCAGTAATTGATTGCTCATTATCGACTCTGGTTTTGAAGGCTTTAAGGATCTCGGTTTGAGGGTTGCAGCACCCTATGCCGCATGTTGGTTGTATGAGGCCCTAGTTTGTTTTTAATGATGAAGAACTAGGGTCACTATTTCCTGTTTTGATGTCCCATGGAGTGAAGATCTATTGAAGTCAAGATTTGTGAAGTTATAGCTTGTGGTATTCTCTGAAATTCAGATTTTTGAAGATTATTGAGATTGTTGATTGGTCGCTACCCAGTCACTGGTTTTCTCCCAGATTTTGAAGGAAGATTGATCCCTATTAGAGGCTCTCTAGATCAATGAGTTGAGACTGATCAGACTCACTGAACAGGTTTTCTGTTATATCACTCTACACTCCATGCAGCACCATGTTTTAGGGTGAGGTTTCTGAAGTTTTATTTTTCTAATTACTCACAATCTGTCCATCAGATTAGTGTGAGTTTTTTTTTGGGGGGGGGTTGTTTATCAGTGGTATAGTACTCAGCTTGATTGGGCTTCGGAGCCAGTTGGAGCTCCTGATTGAAGACTACTGATTTCCCCTTATTAGACCTGCGGAACCCCTGTTTTTGGGTTTTTTCATTGTTTCTGTTTCTGCTGATTTGGGAATCAGATTGATTTCCACTTGTAGGGTTTTGTTCCCTAGTTTGTAAGCATCACTTGGTTCATATCTGAAGACTATTTGACTTCTCTGTTACTGCTGGTATTTCTAACCCATTAATTTGGGGTTATATTGTTGGTTGTTGAGTAATGGCTGAACCCAAGTCTTCTATCGACAATGTTAACGTTCAGATCACCGCCGTTAAACTTAATGGTATGAGTAATTATCTTTTATGGGCTCAGGCTGTTAAGGTCTATATCAATGCACAAGAGAAGTTGAAGTACCTTTGGTCTAACCCCCCCCTCCCTTTTCTATTAATTGTAACGAACCATCTAAGATGAAAACCTATGAAGAACGGGTGCGGGACAATGACACTGTTCTTATCTGTTTGTGGAATAGTATGGATCTGTCAATTGCAGCTAATGTAATGTTTCATTCCACTATTAAAGGAGTGTGGGATGATCTGGAAAAAACTCTCTCAAGAGAAAAGCATCTCCTGCGTGTATGATCTTTATGACAAACTAGTCTCTCTCAAGCATGGGGATTGATCCTTGATCAGTATTTCAACACTTTTATTGGTATAAGAGAAGGGCTCAATATACAGTGCCCTATTACTATCAATCTGGAACAACTACAACTCCAACTGGAAGATTTTTTTGTTGCAAAATTATGGCAGGGCTAAGTAATGACTACCAGTCTGTGAAGAGTCAACTACTTACTGGAGAAAAGGTGCCCTCAATGAATCAATCTTTTGCACGTCTTCAGCGTATTGTTGCTCCTCCCCGCCCTGATGTCTCACCCTCTCCCAAAAACAATTCAGCTTTTATTGCTGGTCGTGGTCACGATTTCTCTGAGAGAGGGCGTGGTTCATGGGGTGGTCGTGGTGGTAGAGGTACAAGTGGGCAGTAGAGTGACCGGCCACCTAGACATTGTACGTTTGTGGCAAGCCAAATCACACAGTTGATACGTGTTGGCAAAACATGGTCAACCAGAGTGGGTTCCTCCCTTAGCTAATGTTGCTACTTCTGATGGTCTTATAGCAAAGATATCTTTTAGTGCCACCAACCTTGCTTCCTCCTCCGGTGCTACCACATTAGGGTCTGTGTTTTAGAGATGACTAAAAGAATTGCTTAAGCTTCTCCAGAATCTGCAGCCTTCCTCCGATGTCTCTTCTTCCACTGCCACCCTGGCCTTACACAGGTACATCCGCTTCCCTTACATCCACATCTTCTACTCCGTGGATTGTTGAATCTGGTGCCTCTGCTCATATGAGTAGTAAGTCAAATCTGTTGTCTTCGTTTTCAAACACCTTTAACTCCTCTCCTGTGATACTTGCTGATGGTTCCTCCATTAATGTGACTGGCCATGGTACGGTTTCCCCTACTGAATCCATAACCTTGTCTTCTGTTCTTCATGTACACTAGTTACCGTTAAGCTTACTTTCTGTTAGTCAACTAACTAAAACTCTTAATTGTCTTGTCACCTTATCTCCTTCCTATTGTGTTTTTCAGGATCGTCAGATAGGGAGGACGATTGGTGGCAAGCTTGAGTAGGCAGGATTTTATTACCTGCATGGCACTGGACTACTGTTGTGGCTGCTATTACTAGTGTTTCTCCTCTCCAATGGCATTTTCGGTTAGGACATTTATCTCTCTCCAAACTTCATCATATGGTTCCAAGCTGCAAGTCTGTGTCTCATCTGGAGTGTAAAGCTTGTGAGATAGGGAAACATCATCGATCATCCTTTCTGGCTCGTAGTGTTCCAAGAAGTCCGTCTTTATTTTCTTTAGTTTATTCTGACATCTGGGGTCCTTGTTATGTCAAAAATAGATTAGGGTTTTTTTTGTTACCTTTGTGGACGATCATTCCAATTTACCTTGGATGTATTTGTTGAAGGATCTTTCTAAATTTTTTGCATGTGTTTAGAGATTTTTACAATGAAAAAAAGATTCAATTTGGTGTTTCTATTAAGTTTTTTCGTTCTGATAATGCCCTTGAGTACACTCAATGTGAAATTTCCACCTTTTATTCTTCTTATGACATGATTCTCTAAACCAATTGTTCATATACCCCACAGAAAAATGAGGTTGTTGAATGCAAAAATAGACAATTTTTAGAGATCGCTAGGTCTGCTAATTCATATGAATGATCCTAGTCATTTTTTGTGTGATGTCGTACTTACTACGTGTTATTTGATCAATCAGATGCCCTCTTCTGTTCTAGGTAACAAGTCACCCTTCTTTATTGTTTTTCTCGGCACACCCTTATTTTCTCTACTGCCACGAGTTTTTGATTGTGTTTGCTTTGCTAACGTTTTTCTCTCTGAAGTAGATAAGTTATCGCCTTGAGCTATGAAGTGCATATGACCTGATTACTTGTCGGCAGTTTGTTAGTGTCGATGTTACCTTCTTTGAAAATACTCTCTATTTTTGTCGTCTTATGACTAGCTCCTCTCCTGTGCTCAAAAACAATTTTGGCCCCATCCCATTGCCTGTTCGTGTTCCCTTTGATGAGGTTCTGTTGCAAGTCTATCAACGGCGAAAGCGGATAGTGCCACCTTCAGTTGCATAGCCCACCACTCAATCATCTCCTTCGACTGAGGCTCCCACTGACTTACTAGTGGCTCTTCATAAAGATACACGTTCTTGCACCCAAAAATCCATGCTTGCTTACCCGAGTGAGGATTATGTTTCTATTTCTCACTTACCATCTGCTGTCTATAATCTTACCTTGTCCATATCTATTAACTCCATTCTTCAGACTTATCAACAAACCTTATCTCATCTTGGATGGAAAGTGGTTATGAACGCAGAAATGGATGCTTTGATCTCTCGACAGACATTGACCTTGGTGAACTTGCCACCCGATAAGGATCTTGTATAGTGTCGTTGGGTGTATACGATCAAATGCAATCTGGATGGTTCTGTTGAATATCTTAAGGCCCGTTTAGTGGCGAAAGGTTTTACTCAGACATATGGTGTGGACTACTTTGAGACCTTCTCCCCAGCTGCTCGTCTCAACTCGATCTGGGTTCTTATTTCCTTGGCTGTCAATTTAGATTGGCCACATTATCAACTTGGCATCAAGAATGCTTTCCTGCTTGGTGACTTACAAGAAGAGGTCTATATGGAGCAACCTTCAAGGTATGTTGCTCAGGGGGAGAATTCACACAGGGTATGTAAACTTCACAAAACCATTTATGGACTGAAGCAATCGCTTAGGGCCTGGTTTGACAAATTCAGCTCAATTGTTTTTCCAATGCTATTCTGATCACTCAGAGTTTGTTTGCCGACGAGGTTCTAAGGTGGTAGTGTTGGTTGTCTATGTCGATGACATTATTGTATCTTGTAATGACATAACCGGTATTGCAGAGGTAAAGGCTTTTCTACATCAGCACTTTCAGATGAAAGACTTGGGTTCTCTTAGTTATTTTTTTGGTATTGAAGTACTTCGCAACAAGAAAGGTATTAGCCTGTTACAACGAAAATAAATTTTAAATCTCTTATCTAAGAGTGGCATGCTTCCTTGCAAACTAGATTGGCAATGGCATAACCGATATTGTTGGACCCACATCTAAAGCTTGGCAGAGATGATGGTGAAGTATTTGATGATTCACATCGGTACAGAAGATTAGTTAGGAAGCTTATTTATCTGACTATCACCAGACCTGATATTTCCTTTGTTGTGGGTGTATTAGTCAGTTTATGCAAATGCCGAAGAAAGTTCACTGGGTGGCAACTGTTGTATCTTATAAAGGGGGTCCCAGGTAAGGGTCTTATTTATCGTCCACACCAAAATCTTGATCTGGTTGGATGTTCTGATGTTGACTAGGCCGGTGCCGATGGTGATAGACAGTCTACTACTGGTTGTTGCACCTTTGTTGGTGGCAATCTTGTCTCTTGGCGAAGCAAGAAGCAAACTATTGTGACCAGGTCCAGTGCTAAAGCTGAGTATAGAGCTATGGATCATACTGCAACTGAGTTTATTTGGTTAAAGTCACTTCTTCAAGAGTTGAGCTTTCCCATTACTCAACCCATGAAGATGTTTTGTGACAATCAGACCGTTATCTACATTGTTGGCAATCCAGTGTTTCACGAGCGAACTAAACACATTGAGGTTGAGTGCCAGTTTGTGCGGGATGTTGTTATGAAGAAGCTGATTGTTACTCCATTTGTTTCATTTGCTGACCAGTTGCGGATCTGTTTACCTGGTCTCTTTTTGGTCCTACCTTTCTGAAGTGTTGTTACAGGCCGAGCATGGAAGGCTTGAATGCTCCAGCTTGAGGGGGAGTGTTAAGTTGGCGATAGTTTAGTGTTTGGTGTATTCACAATAGGGGGAGAATTTCCATCGTGATATGTTATTGTGGAGGGCAAGGATCCATGTTGCCGACCCCATTTAGTTGGGATAAGGCTGAGTTGTTTATAAGTAAAAGTACAGAAGGAAAAGAGGAGGATGGGTTTGGAATGGACAGGTTTGTGCAACTTCTCATTTCAATGGGACCTAGAATTACCTTTACATGGACCTGTTCCTGATTTTTTTTTTTTCTTCTTATAATTTACCTGGGACTCTGAATTGTGAAAAAAATTTAGCTAGTGATGTGGAATACTTTGTACTTAATTTCATACAAATACAACAAGTCGAGTGTGGAGTAACTATGACCAGTGTCTTCCTAGTTGATTGAGTTTACTACTCCCAATGTCAAATTTGCAAATTTTCTAGATTTTATTTTTGATTCCATGTGCCTACTATATCCATTAGATTTTATACCCATAGCTAAAAGATTCTGTACTGGTCAATAGAGTTATTAAATTTTCCATGATTTACAGTGAACAAAGTGGAGACTCTGAAGCGTTACAAGTTTAGCTTAGCTTTTGAAAATTCTGGGGAGGAGGATTATGTCACTGAGAAATTCTTCCAATCTCTGGTTGCTGGTATGTCTTCTATAGTTTTTTTCCACGTATAACATGCCCGTTTCATTTGGAGGTTTTTGGATTTCTGAGTATTTTTTATGTATTGACACCAATGTTCTGAAACCAGGCGTGCCCTTTGACATGTTTTGAAGGCCAGGTCAACTTATTTGACCAACTCGGCCAATCTGGGTTTCAGAACCATGATTGGGACTTAAAGTTCTTTTTAGGTCTGTTTGAAGTTGCATCTCTGATGTATTAAGCCAGTATTGCTAGTCTGACTTTGTCATTAAAATAAATTGTAGGTTCTGTCCCTGTAGTTGTTGGTGCACCAAATATCCAAGAATTTGCACCATCTCCTGGTTCGGTTTTGCATATTAAGGAGCTAAATGATGTTCCTTCAGTTGCCAAGACGATGAAGTACCTTGCAGAAAATGATGATGCATATAATCAATCCCTAAGGTAACACTTTTGTCTTTTATAGGAGACTTACCTATTTCACATTGGCCTATTTTCCTCATTAATTATAAAGAGAAATTCTTCAGGGGGTGGCTGATAATTCTGTTACATGTCATTGTGTAACTTCTCATTCTTCTGATTTTGGTTTTCTCAATGCAATTTGAGGCTAACATGGAGGCATCCAATAGGTGGAAGTATGAGGGCCCATCTGATTCTTTCAAGGCTCTTGTGGATATGGCTGCAGTCCACTCCTCCTGCCGCCTGTGCATTCACCTTGCAACAAAGATCTGGAAGAGTGAAGAAAAGAACCAGAAACGTCCCTGCAAGTGCATCAGAGAGACAGAAACTGTCTATCATATATATGTTCGAGAAAGAGGGAGGTTTGAGATGGATTCCATTTTCATGAGGTAATTTCATAGCCAGCCCAATATTTTTTCAAATTTGTCCATGCGTACTATTGGCTCTGATTTACCAGTTTGATTTTATTAATGTCTGCTAGTTGTTTCATTCTCCATGGTTTCATACAAGGTTTTTTTCTTTCATTTGCTTGTCTGTTGAGTGAAGTTATAACCTAACGTGTTAGGCAGTACTGCAGTAGAAATGCTTTCTCATGATTGCAGGGATGTGTATAATCTGAGTAATATGTTATGGTCAGGGATCTACTGATTCTCTGAGGCTCAAAGTTGGCAAGAACTTATTGAATCCATCATTTGGACTCATAACAGATTAAAAGTAGCTCCTATTACATATAAAATTGAAGTAATTGACCCATTTCTAACCCCACCCCCCCCCCCCCCCAATTAAAAAAATAGATGTAATTGATTCATTGTGGTGGTTCCCAGTGCCATGTTCAAACTTCATTGTATCAATTGATAGCCAACTGATTGATATGTCTACTTTTTCATTGATGTGATCCACTCATGTGGACTGGGTGCCAAGTGGTGTGAGATAAGTACTCGATGCCATAGTTAGCTAACCTATCCTTGACTCCTTTTTACATGTCTCATGCCGATCGGTAATAGGTATGCTTTTTCTCTGGACCATATCGGACTGTATTAGGGCTGTATGTTTTGATGATATTGGTAAAGTTGTTTGCCGAGTCAAACTCAGGAGTCTGAACATGGTTCTGTTCAGGGTTGAGTTCGGTTGGAATGCACTTGAATCCACAAACATTGTCTTTTTACAATTTTAAAGAATAAAATCTGCTCTCATTCCTTTTTATTGGTGGGCAGGTCCAGCAATTTGACCTTGGTAGCCTTGGAGTCTGCTGTTCTCACTAAATTCAAGTCTGTGAATCACATACCAATTTGGAAAGAGGAAAGACCTGAGAGCATCAGAGGAGGGGATGAACTTAAAATCTACAGATTATATCCAGTTGGCTTGACACAGAGGCAAGCATTATACACTTTCAGATTCAACGGGGATGCTGATCTGAAAAATTATGTTGAAAACAATTTATGTGCAAAATTTGAAGTCATTTTTGTCTAAGAGAAGAGGGAGAGGAGGGGTGATTGCCCTCTTTTTTGGGCTTCAAGCTACTGAATTGGCGGTGGTTTTTTAAGACTTTTTACAGTTTTTTTTTCCTTCTTGGTGGGGGGTGGGGGGGGGGGAGAAGATTTAACAGGTAGTAGAATGATCTGAGATGGAATACATCTTTGAAAGTATATATAGGTAGGGCAAGGGTTGGACACGCCGCCGGCTCCAGGTAAGCTAGTGGCTGTGCCCAATGGGGAAGGGTGGGATGGGGAGGGCTGGAGGGTCATTTCCACAGGGGTGTGGAGAGAGACAGACCCATATAGGTATTATTGTAGTTTTGAAGATGAACCACTCTTTATCATGGCTTATTGAGGATAAATCCCCATTGATTTTCTCCACTTCACTTCTCCAATGTTGGTTGTTTTTAAAATTTTTTTTTTTTTTTATGTTCTGCAAGCTTTTTTTGTTTTTGGGTTTTCGTCCCCACATTGTAATCAGATGAGATTTCTAGGAGATTTATTTGTAAGAATTGGATTCCAAGGACAACCTACATCCTCCTGTTTGAGGTCTGTCTCTCATGTGTGCGTGTGCGTGTGTGTGTGTGTGTGCATGCGTGCAGGTGTGATTTTTATATATTTTTTTAATTTTTTAAAATGATAAAATTTATTGGGTTGAAAAATAAATGAATACACATTCCATAATGTTTTATAAAAGATGCTTATTCTTCCTATATTTGGGTTCTATAGAGGAAAACACATAAAATGGCATAATACTATAAGGCAGTATTATATGTGTTTTATATAAGTTTTAACTATGTTCTCTAACAATTAGGTTTAAATGGATCATTCATTACCCATCAAGAGATGCCGTTTATGCATTCAATACCAACTTGGCAAAAAGTCTCATGGTCTGTGCAAAATATGTATCTTACTTGGTTTGTGCACCTAGTTTTGCCACATAGAAAAGTGATGTGGCAATTCTAACTCTTGGGATAGTTGGAAAACGATTTGGATTTGCCATGTGTCAAAATCAGCCTTAAAAAATAAACCATTGACTCTTCAATATATGACATAAAGTATCCACAAATATAAGGGCCATAACCCAGTGCTAGTCTTGCCTAGTTAAGGTTTTGGGATGGGTGAATTTGGAGACAATCCTAATCTTAGGGTTTTTTTCTCGCAAACTGACCGTTCTCAAGACTTGAACCTGGGCAATTGCCTTGGTAGTCTTGACTTTACAATGTTTGCTATCATCAAAACTAAATACACAATTCAAGTGGGCTAGCAATTTGTTTTTAGGATCCTCGGCACAACCATTTATTCCAAAAGCAATTGTTTTTTTTTTTTTTTTTGACACATTCCAAAAGTAATTGTTGATGGGGGAAAGTTGCAACTAATTCTCTTATTTAATAGCAGTGCAAAGCCCTTTACTAACCCTAGTTTGGATGTGAAGAGCTATACACCCAAATGGGTCACGAGTTAAGTGGTTAAACCATGAACCTTTACATCTGATTTACAGGGTAGATGTTGGTCCCATAAAGCCAAAAATACCCCCAACAACTACCCTTAGATTTGAACACACAACCTCACTTGAGGTCAATTGCCTAGCATAATCGGTAGTGTACTGTAAAGGCGGTAAAGCCCATCCTATTAGGAGATCTCGGGTTTGAGCCTCTTGTTCCTCACCGTTCCTTCCCCCATAGAATAGGATATAATAGAGTAGGTATCGATAAAAAAAAAAACCTGATCTCGCTGCGATAAAATTTTTTAGGA
The DNA here is from genome assembly GCF_018873765.1 of Telopea speciosissima. Lineage (NCBI taxonomy): Eukaryota > Viridiplantae > Streptophyta > Magnoliopsida > Proteales > Proteaceae > Telopea > Telopea speciosissima. The sequence continues at coordinate 18,805,586 of NC_057919.1, read as the reverse complement.
TCCTTGATGCAGTCGTTTATCCCAAAAACAATTGTTGATGGAAAGACAACTAATTCTTTTTTCTTTCTTTTTTTGGTTGGATTAAGAGCTTGTATAATAATGGGGGGGGGGGGAATTAAGGGATGGGGATAGGCCCCAAGGTGGTTTGAACTCATGACCGCTTATTTGAGGAGTTGGTCTTTTACCAACTGAGACTAGCTACGAATTGTGGACAACTGAGTTGTTTAGTTGGTCTTTTACCAACTGAGACTAGCTACGAATTGTGGACAACTGAGTTGTTTAGTTGGTTTAGGCATGTCTTGTTGAAGCATACTCTGGGCTTTGGTCACTTGATCTAGTGCTTTGAATTGCAATTCGGTGCTGGTAGGCACTACCCCTGCACACCCCCACTCTGGGTCCTACCCTTAGGGGGACCTTGGACATGTGACCTCATGCACTTTGATACCGTTTTTTAGGATCTTTGGTACAACCATTTACCTCAAAAGCAATTGTTGATGGGAAAGACAACCAATTCTCTTATTTACTATAAGCGCAATGCAAACAATTGAGTTGCTTAGTTGGTTTAGGCATATCTTGTTGAAGCATGCTCTATGCATTTTTCACTTGATCGAGTCCTCTGAACCACAATTCGGTGGTGACAGACACTACCCCTCCAACCCTACACAGTCCTCACTCCTAGATGTGCCCTTGGGAGCCCATCTAGTGGTTTATGGGCCCTCATTAGGTTAAGGGGGAAAAAAATACTAACAGTGTGGAGCCCCCTATTAACAGGAGGATGGACACAAGGAGCTATGAACCTATATGGGTCATGAGTTAAGCAACAAAACCATGAATCTTTATGTTTAATTTACAGGGTAGATGTTGGTCCCATAAAGCCAAAATCCCTAAACAATGACCCTAGGTCTTGGACACGCAACCTCACTTTGATACTATTTTATAGGATCCTTTTCACAACCATTTATCTCTAAAAGAAATTGCTAAGGGAAAAGGCACAACTAATTCTCTTATTTATTAGTAGCGCAATACGGGTAATTGAGTTGCTCAATTGGTTTAGGCATGTTTCGTCGAAGCATGCTCTGGATTTTTGTCTCGTAATCGAGTCCTCTAAACCACATTTTCGGTGCTGGCAAGCACCACCCTTCCACCCCTTGCACAATCCCCACCTCTGGCTGCCGTCATGGGTGCCCACCTAGTGGCCTATAGTCCTCATTAGGTTGAGCAGAAACAAAAAAAAGTAACACAGAGCCCCTATTAAGCGTGTATTGGATAGTAGGAGTTACACACCCATATGGGTTGGTAGTTAAGTGGTTAAGCTATGAGCTTTTATGTCCAATTTATAGGGTAGAATTTAGTCCCATAAATCCAAAAATCCTCCAACAACTATCCTAGGTCTCGAACACGTGACCTCACTTCCAAAATCAATTGCTCTTGGGAAAGGTGCAACTAATTCTCTTATTTACTAGGAGCATTGTGTGAATAACTGAGTTGCTCAGTTGGTTTAGACATGTCTTGTCGAAGCATACTCTGAGCTTTGGTCACTTCATCAAGTCCTCTTAATCGTATTTCGGTGCTTGCAAGCACTACTCTTCCACCCCTTGCACACCCCCCAGCTCGGGCCATACTATTAGGCACCCACTTAGTGGCCAATAGGCCCTCATTAGGTTGAGCAAAAAACAGAATACCAGTGCAGAGCCCCCTATTAAACGGAGGTTGGACATGAGGAGCTACGCACTTATATAGGTCATTTATGTTGGTCTCATAAATCCAAAAATCCCCCAATAGCTACGGCTCGGACTTACGACCACACTTTGATACCATTTTTTAGGATCCTTGGTGCAACCATTTGCCTAAAAAACAAGTGTTGATAGGAAAGGCACAACCAATTCTCTTATCTACTAGCAGCGTAGTGCGGACAACTAAGTTGCTCATTTGGTTTAGGCATGTCTTGTCAAAGCATATTCTGAGCTTTTGTCACTTGACTGGGTCCTCTGAACCGTATTTCGGTGCCGGCAGGCACTACCCCTCCACCCCCTTACACAAATCCTCACCCTGGCCCCCCCCCTTGGGCGCCCACCTAGTGGACTAAGGGCCCTCGTCAAGTTTAGAAAAAAAAAAATACTAGTGTACAGCCCCCTATTAAGCATGGGTTGGAAATGAGGCACTATACACCTATATGGGTTGTTGGTTAAGTAGTCAAGTCGTGAACCTTTATCCGATTTACAAGGTAAAAGTTATTTCCATAAAACCAAAAATCCTCAATATCTATAATAGGCCTCGGATATGCGACCCACTTTGATACATTTTTTTAGGATTTTTGGCGTAACCATTTATAACAAAAGCAATTGCTTATGGAAAAGGCACAACTAATTCTTATGTTCTCTGTATGGGGGGGGGGGGGGGAGTGTGGCTCTTGCGCACACAGGGGGCAATGAGAGCACGCACTTTGACATCAACACCCATATGGGCCACAGGTTAATTAGTTATGCCATGAACTTTTATGTTGGATTTACAAGGAAGATGTTCGTCCCATAAAGCCAACCCCCACCCCACCCAACCCACCCCTACAACTACCCTCAGTTACAAATGCGTAGCCTTACTTCTTCTTTCAATATGTTCATCCCATTGGTAGAGTTCTGTAGGATGTAGTCTAATTAAAGTCAGACCATGGAGATGAATTTTGATTCTATCTGGCCATATGTTAATATTACCTTGTGGATCCTATAATTTCATTTTTGTTTTGATAGTGAAAAATGCTAAACTCTTTGATTCTGTGTTTATTGATTAGTTCATACCACTTGGTAGGTACTCCATCATGCCTGTGGAAATTAGTCGTTTGGGTAACAGACTGAGAGAAAGAAGATGGAATATTAGTCTTGCCACAGACCAACCAACCGTATTTTTGTCGCATCCGTCTTAACTAACTAATGGACGTTTGGTAATTACACAATATAAAAATTCTTCACATTGGCTATATATGTCATGTGACTAATCATTGCTCGATATAAAAAGGATTTATTATCCATAGACAATGTCATCATCTAACCATATGTTAATTTTGAATTAAATTTGACTGTAAGACGGCCTCCCCCTCCCCATCCTAACATTGTTCATGGGATCTCATGTCTCAAAAACTTCATAAAATTGGGGGGGGGGGGGGGAGGAAGAGGTGATTTTGCTTGGTTTAACCATAGATAGTTATATCGAATTTGACACCAATGAAATCCTGTACAATAGGAAGTATTTTGGGTAACAATAAAATTATCCTTATTAATGAGTTTTGTCACTTGTGTGCCACATAGGATGGTGACAACTTATTGTTGCAACGTATGGTTACACAGAGATTTACCCAAATTAGATAGTACTTCTTATTTCTAGTGTGTGATTAAACATTAATGAATGATGTCTCTATGTTTATAAAGAACTTTGGACAAAGTTATGATAAGGGCAGGAGGCCAATACATAGTGGGACATGTACTTTAATGGTCCCTTGAATTGAATCTGATATATAAATGTCTATTTTAACAATTCTCATCTATCCAAATGGTCAGAATGAACAATCATTCTCTCACTTGACAAAAAAATAACTTCCATTGCTAGAAACCATTCTACCACCTGTCACCTACACTATGGTTCCAGGAATTTTTCTATATGAATTAACCTTCATAAATTTATTATTTTGTATAATTGGGCCAAGGTAAGCCCAACTCAGCTCAAACTTCATTTTGGGCCACTAAACCAATGATCGAATTTCGGGTTGGGATGGGTTAGAGTTAAACACCCATTGGGTAGCCCATAGAGAATCTGGAATGAAATTATCTTATTTCAAGGGGCCAAAATTGAAACCATTATTTGTTATTCTATAGGTTAAGAAATTCCATTCATGGAGGGCCAAAAGCCTGAAACAAAGGGCTCGTTTGGCAACGTTCTGGGAACATTGTCCTGCTCTAGGACGTTGTCAAAACGTTTTGTAAATGTTGCCAAACTAGGCCTAAATCAATACAAAACAATACAATTCAACAAAGCGTGCTTTGAACCATAGTAATCTAAGGCTGGGACCAGGATCCTTTGCAATACCGCTGGGTGTGCAGTGTACATCCTGCAGCACAGCAGAGGCCACGTGGCACACATGGCCTCTATTGTGCGGCAGGATGTGCACCGCACACCCGCCGATACTGCAGAGGGTTTTTATCCCTAAGGCTGTGTTTGATATGCATTCTCGGAAGAGATTCTTTGTCTAGAACACATTCTGAAACTCAATTCTTCTCTAATTTCTCACTTCAGAATACGTTCTAGACCCATAATCTATTCTGAGGATGCATATCAAACACAGCCTAAGGTTGTAGTCAAGTACATAGCATATTTGAGACTAGATCCAATGCATGAATTATCTCACAGATTTTTATACTCAGCATGGATGGAAAGCTTGGGTCTAGCATATATCCATCTTGGGCTGGCCTTAGGCTTGGGTGTTAGGCCCAAAGTAATGTACTACATCCTACTTTTACAATATATCTGTTATGCGCCTAATGGGGCCCGATCTAGTGTATAGGTTAAAGAGCTTGATTTAACGTCCTCCATCCGCTCTGAAGCTTTTGGCGTATCGCTCAAGTACCTAACAATCTCAGACTAGAGCTCTGATGTTAATTATGTACAATCGTTTAAACTTCAAATTACCTCTAAACATGAGTGAAACAATCTAAGATTATTATAAGTATCTTGATCAAAAACAGAAACATTAGGTGATGTATGAGATGATTGGAATGTTGGTAGGTGTTAGAAATTAACAACGTAGCAGAACAATGATGTGCAAAAGAAAAATGAAAGAGAATTGCACACACAAAGAACATAAAGGTTTACGTGGTACACCCAAGACGGGTTACGTCCACGGCCAAGCAATAAACCAGAACTTCCACTATTTTGACGAAAAAAATTTACAAAAAAACCTTAACCGTCACCTTCTTACGAAATAACACCCTATATATGGCGTTTTAACATGTTACAATACATAGAAACCCTAGTCCCCAATACAAAATTACGCCTCCAATATACATGACTCCCAAAAATTTGCCCACATTAGGGAAGAATCAACAGTACTTCCTTCCTGGATTAAACTGAAATTTGACTTCACCAATAAGAGTAGGACACACCACCATTTGGGTGTTGTACTGCTATCTAGGAGATTCTAGTGTTCTAGAAAAGCTCTTTGCTTATAGTTCTACAAGGTGCTATACACCTCAGTGACCTTCACCACCATCTTTAATCAACCTACCCCATTTGGAAGACCAAGTTCATGTGATCTCATTGATAACTAGGGAGACCATTTTACTGTATTATTGGATCCATTATCGATCAATCACATGTCAGCCATTTTCCAAAAAGCATTTCTACTAAGAGCTAAACTATACCTAACAATTAATAGCTGTGTGAGCTAATTAGGGGTGATGTTGAAGGTGAAACATAGGAATTAGGGTTGAGTCAGCACTGTACCCTTAGTACTGATAAGAAGAACAAAGTTAACAATTATTGGTGATGTTGAATGAGAATTATATGTATAGCTTGAAAAGGAGAATCCATGGAAGGATCGAATGAACCTTACAAAATGGTAGGCACCCCACATTTGGAAACCTAACCATTGGCTTCTCATTTTTTCCAAATATAATGTTGGGAGAGGTAATGGATGACAGATGAGAATGTGCGATAGAGACCACCACACCAACTAGAAAAAGATGGATGGATGGACATGAAATCAGTAAACCATGACTTCTCAAGTGTGGAACAATTTTTGACAACCACAAAATCTTATGTTCACCACCAGTTTCTGGCCGTATTATTAGATAGCTATACAGCAAGATCAAAAAAAAAAAAAAGAATATTCTCTCTTAATGGATGATGGGTTGGAAATGAAATCTTTAAAGATGGATAAGGAAGAGTTTTTAGTCTTCAATTGGATAAATTAAAGAGAAGTATTTTTCATCTCAAAGCTCGAATTGTTAGGAAATACTCAATCTCGCGGTTCTGATACCATATTAATGATGAGAAAAGGAAGAGTTTTTAATCTTCTAGCGGTTAGAAAATACTCATCATCATTGTTCTGATACCATGTTAAATAAATAATTAAAGATGGATAGTGAAAATTAAGTTTCGAATGAACAAAAGATATCCAACCACACGTGTGGGCTCAATAGAGATATCTTAGAGGTCATTGAAGAGGCTAGGGTAGGCCTCTGCAATATTTGATCACGTATCTTTATCTAAACACAGAATGAGGGAATGAACCAGAAGATCATAATAATGGCCCACCTTAACTCACAGTGTACGACAAACAAGCTAAACAACAAGAGCTGGGAACTTTGACTGTTTTGAGATCTCTTATCAGAAGAAGCCTTGTAGATGTGGGGTTGCCCCAAAAAGTGTGGCCATGTTATGGCTTATCTAAGTAAAAAAAAAAAAAAAATCCAAAGTGAAGCTTCATATTTAGCTTCTTTTTAGCTTCCTTCTCTATCTAAAATTTGTATTGAGAATCAATGAAATGAAGGTTTTAAGGTGAATGGTAAGAATGGAGGAGGAGGAGGAGGATATAGTGAGTGAGTGGGGTCATAATCCGCCGTATGTTCCAAGAAGGGGCTAGAATAGGAGAGTCAGCTTTTTTCTGATTTGATCCAATTTAGAGAGATATTGGGTATCTCTATATGTAATAGCATCGGTGGATAGAGATGAGGTGAAGATCTAGCTAGCTTTCTTAGATCTTCCAATATTTATTGCTTTCTTATTTTCGTTCTCTTTAGATTCACTGCCTTGTTTGGTCTACATATCTATCTCCACCATCCTTTTCGATCTCCTTGAGCCCAATTTAGTACAAACAGAGAGAGAGAGAGAGAGAGAGAGAGAGAGAGAGAGAGAGAGAGGTTAATGGGTAGCGATGGAGATGAGGTGAATTCAGATGATCTACTCAGATTATGTATCCAATCTTTATTCGTTTTTCTAAGGATAGCAAAGAAATGGATAGGATGATGGCTAGAGAGCCGACTTTATCCCTTTAAAGAGAGAGAGAGTGGTAAGCTTTGGTTGCAAAGATATCAGGCTTTCGGTTAAAGTTGATTCAATGGATCTCTCTCTCTCTCTCTCTCTCTCTCTCTCTCTCTCCACATTAATTGCTTTATTTGTAAAAGATACACCTAGATATTTCTAATAGCTTTTTTACTTCAATAGTTGAGTGGAATAAGAAAGGACAAATTAAATCTAAGAATGAGAAATATTACAAGGATTAATGAGTACTTCCATGTAATCCATGGATTATTCTTTCATGAAACTATGTGTCTATGTTGTCACTTAATCCGACAAGAGGGTAAGTAATAGATTTGCCTCTTCATAATTGTTAACAAAATGGATGTAGAAAAGAAAAAAAGGATATAGCAATGTGTGATAAGATTAAGTAATAAACTAAAGAATGCCACTAGGGAGTGAGCAAAGTGACTGCCTCATCAACCTCTATACACAAACATGTTTTTATGTATGTCACAATCTTTGAGTAGTAATAGTCCATTAAAACTCATTTTCAATGCTAAATATTCCCATTCCAACATCATTACATGTATCGTACGTGGTTCGATAAGGCGTCTACGTTCATAAAGAGATGAGAACAGAATAACGTTACAATCTCTCATCCTCACGCAACCCTAATTAATATCCACCCCCCCCCCCATCGTAACAATTTATAGGGGAACAAAAAACTACAAATTATCATAATTGCCCCCATGTAAATCTTAAAAGAGCTAGCCAGGGACAGACCTAAAATGACCATAGAAGAAGTGGTGAGGAAGGACATGCATGCATAGTCTAGGTCTGGTCCCAAGTATGACCTCGGGCAAAGCCCTTGGAGGGCAAGAATTCATGTCACAGACCTCATGCATTTAGTTGAGAGTATCTTGATGTGTTGGGCTGTGCCTTTTTCCTCTTACTATCTTTCATCTCTCTACTTATTTCTCATCCTCCATTTATCACTTTTCATCTCTTTCCCCATCCCTCTTATCTCATATTTTCATATTTTTTTAGTATAATTCTATTTTCTATATTTTGTTTTGTTTGGATCCATGTAACCGACACCCCATTATTTTGGGATAAGGCTGAGTTTGTTGTTTGTACGTACCTCATGTAATCCTGATGTACCCACTATAGTCCTGCCAATGGTGTAATGACACGTGTTCAGCCCAGGTTTATTCGATGTCAGCTCGGTCACGTTGAACCGATCTTGTACAAACCTACAGAGAATAAAACCCCACGGCCCGAGAAAATGATCGGCCCGGTTCTTATCGAGCCGATCATTTAAAAGACCGAGGCAAAGAAGGCGCAGGCGAAGAGATAATTACTTTTCCCAAATCACACGGGACACATGAGCTAGGGTCATGCGTTCGGCGTGATCTCTTAAGACAGGTGTCCACTCAAAAGACGCTCCACTTCAGAGTTTACTAGATTAAGACAAAGATCTGCTGTCAATAAAAACCTATGACGATCTGCGATTTGAAACCTATAAATAGCCAGGTATGCCATAGGTTTAAGGATATCTCTTTTTTCAAATTCTTGAATTATCTGTGCGTGCGGGATCTAATTTTGGCATCGGAGCTCGATCGACCGGCCCAGACCGGCAAGGATTGACCGATACATTGTTTTGTAGGTCAGTACAGCCATTCGGAGATCAGGACGGATCGTGCACTAACAAATCCTAAAAAAATTCCTCGGGATGCCTCAAATCCTTGACCTTTTTATGTGTATATATAGAGGAAACATGTTGTTCTTCTTGGTCTTATTGATGATATACTCTATCCAAATAAGATATGATGATTCAGTTCAGTAGCTAGTAATGGATTAGTTCCCTCTCACTTTCATTGCTTAATTAGCCCCATCTGTAGATCAATAAAAAATGACACATGTGTCGCAAAAATTAGAAAGAAAAATATGAATGAAATACACCAATTAGCCACAGGCCGTAATGTTTTGTGTGGAAAGTAAAACGTTTGGTAGGTTGGGGGCCTAGTTAGCCAATTCGGATGCTAGAAAAGATTCGAAAATTGACCATCTTTTTCATTTCAGTTGAAAATGGATAATTCGGTGTTGTTTGGTTCGAAATTGAACCGAATTGAGAAAAGATTCCTGATTTTGAAACCAAAACTGAATTGATGTGTGTCAATTCGATTCGGTTTGGCTTAAATAATCGGTTTCAGTTTTGATTCTAAATTGACACCCTGCCTTTGGCATATAAGTCGGGGAGAGTGAGACTTACCTGTGGCTGAACTTAGTTGGTTTTCTATTGAATAGAGGGTAACACTATTTTTTTCTTTCTTGTTAACGACAGTGTTCGGATCTTTGGCCCAACTAGTCCCCCTGGCACGCACATACGCCCCTATATATACGCATCGGGTCAGCACTGGATCCTAAGAGAAGTATAGAAACCATGGGGCTGGCCCCAAGGGGGTAAGAGGAGTCAAACTCAAGACTCATGTCGATTTAGGCATGCTCCCTTGTCAACTGAGTTATACTGTTGGGGTTTAATAGAGTGTAACGCTAAAATTCTATACAACAACAAAACAATATTATACCAATTAAATGGGGTCGGCTTTCAACAGTTATGATTCGGGTGTCTTTTAACCAATTAAAAGAATTCGAGTTAACGTAGCGAGTTGAGCCATTGACTCAAAATTCTAGTGAATCCATAGGATTGAAAAGGTCCATAAAGCCCAAAAGGAAAGCACGAAATATGAAGATCCAAGCCCATAAAATGGGCCCAATTAGAAAAATAAAGTTGGAAATCTAAACAGCTGGCATAGTGATAAGAAAAGAGCAAAGTATCCATTAGAAGAGAGACCACTTTCTGACGTGGAATTGACACCATTGAATCCTACACTTGACACGCGTCCAACATGATGGGAAAACACTACCATATATCGACACGTGGAATATAATGACGATAATGATGATGATTGTTAAAAATAATAAGACACAGAGGTCAAACGTAGAGAAGAAAAAAAAAAGGTTATAAACAGAAGGACGCGACATAAAACATGAAACACCAAAACTAAACAAAAGCCAGACTCCGTACTTCAAACTTTATTAAAAAGTTTTACAAGTACTGTGACACGTATTAAACCCATGCCCTGATGCCCCGCCTCTTCATGTGCTTCTCTTTTTTCTATCTTTATTCCTCTCTTTAATTTCCATTATTTCTCTTCTTCATGTGGCCAAAATATTCTTTCTGTCGAAGGTACAGGTTGCTGCGCCAAACACATGGGGTTTGGGTGAAATAATCGCTCTTCCCCCCCTCCTTCTGAATGGTAGAAATACTCACTCCATGTGTCTAAACGCAGCATATATTATATACCATGGTGTAGTCATTACTATTCCTATGATTTGAAGTATAGGTATCATATCGATCAATACATATATCGGTTTTACTAGTTATCGATGTTAATGTCATATTAATCTTGTATTAATGAAACAGTACGGAGTACAGAGTATAGACAAAGGGTAAGTCAACAAAACCCCTTTCTTAAAGAAAATCATATAGACATAAGACAGCGTGAATTGACTATTCAGCTTCATTTCTTTGGTTGTAAATCAGGTAGCAGCAAAATTTCATCCCCGTATTAAATCCTTATTAGATCCGATACTGTTCACTAAAACCATGGAGGGTCTATTCCACTAAGTCAGAAATACGTCCTTAGAATGCCTAGACCTATCGGATTCAAATCCTCTACTGCCCAACTGCCTGGCAGGACGGTACTACCAAGACACAGTAAGGTGGGAAATGACCACCTTATCCCTGTCCAAGCACCTTACCCGAGCAGGGGTAAGGCGGTCATTCACCGCCTTGCTGTGTCTCGGTAGTACCGTCCTGTCGAACAGCTCGGCAATAGAGAATCCAAATTGAGACCTATCCCACGTAACCTCATAGGCTAACCGGTCAAACTATCTCCTCTTTAGGATAAAACAAAACGAATATATACCAACTCCATCTTATGAGTTCACATGGATACCATCATCATCATCATCATATATTAATTCAAATGGAGACTAGTAAAGAATTAGTATGGGATTAGAGAATGTATTTACCAAACCTCTCCCCTTTCTCCCCAACCCCCCACAACAAAGAAAAGTGGTAGTGGCATGATTGATGGTTTTCAAGACCTAGCTATTAGTTAATATCTTTGCTTCTTTGATTCTAATTTTTAGGGTTAAAACCACTTTTAAGTTCCAATTTGATTAATTTAACCAATTTTGATTAGATTATAATGTAGTACCATAAATAGACTAATTAAGGACTGCGGTAAATGGGAATCCATTCACCATGGGACTTCAGATGCAAGTCGAGGATATAGGAAAGGTATTTTGGAGAGCATACTAAAACCCTATGTATAAAAGTTTGTGTGACCCTAGGATGCATGGTGTGGTGAAAGAAAACTTTCTACATAAACTAATACAAACATGGGCAAAAGATAATTGTCTAATCATATAACGCCCAAAGTGGTATCAACATAGATGCAATTTTTTTATTTCATGAACTATCATACACTCATATATGTTTGGTTCAACTAGTAGTGAAAGGGAAGATCGATGAAAACACGACATGACACGTAACCCTTGTGAGAGTCTTGGGAAGAAATGGTATTCAATCATTTCATATTAAAATTGAGAAATACGTAGGTGCATGATGATTTAAGCTTTGAATGAAACTATGAAAGAAAGCAAGTGCCAAGAAGGAGTCAGGGACCCAAGATTAAGGGCCGGAGTTCGTACGTGTAATATTTTTCTTTCTGCAACTTCATGATCCCCGTCCCTTCAGGTTGTCTCTTCTGTCTCTCTCTCTCTCTCTCTTTCTTGCTCCCTCCACGGCTAGCTGCTCTTCAACCATGAATGAATCTACACAACAGAGGCATGGAGACAGAGTCAGTGCAGAGAATATACGATCATATATATATTCAACAGAGACGACCAGAGACGACCAGAGGGAGATCATTCAAGATTCGATCCTCCATCTCCATTTTTGCCTTCTCTCTAAATTTTAAATCTGCTCCTCTATGGTGTGGAGAGAATAACAGAGAAGGATTTATTGTCGGAAAGAGAATTATTAGATTATGGGTCTTGCCCAGAAAACAATGTTGCCGCAAACTACAATATCTATATGCACGCTGCTCTCTGCCTCAACATGACAACTAAAGGAGATTCTAACGTATATGTTAAACCCAGCCTATGGTTGCCACCTCACCCACCTGGTTTACCACCATCATCATCTCTGCAGAATTGCTGCAGAGATGATGCATGAGAACCCTCAATGGGGTGGGTATGGATCCCACAGCCTATGGAAGGTTTGGATCTGTTCCCACTGCTCCCCATATGGGTAGTTAATCGTAACCCTCTAGAGGTAGGGTCCATCCATCGTGCACCATACATGATCGGATTGCTTTCTCTTTTCCTTAAATTATATATATATATACATCGTGCACCATACATGATCAGATAGCATTCTCTTTTCCTTAAATTTTATATATATATATATATATATATATATATATATATATAGTTAGATTGATCTTTAAAAGATGAATGTCAGCGTAAGTAAGCTCCACTTTTCCACTGGATACAACTCTCTCTCTGTTATGTACTTAATGGGGGATTGATCTAGTATATGGGCGTTAGATTAGGCCAGTTTAGTATAAGAAAGGTTAAAGGGCATGTGATGGTAGTAATAGAGACTTAGGTTGATAGGATCAACCCGCTTGAAGGAGTATTACCCTATTTTCGTATCTTGTTGTGTAAGCAAGTTAGAAGTCAGATTTTTTTGGGTTTTCGTGTTAGGGTTTTGAGAAGAGAGTTTTTGCCGTCGTTTGAGTGTTCTTAAGAGATCTCCACTATAAACTTCATGCATTACATAGTGAATCATCTTCAGCTTCGCCTGTGGACGTAACACAACATATTGATGTGTGAACCATGTTCAATTTGAAGTAACATAACCCACGATGGACCCCACGTGCCACTATACTGTCCGCTTTGGTTAAGGTTCTCCGTACAATTTTAAAATGCATCATATCATGTGAAGGTTGGCCGCCACTTATATGCACATTCTATAGCCTAAGTATAGTTGATGTGAGACTAAATTCTGTGGTACAACGTCCAAACTTCCATTGCAGAATCATACCAACAGCATTCCCCCACACTCTGGTTCTGATACCAATAAAGTGCCACAGTCCACGATAAACCCCACATATCAATGTCCGCTTTAGCTAAGGTTCACTATAAGACTTTAAAGCGCATCATATCATGTGAAGGTTGGCCGCCTCTTATATGGACATTCCATGACCTAAGCACAATCAATATGAGACTAAATTCAATGACACAACACAATCTTGGTGTTTGTTTAGACTATTGCAAACCTCACAAGTCACAAATAGTCCTATCTGAACATATCACTCCAGGTGTAGAGAACTTTATTAAACAAGGAGATTAATAAGTACAAATAATTTTTCTAAGATGTGATTAGACTGCAAGGCTCCATCCAATCTATTACGTAAGGATTTCCTTTCTTTTTAGTTTAGCTATAATGACTCTCAATAAATTCTTGTTTATTATTAGATTTGGGTGCTAAATATGTTGACAATGATAGTTGCTTTTATCATTCTATGCCTTAGGCCGCAAAGTTTTCTCTATTAAAGGCCTCTCTCTCTCTCTCTCTCTCTCTCTCTCTCTCATTGGAATCATATCGATCATCATTTATGGTCTTATATATACTTCGATTATTACTACAAGTGCTTTTGCTTTATCCTGTAGAGAATTTCTCTGGTTTGACTGTTTGAGATAGAGAGAGATAGAGCTCTATGGTCACAATTTTAGCCTTTACAGCTCAAGGATTAAATAAGGGGAAAAAAACAGAAAGAAAGAAAGAGAGAATAAAGAACCCAATGACCAATTGCTGTGCGGATTGTGATCAGGCTTTAAAAAGATCCTATCAATTTTCAAAAGAAGAAAGCAGGATAAAACTAGCTGTCTTCCAACTGGGGATTGCAATATGTCTCTCTTCATAAAAGTTGTCTTGGAAATACATAAACAGACCGGAAGATGGGAAAGGTTTGTGGACTTAAGTCACTTTGGATGGCCTCTTGATTTGAGGTCATTCCAACAATTTACCAAGCTCCCATCATTGTGTGAGGTCTGACGAGGGTCATAATGTACGTAATCTTATCTCTGTTTTCGTAAAAAGATTGTTTTCAAACTTAAACCGTGACCACTTGATCATAATGGAACAATCTTAATCATTACACCAAGGCCCGCCCTCTACTTGTATCGATCACTACCCATATGTCACTCAAAAGTTTATACGGCAGCTAACTGAGTGTAAAATTTTTTAAATTTTCAAACAAAATAAAACTTGGTAAATATAGAGACTATGAGAAGGTGCATGGACATGTATGGATGGTGATAAATATAAGGATGTGGGTATTATTCGATTGAAATCTGAGTTGAGAAATTTTTTTTTTTAGCCCCATAAACTTTCTTATATTTATTTTCAAACTCTCCTCTGTAGAACATTTCTTTTCTAATTCCCTCAAATAGAGCAAGCATGTACCTCTCCTTCTCTCATGGCTTCACTACCTAACTACGTATTACATAATTATTAATGCTATATTATCACTTTAATGTCTATATTTCATTTTAACTTCCACATGGCCATTGTGTAATGCAAGAAGCTATAGTATTTGATACATGTGATACGTATTGACCATTTTATAGCACGTTTTCTACCTGTATTAATTTGATGCTTTAATTAATCGACTACTTCAATGGGAGGAATTTTAGAGAAAGTGTAGACGTTAAATTTACATGCAGACACTAAAGCGATAATGTACCATTAATAATTATGCAATACATAGTAAAATCATCTCATTAAATCATCTCATTACCCACTTGGGAGGTAGATTAAATGATGAAAAGGAAAAATAGTAAAAATGTACCATTGAGGGGTAATGTGGATATTCTAAAAATCCAGGGGAGAAGGAGAGGTAAAAAAATTATTTTATTAAGGAAATCAGGGGAAAAAAATATTCTATAGAAAAATTTGGGCAAAATATAGATTAAGCTAATTAGGGGATTAACGGAAATTTTCTCCCACAAAAATTCCCTGGATCTCTTTGCTGACTGTTGCTGACTAGTATGCCATCCTAGGAATCTAAGTGTGAGAGAAAAATCTTCCAGAATCTTTCATGTGTTTTGTCATCACCTTTTCTTCATGTGGAAAATTAATGATCCTGTAGACTTTGTCAAAGGGCAAAGGAATATTGGCTTTCAATTTTAGTAATACTTTTTTACAAATTGTTAATGAATCCGGATCAGATCTGACCGCTCCATGGGGGATGGGTCCCACACCTTAAAGATGGGTCTCACATCCCATGGAGGGTTTAGATCTGTTCCCACCTATCCCCATGTGGGTAGCAAATTCGAACTCACTCATTTTGAAAGG
Organism: Telopea speciosissima; assembly: GCF_018873765.1. NCBI lineage: Eukaryota > Viridiplantae > Streptophyta > Magnoliopsida > Proteales > Proteaceae > Telopea > Telopea speciosissima. The sequence continues at coordinate 18,790,084 of NC_057919.1, read as the reverse complement.
CAAAAGGTTCTTTATATTGTCCGTATTGCATGCTATCTTTAGAGATAAAAAGGTATCATATGGGTAATTATGTTAAGGGAAAAGAAACATGAGCCGCCTAAAGATTCATCTATATCTTTTTCACATAATAAAAAGTAGGATATATACTGACACTCTCTATCCTATTTTGATGATGCGAGTCTTATGTAAACCCCAGTCATATGAATGATACCATTTCTCAACCCTCATTGGTGTAGAGTGTAGATTCTTTTTTACATTGCTCTTGTAGGAAATCTTCTCTCTTATGTTAATTTAAAGTTTTAGTCATATTTATCAAAATGCATGGGTGACCCCTGGAAGGCAAGTTCCAATGGACCATCACATAGGAAGCTTGAATACTTAATTTAGAGTGTACATTCTATGATAAACCTGCATGCCACAATATTTAGGGGTAACTAGGAAAAGGCATCATATGGGTAACTTGGTCAATACCACATTTTATGTTTAATTGACCAAAGTGCCCTTTGGTACTTTTTCTCAACCCAACAAATGGAAATACATGGGTTACCCTTGGAATGCACATAATTAGAGAATCCACTATCATAGGGAGCTGAGATCCTCTAGAGTGCACATTCTAGGGTTAGCTTAATTTGCTTGCCACATTCAAGCATTCATAGGTAAGTCAAAAAGCATCATATGGGTATTGTCTGGTCAATTCAATATTTTAGGTTTTATTAATCAAAATGCCGTTTGAAACATTTTTTTTTATTAAATTTAAATTTTTTTTTTTAAAAAAATCGTGCAATGCAACAGATGAGGGTTATTGCTGAAATGTGTGTTTTAGAGGATCTCCACGAGGTGTTTCACATTAACTGTATTGATGACGCCTCCTTCGTAATATATCGTCGAAACCCTTTAAATTTAGGCTGTGTTTGGTATGTATTCTTGGAATAGATTTTGGGTCTAAAACACATTCTGAAGTGATAACATAAAGAAAAATCAGATTTCATAACACGTTCTAGACCTGGAATATATTTATCCAAGAAAGCTTACCAAATACAGCCTTAGACATCACAAACCAACCAAAAAAAAGAAAATTTGGGAGTGGGGGAGAGATGAAGTACACTGAAAAGAAAAGATCATAGGGTGGGGGAAATCTAATCTCTATCAGGCCAAGAACAAATTAGTTGGAGTCATTGTCTGCAACAGAAACTCCTATAGTTCTACTTGTCATTTTCTTGCATGTGTGGTTCACCTTCAAAGAAGCTCATCTCCCTTCTTTGTCAATTGAAGCTTATAGCTTACCTACCATAAGAAATGTACTACCAAAGTTGCCATGCAATGTTGGTTTTTTATTAATGGAAGTAATTAGAACCATCTTCATATTTATGGACCCATCCATAATGATTGAATGGATCCAGATCCTCTACGACGTGCTGTCCGTAGCAGTTTGAGCGACGCAGATTGAGCCACGTGTGCAAAGACCACCTTATCCTTGCCCAAACGTCTTGCCCGAGCAAGGGTAAGGCGGACATTGCACGTGCGGCCCAATCTACGCCGCACAGGCCGCTACGAACAATTGCGTCGTAGACGATTTGAATTGTGATTGAATTGCTATCTAAGCTTAGAATTAGGTATAGAACTATTTTTTTTTAGATGAAATCACAGCCTAATTCTTCACCACCACCCCACCCTCCAAACACCTTTAATATGATACAATTAAGAAGATTCTCAAGTGAACAATAAAATATTAATCAAGTTTGATACCAAACAAAGCTGTGAGATGGGAACAATTTTAAGGAAAGGATGTATTAAAAATTGTTCTCAAATAATAAAAAGAGGAATTATTACTATCACTTATTAGGAAGGGCTTTTGCCTGCCTATACAGACCTAACATCTATGACATGCTTAACTAGGAGTGGCTCAAATTTTTTGGCCGGCAAAAGGATTCATGTTTTCATGTTATTGCTACCTAATAAACCTGATCGTATGGCATTTTGTGATAAAATCATTGAAGAGAAGCAAGTAGCTAAAATATCCCAAACACATTGTAGTTTTTTTTTTTTTTTTTTTTAAATCTATCTTATTTAAGTGTCCAATGGGACTTCAACTACAACTACAAGAGAGAGGGGGAAGTGGGAGAAAAGTGTCTTTTGGCACAAGGTGAAGACAGGAGAGTCTACACGACTGCACTCTACTGGCATAAGCATCAACCAATTGAGTAAGCAATTGTCTTCACGCATATTTCTTGTACGTAGTTCAACGTGATTGGAATTTAACTCTAAAATTGGGCAACTAACTTATTTAGACAATGTTCTATCTATGAAACAATTATATTGGCAAATCAACATTCCATATGAGACAACTAGATATGTTATTGATCAAGTTAGGATTCCTCAATTAGTTCTTCAATTTTGTTTAATAGATGTGAGACAAAACAAATAAAGAAAATGTGAAAATTAGAAGTGAAAAAAAGAGCCCAAATTTCATATATGATAATTTGAAAAATAGAAATTGAACTCAAAATTCATATAGACATAAGACCATGTGAAATTATTGTTCAGTCCCAAGTGAAATAAAAAATCACAGTGCAAAGCATGATACATATTTTTCCTAATTATTTTTTGAAAAAAAAAAAAAAAGAGCGCTAACTGGGGGGGCGGTATGGCACTGTGCCTTGATGCAAAGCATGCAAAATTATTTCTATATCCTAATACCCCTTGTGAAATCAAAACCTCATATATATTACGCTCTTGTGCACGTTTTCATTGTCTCGTGCTGGTGCAAGTGCTACACAACCAAACAACGAACGATCTCTCTGGAAAATTATCGCCTCCAATTCCCTGTCCAACCCAGTTCCCTAGTGTCTGTAATAAGGGAGGGTGGACCCCACCCAGGCAGAGTGTTCCGATAGGGGTAGGGTGGTCATTGTGTCCCCCTTATTACAGGCAATGGGGAAACTGGGCTGGACAGGGAACTGGAGGGGACAAGGATCCCGATCTCTCTCCCTTACTTTTTCGATTTTTTATCCGTTGTTGTAACTAGAGCACTGCTGTGCACATTGTGCGGCACAGCAGCGGCCATGTGTGCACAGTAGGACCCACTGTGCACACATGGCTGTTGGTTTCATTATGCACACATGACCGCTACTGCACCGCACAATTCACACAGTAACGCTCCAATTACAGCAGCGAATAATGGTCCTACTTTTTCCTTTCTTTTTCCATTTGAAAGCCCATTAATGGAATCTAGAAAGAACTAAGAGGCACGTCAAATCAATTAATACAAACTATTAAGATTTTTGGTATTTAGCCGTTTATGGTTTGATAATTGCCGAAATTAAGGGGCAGGTCGGGTCGTCGGGGCTTCGGTTGGCCGCCGACTTGTCCTCCAAATATGCAGGACAGTGTGGACGGTGAATAATGACGTGGACAGTGACGTTTCTCTTCTTTCTCTAAAACTGTGTGCCACTGTACCACCGACGTTCACAAAGGGGATTGGTCACTGGCACTCTTAACTCCCGAATTTTCTCGACGATTGATCACCCAGATCTAAACACGTGGCATGTCCAGCTAGCATTGATCGTGACAACCACCGTCTACCTGACGACCCTCTCATCTACGTTACCCGTCAGAGGACGGAACGGGGAAAAGCAATTTAAGGGAAGGCCAGAAACGGTGGGGGGGAGGAGGAGGGGAGGAGTTGATGGAGAGAGACAGTTTTATTAGAACCCCAAATAAAAATGATAGCAATGCTTTCTTGTGGGGACCATCCATCCCTTGAGGCAAAGACCGAAGGTGGGGTCCACCTTCCTCTCTCTCAAAAGTTCCATATTTGCGCTTCTTCATTATAGATCACCGAACCAAGATTGTGGGGGGGGGGACCGGGAGAACTTATTTTAGTGGACCAGACGGGTGCGGTGGGGTGGGCCGACTCGATCTGGAAGGTCCGGCTTTAGATTCCTTTTCCGTATTGGGGTTGGGGACTTGAGGGACTTGTGATCCCAAGTACACTGATGTGTTCTAATAATATACTCTATGATCTCATCAAACGTCTGAGCTGGGCACCACTGCCAGCCTATGGGTCCCACCTAATTCACATGGACTATAGTAGGTTCATTTGGAGTTGGATTCTCTCTCTCTCTCTGTGTCTGAAAGAGGAAAATTGAAATGACGGAACCCTCCCTACATGTGCGGGTGTCGGCGTTCCGTTGATCGTGCCCTTTCGATGAGCGGTTGGATTTAAGTTATTTTTGGATTCTAATCTGACGCCATGAGAGTACACATCACGTGCAGGTTACGTATACATTATGGATGCATTTTCTTATCATAAGACTGTTTCCGCAGAGCTTGGGAATGTGTATTCCCCCACTCTTGCTTTTGCCTATTCCATTCCATTTCTTTAAAAAGAAAATTTTCTATTTACCAAAAAAAAAAAATTTTGTGGTTTAAGTTGAGAAGGAAATCTTCCTTCACCCACAGTGAAAAAGATACACGGTTAAAAAAAATAATAAAAAAATGACACGACGTTTTCATTATTCTTAAGAGTCTCATTCAATCCTGATAAAAACCAAAAAATCTCTTCACCATAAGTGAAATGAAACTCACTAGGAATTGAAATAAGTTGCTTCCTAACTTCTCATTTGCTTAATACATCTCTAATATCATTTTGTTAATGGTAAGATTGTTGTTAATCATTGATTAAACTCCCCCACCTACCATAAAACAAACTATCCATTAGGACTTTTTCATTTTACCTTTTGCTAAAAAGATTATCTCTATATGCTTAATTAAATGGAAGTGATTACATCACCCATGATCATAGTTCTAAAACACGATATCGATACCAAAATGACATGAAATCCATGAAACACCAAAAAAGTGAATTTTTTAGATCGAATTGACTTTGATACGGGAATGTTTGATTCATGTAAGTTATTCATATCCATATCGGTCGAGACTGATACGATTGCCCTTTTTTTTTATAGAAAAGAAAGCTATTCATTCATGCGTGCCCAACATCAAACAAAGAAAAACAAAATACATAAAACAGATAGAGAGCATGATAAACACAAGATATGGATATACGGTATCCAAAACCAAGGAGTGGAGATTGCTCACATGCCATTGACTGGGTTATCTAGAGTAGGGGATGGATTACAACCATATCCCTAGAGAGAAAGCTGCAGACACAGCTAAAGATAAGCGCATGCACATACGTGCCAATAAAAGGGGGCCCATACATACCGAACAGTCCAATACCAAACTTCCCACGTGTGCCGACACGCTGCCATAGTCTACTTTCAAACAGACGTGCTAGATCGGCAAAGGTCTGCTGGATACAATTACTAATACCATGGTTTATGACCATGCATTAGTGGCCAACCTAAGAGAAAAGATTTATAGGGTGTACTTACATGAATACCCATGGTACGTTTAATTACGAAAATACTCTTTTGCAATGGATGTAATAAAAATAAAAAGGAATAGAGAACACTAATTGTCCCTCTAGGGCTTGCACATGTGCAGTGCCCAATAAAAGAGTGCACAAAGACATCATGGGGAGTGTGATTTTCGTTTTTCCATGGGGAATGGGATGGTCATTTCGCACCCCCATGAGTTTAGGCACGGGAACCACACGGACAGTGAGCGTTTTTGTTCCCCAAGTGGAAAATATAACTAGAATTCCTCAGGTGATTCATTAGCTTATTTTTTTTAATTTTTTGGTAATCAATCTATTAGCTTTATTAAATGAACAAATTTGAAATCATGGCTTGCGTAGCGTCTAAAATTCAACTTACTATCCCTTCTAAAACACCCTATATGAGAATTGGGATTTTGATTCAAACAACGTGCATGGTAGGTGCATGGTTCTAAGTATCTGTTGCGTCAAGAAATCGTCGAGCGGTCCTGCGAGTGCCGTCACCTGCAAGTGGACCAAAGGGGTCAACAGAGAGAACCGGTGTGGTCCCGGCCTAGGGTTCTCCGATGCCAAAGTTAGATCTCCTGGCGCAAACAGATGAATAGTGATTATTCAATATCAGATTAGATGTCCTCTGATGGGGTTGTGTACCTTGCCTTTTATAGTAGCGTATGGTGGTGTGGAGAGTCCCAGTTTGATGGCGATTGTCCCGTTGAGTGGATAGAGGCCCTGAGTAACGGGGCTCTGTCCTGATTAGCCATCTCCCCGTGGGAGGGAGTGTCCTGGTGGTATCAAGATCCTTGGTGGATAGATACCCGCGTGTGGTGATAACGTCCTTGGTGCTTGAATCCGTCTGGGTGACGTGACCTCTAAGCAGCGGTCTAGAGTCCTGGTGGTGACATGAGTCTTAGCAATACGATCGGGTCATAGATGGGTAGCTCCCACCTCACGTGCCCACGATGCTGTGCCTAGGTGCAGGCCGCGCCTGGGTGAGGCCGCTTTGGATGTGTGGAGGCTCCTAGGTGAGGCCGCGCCCGAGTGGTGGCCGCGCCTGGGTGAGGCCGCGCCTAGGTGAGGCCGTGCCTGGGTGAGGTCGCGCCCCGGATGTGTGGCCGCGCTCGAGGGGTGGCCTCGCCTGGGTGAGGCCGCGCCCTGATGTGTGGCCGCGCCTAGGTGAGGCCGCGCCCGAGTGGTGGCCACGCCTGGGTGAGGCCGCGCCTGGGTGCTAGGACCCCGGTTCGTTCCCCTTGGCTATGGAGCGGGTCGTCTGTGACACGTGGCGATCGTTGATTGGCCCGGTGAATATTGGATGTATCAGTATCGGTACTGTATTGTCCATATCGGGTGATATGTATTGCTTTTACTAGTCTCGCAGATACCGTATCGGTAGCGTGGTATGGACAAAGGGTAAAATGGTTAGAAAACTTTTGAGTCTTTGATCCCCACATGGATGAGATTGGTTCACAGGGTATTTATGTCAATCTATTTTTTCTCCCATATGTTTAACGTAAATGCCATTATGATCCCATTGCCATATTCGTTTATTTTTAGGTTAAAAAAACACTCCTAGGCAATGTTTGGAAGTTATGAAAAATAATTGAATTTGAAAAAAAAGACTGACGCATAAATCAATCATTATGTCATCATGAATTTTATATTATTATATTTTTTTTTCTTGGAATCCAAACATATTTCTTCTCTGGCTTTAGGTGAGAAAACAATTATTAAATGGCCCGATCCAACCCTAGATGGGCGACGGTCCATTGAACTATCAAAGAGAAAATGGTAACACTTTTAGGCATTAGGTGGAGAAAGCCCTTAATTATATGAAAGCATTGACGGCCTAAACAAACCGATGCATGAGTTTTTTTTTGTTTTTTTTTTTTTGAGCAATGATGCTTGAGTTTAGCTCTATAGCTCTTAACAGGTGGAATGACACATTGTAGCATATGATGGAAAGAGTCAAGGAATCATGGATTGTGATATCATATTGGAGGGTTCAACTCAAGACCTTCAGGAATTAGGTGGAAAGAGTTCCTCAAATATATAAAAGCACTAAGTATTGCGAAAAACAAACAATTTTTTCACTTGTATGCTTGCTAATGGAGATACATCACAATAATCAAATATATGCAAAATAATCACACATTGAACAAACCAACCCAACTGAAAAAGCATACACCAATTTTAACATGGAAAACCCCTTCTAAAGCGAAAGGGGAAATCCCCTGAAACCTCATTCAGGCAAAAAGTTTCCACTATAATCAATAATAGAGTTACAATACTCTCTAGACAATGCTAAAGGCTATTAAACATCAAGAGAAAAATTTATTCTTAGATTATGAATAATTCATCAAACAAAAGTGGGTCACAAAATCACATTACTCTTACCTCAAAATCATTAGTGACAAATACTGGAAAAGCCGTTAATACGTTCCCTTCCTCCCTTGACAGAAAGAACGTAATCACGCTGCAACCCAATGATAGAACAACTTCTCTTCTTTCTTTTCTCTCTCCTCTTTCATTCGTGGAAAAACTAGATTAAAAAAGAGACATCTCGTATGCGATATTGGAAAATCCTTCGCACACTCACTTTTTCCCTTTATATTATATATATATATATATATATATATAATAGAATAAAAGATCTCATCGTAGAGACATGAGAGACTGATGGCGTGAGAGAAGTAAACTCTCTCACCACCTCATTTTCAGTGAGCCCCCCCCCCCCCCCCTCCCCTCTCAATGATGTGAAGAAGATCCCAACACTAAGGACCTGAATAAATCGATATGAAAATGAACTTTTATAACTCCCAACAATATATAATGCAATAGCATCTTAAAAATTAAATACTAAATAAATGAGAAAAAAAACTCAATCCAGGAGTGTGGCCTACACCAACACTCCCATGAATCTATCTCTCTCCTCCCCATATGAAAAAACACCTACGCCACCCTTGTTTTAAGGATGTGAGAGATAGACACATGGAAGTGTTGGCGTAGACCACAGTCCACGATAGAAAACTATTTCTTCCCCCCACCCCCACCCCTCCCCTCCCATCCCATCCCATCCCAAAACAAAAACAAAAAAAACCTTGTTCAGAACAATTGCAACTCAGTTTCCTTCATTGCTCCCACCTTGACTAGACAACATCCATAAGATTTTTTACATTCTTGAAGACAATGTTGAGGAAAATTATAAAGCTGGAAATGAAGGGAATATTTGTATACTCAGATTTTTTATCATTTTATTTTCCAATGCATTCTCCCATAATTGACTATGTACTTAATTTTATTTATTATCATAAACATCAGGTGTAAGTTTTGTTAACGTAAAAAGGATCCATTGTGTATTCATGGTCTTATGACTCACCATCTATAATGGATTTTTTTATGTATTTCCATCCATCACATCAAGGGGAAAGCGGAGATGTTGAGATGATAATTCTAACGTTTAAAATAATATGTGGATTAGCCATTTGTCAAATTTTCCAAAAAATCTAATGGTCCCCAAATCCCCTGAATAATTAACCATGATGTAGACAACTTGTTCACGATTTTTTTTTGAAATGTACAATGAAATATTCAACGATGATGTAAATACTTTGTCTATAATTGATTTTTCTATTATATAATGTCAACCAAATTTGAGCCCCAAATGAATTGCCACATAGCAGGTAAGAATCATGCGAGATCGGTCAGCCTCAAGGAAAGCCTCTATTTTCTAGTGATTCCTAGAGTTTTGATGTAGTGTAGTCAATAGCATTGCCTATATAAGAATGGTATTCATAATATCATCTTCATTGGTGATTTCATTTGTTCTCAATTTCTTCTATGATTACAGAGTCCTAAGCTTTAAAACCCTTCTCTACAGACATATATACGGTTGGCAGAGATTTCGAATTTGTCCAATAGAAAGGTTTTTTTTTATCATTTCAACTCCCTCTTGTGAGAGGGGGGGATAGGACCGTGTATGGTGCACGATCATGCATGGAACCTTTTGTCTTTTTCTTATTTCCTTTTAAGGGTAGGTAATCTAGATAACTCTCTTCTCACTCGTGGATTGTTAAATAAAGATTCTTGTATATATATATATATATTATGTTTCATCCAACGGTCAATATAATGCTAGTGTATAAGATTTCATTATATCTCACTAGTGTGTACATCATTTTCTCTCGTTTTCATATATATTATAACATGATATGATAGACCATAAATATTAAATGTTTGGATAGTAATGGATAATCGTAGTTATTTAGATGTTAACATCTATATAATATTAATGAGTCAATGGCTTCAATCAAATTATAATGCTTTATCAACTATAATTTACTTCCTCTGTTAAATTTCAAAATCAAAATTATACAAGGAATTGAAAACACTAGCTGTGTAACTATTTATCAGATACATTTTTGTAACTACATAGAAAGCTAAACTCTTGAGACCAATATATATAAATATATATGTTTAATTCACCTTTCTCATTCCAGCTACATGGAACCTTAGTTAAGACTGCATTTCCAGATAGCCCATCAGAACAATGGCAGTTTTATTATTTCAAATTACACTTTGAAGGGAATGGCCTAAAATTAGTTTTTATCTTCCTTCGCCGTGAATTAAGGACAGAGCGGCGCAGGCTGATGCGCCGTAGAAGCTCTTAGGCCTAATTACCCAACTGGGTATTTTAGAAAGACATAACCATCTTTACCCAATAAGTAAATTTGATGAAAAACTGTGAGGTTATGTGTTGACCATTTACAAATTGGTAGAACAGAATTGAATTTGAGGAAATCTGATTTTTTGGATCTGTGACTCATACTGTCTAGATTCTATACTGGTGGGGGTTTATGGTTGTGAAAGATATTAAGTGTATTGTATTGTTGGGGAAGGAAATACTGAAAGGGGAAAGAAGGGGGGAAAAAAAACTGATCACAGATAATGAAACAGTTAATGTTGTCTAGAAAATCTCACTCTCTCATGTAATAAATTTTCTTTGACAGAACCTTATTACCATATTAATCTAGAACAAACCCAGATAAGCATTTGGCAGAATTCACCTGTATCCATTACAGTGATCCAACAGTTTTCATCTTAATCCGAATCTTTACTTCAAAATTCAAACTGGATTAGCCTATCTAACAAAGCCAATCACCTCCCTATCACTCTATATATACCATCCAACCTTCCTCCCCCAGTCTCAGGTTGTAGCCCTGAAGTCCCTCACCATATCTACATCTTTCCTGAAAACACACACACATACACAGGCTAACATACAAAACAGAGAAACCCAACTCCTCCTCTGGTCTGAAGTTATCAAGCTTGTGTAAAAGATGGATATGGGTGGAATTCTTGTATATGTTCTTCTCTTTCTTCCTACTCTTCTTTCATATATCTTCTTGAGAAGAACTCACAAGAGGAAACCTCAGCAAAGAGCTAAACTACCTCCAGGTTCAATGGGGTGGCCTTATATAGGAGAAACTCTTCAACTCTACTCCAAGGACCCAAATGTCTTCTTTGCAGCTAAGCAGAAAAGGTTTCTTTTCTCTTTACATGTTATATATATGGCCTTTTTTTCTCTACCTTTCCTCTTGAGATTATTTTAAGTTATCCTGTTCATGGATTTGAATATGGTGGTGTAGTTATGGAGAGATATTCAAGACCCACATACTTGGTTGCCCTTGTGTTATGCTGGCAAGCCCTGAAGCTGCTCGTTTTGTGTTGGTTACTGAAGCTCACTTGTTCAAGCCTACGTACCCAAAGAGTAAGGAGCAAATGATCGGCCCATCTGCTCTGTTTTTCCACCAAGGAAACTACCACACTAGAATTAGAAAGCTGGTTCAGGGTTCACTTGCTCCTGATTCTATCAGAAAACTCATCCCCAACATTGAAGCTGTTACAGTCTCAACATTGGAGTCATGGGCTGGTGGTCATGTTGTCAACACCTATAATGAAATGAAGAAGGTTTGTTAAGAGTTTGAAGTCACTTTCTTATTTCAGTCATAATATGAACTTGATCATAAATGTGAAACTCATGTTGCGTTTTTTGTTAATGACTTAATTGATCTTGTCGTCTTATTCCTTAAAATTCTTTTTCTACCTGATGGGTTCTCTTAATTAGTTGTTTGTTTTTATTAATGGGACCTTCACTTTTGTTTTTGTTCATTGTCTTCTGATCTATTAATATGGTCTTCTTTGATTGATCCATTGCAGTTCTCTTTTGACGTTGGAATTCTTGCTATCTTCGGCAGCTTGGATGCTTATCACAGAGAAGAGCTCAAGAAAAACTACTGCATAGTAGATAAAGGCTACAACTCCTTCCCCACAAACATACCAGGAACTCCATACCACAACGCGGTCTTGGTAAGCAAAAAACTGCTACTAAAACTGTGTCTCAGGACCCAGAACTGATTCTTTTTCCTGTACTAATTCTGTTGTTGTTTTCTCATAAAATTCTCAATAGGCAAGGAAAAGGCTCAGTCAGATTCTTAGTGAGATTATTTCTGAGAGGAGGGAGATGAGAGTTGTTGAGAAGGATATCTTGGGTTGTCTTATGAACTCCAAAGATGAAAAGGGAAATATTTTAACAGAAGATCAAATTGCGGATAACATCATCGGAGTATTGTTTGCAGCTAAAGACACAACAGCAAGTGTTCTTACTTGGATTCTAAAATACTTCCATGATGACCCGAAACTTCTAGAAGCTGTTAAGGTACGAACTTAACTGAGATATTGTGCATTTTAATTCCATCTTCCAAAATTTCAATAATTTGCTAGTAAGCTGCCTACAATGATCATAATTAACAAAAGTACTTACTGTTACAGGCTGAACAGAAAGCGATATACGAATCTAATGACGAAGGAAAACAACCCTTGACATGGGCTCAGACTAGAAAAATGGTACTTACTCAAAGGGTATGCAATTCTCACTCCCAACCCACTTCAAAGTTTCTTTGAAGAAAGAAATGAACCTGTCCTTCTTATGCACTCTCTCTCTCTCTTTCTCTCTCCTTTTTGTTTGTTTCTATTCCTTTAGTAATTATTGGGTTTATTTTGCATGGCTAAGTAGAAATGTTGGTTTTGATCAGGTTATATTAGAAAGTTTGAGGATGGCAAGCATCATATCCTTTACATTTAGAGAAGCAGTGGTTGATGTGGAATACAAGGGTAAGAATTAGATAACTTTTGAATTTTATTTTCTTTCTTATTTCTTCCCTGTCCATATTATTGAATCTTTCAAGAGATTGATTGGTAATTGGGAATTGACTCAGGGTATCTTATTCCAAAAGGCTGGAAGGTGATGCCTTTGTTTAGAAACATTCACCATGATCCAGGACTCTTCCCTGATCCTCACAAGTTTGATCCTTCAAGATTCGAGGTGAGGGTGTGAGAGTAACATATGCCTTTCTGTTACTTACTAAAGTATGGAATAATACTTGAGAGAGAGAGTATTCTACTCTTTTCTTTGCTTTTTTTGTCCCTAATCTTGAAATGGTGTATACAGGTTGCACCAAAACCCAATACATTTATGCCATTTGGTAATGGAGCACATGCATGTCCTGGAAATGAACTTGCCAAGCTGGAGATGCTTATTTTGATCCATCATCTAGTCACCAAGTTCAGGTATGATGAGGAGAGATATATAGAACTGATCTGGAATTTCTCCCAATCTGAATCTGATGAACCAAACCATCCAACAAATGGACCCCTTTAGGGTGCTTGCTTGATGAAGATTTGAAAACAAGAATTGAGTAGATAAGTAGAATAACTGAATGAAATTACTTTCAAACTTTTAATTTAAAACCTGGGAGTAAGAGTATCTTTAGTACAGCTACAAAGGATCTTGCAAGTGCAAAATAATTTGACAGAGGGCTTTTTGTTGTTGCAGGTGGGAAGTGGTAGGACCCCAAAGTGGGATTCAGTATGGCCCATTCCCAGTCCCTCAGCATGGACTCCCAGCCAGGTTTTGGAAAGAATCCGGCAAGCAAACACAACATGGGTGTGCATGACAGCACATGCAAATATAGTCCATCAATTCCAGCCTTCCTTTCTTTTTTCTCTTTTTTTGAAAGAAAAAAGAAAAATTCTCCAACCCCACAGACTCATCTCAAGGAAGGAAAGATGCTTCTTTTCTTCTCATATTGTTCTTAGTTTTCAAATTATTCAAGTAGGAATTTTTCTTCTTTCTGTGTTCCTTCACAACTCTAATTACTAGCTAGCTAGCTCTTCAGAACCCCCCTCCCTCCCCCCCCCCCCAATGTCCCTATCTTTTAGTCTGTAATTTCCATTCAGATATATATATATCTAATTATAATTAAAGAAGTATTAATGATTAGAAGAGAAACATTATCTGTGGAACTCTTCTTTGGCTTGCCTTGGCTTGTGTTTGTTTGTACAATTGGGGACCAACTACATCAGATGGAATCACCTACTACGAATTGCCACGTGTCCTCATCGGCCTGCGAACCTCACGTGTGATCCATGGGAACCCATGTGTTGCTAGTGTGATTGGAAAGAATACAAGGTATGGGGGTTGCACAGGCTGGATGGCACCCTCTCAAGTATCAAATTACACATAGTTTGTTGATGTTTTGTTTCTCATGGGTCCAGTTACAAAGTACACCACATTTGGTGCCTCTTTGGTGCTACTAGAGACTTTACAGCCCTTTTAGTTGTTTGTGCAGTGGCCTGAGCACCTTATTTTCTATGATTTTTTCAAAGACACCCCCCCCCCTTCCCCCCACCCCCACTGTACTATAAGTCTATAAATGTGGGACCCCAGCCCAGAGGATGGGCAGCCAACCACCCTACACCTTTGTGTTTCTGATTGTTGAACAATTAATCATCACGTTTCTCAAGGAACTCATCTGGCAGTTTGGAAAACAAGAAAAAAAATTATGTAGAACTGATGAGCTTATCACCAGTCTCAGTGCAGATAAAGATCTACCTAGAGTTTTAGCCCATGCTGCATTAAGGGTTGCATGTTAATCTCTATTCAACTACCTACCACACTCACTTGTGCCTCTCACCTATAATTGCCTTCTGGATTAAAGAAACTTCTAACAACAACAAAAGAGGAACCAGAGTTGCCTCTTACAAACCACTCTATGGCTCTGAGTAGTGACCCTCAGGTTCCTTGCTCAATGCAACTTACCTTTACCCATATTCCAACACACTAATTTTACAGTTTAATAAATAACAGCATTTAACAAATCTATGATGTGGACTGTGGAGTGAAATGATATTCCTCATGAATTGTATAAATATGCCCAGCAACAGTGGGATTGCATGATAATACTTCTGTTTTTGGACCATGTTTCTATTCCAAAAATGACTTTTTATATTTCTATTACTAGGCCAAATTTCTGGGCCAAAATAACGCATTTGGTAACACATAATAATTTCTATTTCTGGGCCAGAAAAGAAACCGAACCGCATTTGTTATGCACTATTATTTCTGTTTCAAGAACTTCCATAAAATTTCAACAATGTCATTGAATACCCAAAGATTAGGTAGTGGTGGTGGTGTTTGAACCATTGAAGTTGCATTGGAGGTCGTGTTTTATTTTGAACATGAAATTATTACTTTGTTGCTTTGTTCATCAAATTAACCATGTGCTCATTAAAGAGCAACTTCTCCCTTATTTCTTCCTTTTATTTATGAGATAGAGAAGCTTCAAATTGGAGCTTCTTTTTTTTTTTCTATTTCTCAGCAACTTTTTTGTCTCCGCTCATTCCTAGGAATAAAAATTGAGCCGGTGTTAATAGGGCGGCAACAGGGTCAGGTTGGGGGGCTTTTTAAAACCCCAGCCCAACCCTTAGTCCCCTTAGCTGGGCCCAAGCCTGGCCTAACCCAACCCGACCCTGACTCAGGACCTTGAAAATCCAACCTTGACCCGCCCTCAGGGTCGGGTCGGATTGACCCTGATTGGCCCTGATCATGGAGTGGGGGAAGGGAGATGCATGGACTGGACTGAGTTGGGCTGGGTCGGGGAGAAAATTATCAATTTTACATAAAATAACACAATAATAAAATATATTATCACTTATTATCTTCATATATAATAAATTATATAACAAAATATGTGACATTTGAAGTTTATAACATATATAGTATATCAATATATATTTTATAGTCTTCACCAAAAAATATATATATTTTATAGTATAACTTAAAACAGGGTCGGGTTGGGCCAGGCCGGGCTCAGACCAAGGCCTCAACGCTGGCTCGACCCGACCCTGACTCAGGGTAAAAAATTTCCAACCCTGACCCGCCCTCAGGGCCAGGTATCTCAGCGGCTCAGCCTAGGCCCTGTTCGGGCTCAAGGCAGGTTCAGGCCAAAAGGGCCAAATTTGCACCCTATGTGTTAACAAATGGATTTCTCTTATCTCTTTTGTTTCCAAGACCAAAAAAACAGAGAAATAGAAAAACATCAGTGTTATCATACAGGCCCCATAATTCCCGAATCATCAAGCAAAGAAAGTGATGAAACAATGAATGGAGAAGATGATGAATCAATGGTGATTGACAATGATGATGATGAATACCAAATGACTTTAATTCGACTGCTACCCAATTATAGATCACAGTTTAAAAGGGCTAAAGCTCATATGGCATTATGTTCAGGTCCAAGACCAGCTATCTTTGGGCCACGGGGAAAAAATTATCTACAGTATCTAGTTTTCATTTTCATGTAAGCACAGTTAATGGGGTTGATAAGGAAGTTTTGGGGACAGCAGGGCAGTAATTCATGAACATTCAAAACATGATCTCCAACATCCCTACATCTTATATATGTATACAAATAGATTACAAACCCTTGGTCCTGAACAGCATGGCACGCATAATGGTGCCATACATTTTGTTCCCAAGGTCAACCCCCATTTGTGGGCAACAAAACAATAATGGAATAGAAATGTTACAAGAAAAATACAGTTATCTGCTTATGGGGTAGACAGGTCCACCAGTTAAATAATAACCCCTTGGTTCAGATCTTTACACAGTACATCCCAACTGTATCTTGTTCAACATGAACTCATAATATGAGACAGACAAATCGTAGTTCATAGAATGCAGAGTAAAAGCAATGGTAAATGTATTACTGCAACGAGGAAGTAAGTTTTTGAGTCCAGCATAACCAAGCATTTAAATCAGTGCTGGCCTGCACTTCAGGTCCCTAACCTGCGTGTTCTCATTGTATACCAAGAACACCGATTGGTCTAAAAGTCTTGAAGACCAAGAGATGTGTATTTAAGAATAGCAGCTACAATCCTTTCCTTGTCTCTGGTCGGGAATGCCTCCAGTAACACACCATTCTGGTAGAAGTGGAAGAGGGGCACAACCTGCATCAGTTCAAAATCAGCATTCAAACCATGGGATTTAATAGTTTCATACTTGCTTGGTTGAGCTACTTGTGGTAACATGAACAAGATACCTCAAAGCTGCATTTCTGGATTCAAATACTGATTTATCACAGCACACTATGCATTATAAAGGAAATGAAAATTCAAGTTGAACAAAAAAGATTAATTTAACCAGATTCTTCAAGATATATTTAATGCCTTCTCTGGTCAATGAATTACCTTTTTTTCAAGGGAATAACCATGTCATGTCCATTCCTTTTGTTTGCACGGAAAATAGAATCCATACACTAGCTCCAATCCACATGGTATTTATCCACACCCATAAATAGGTTTCAAATTCTAGGTCAATTTTTTTCCTCAAAGCCTATCAGGAAGCCACTTCTCTGGATATTTATCTTCTTGAAGAATTGAATTGAGTATTGAAACCAAGTACAACACCCTAATTCCCCTAAAACTCGTGGAGGTTGAATTCATTAGATTT
This sequence comes from Telopea speciosissima, assembly GCF_018873765.1. Taxonomy (NCBI): domain Eukaryota; kingdom Viridiplantae; phylum Streptophyta; class Magnoliopsida; order Proteales; family Proteaceae; genus Telopea; species Telopea speciosissima. Next base: position 18,772,838 of record NC_057919.1, on the reverse strand, counting down.
TCCAATGACTTAAAAGGCCGATTTAAAGCTGAAGAGACCCATGGAATTCAACTGAAAGGGGGTTTTGGCATACAATCGAGCTAAACAGTTGCTAATATGTTCAAAGCCCTCCATATCAACTACATTAGAATTGCTGCCAGAAATATGTGGTCCAACTTTCTAGTTAGCAAGCTTCAATAATTCAACCAGAATCTGATCACATGAGAAATTTACCTTGATCCTTAGCCGTTCAGCCACCTCTGACTGCTCATCATACTCATCAATAACCTACAGAAGGTTGCACAAATTAGGTGACGAAAGAACATAAAACTTAATAAACCAGAAGAAATTCCTCTTGACAAAGAAGGTAGTTATTATAAGCTATTTACATATTTTAGAAATTATCTAAAAGGTCAGCCTTGCGCACATTAAAAATGAGAAAGACCTTGATATATGAACCAAAAAAAAAATTCAGACCAAAAGGGAAGGAACAAGAAGTTGCTAGTAGACTCCATATGTTAGAAATGTTGTCAGAACACAAATACAAAGAACATAACAGAACTTGACTATTAATAACCATCCCCAGGAGTTTGTATCAAACTCAACAAAATTGCATAATTCAGTCAACATATTCTGAAGAGGAACTGAATCAAATTACCATGCACAGGACAAAAAACAAGATAAATCTTTCCCCATATGCAGGGTCAGTTCCTTCAAAGGGATCTTTCAGGTCATGAGGCAATCCAACCCTAACAGAAAACAATTATGCTGTTTAATATAATATTTCTTAAACTTTCTTTAATTGGCAGGATCCAACAAATAAGATGGAACAGATAAGTTTAAGGATTCGATTTTTGACACAAGTATTCCCTGTAACAAATTGAAGTCCAGGATCGGATAGCTGGACTAAATTACTAGAAATTAGCAGAAGCAAACAATTAGAGCAATGCCATACATTATGCTTTAAGAAGATAATTGGAGCTTCATGAACACCAGATCCTTTGCACAGTTTTGAAAAACCCTGCTCTATATACTTGCAGCTTCCACAGGCAGTGCGATAAAAATCTACCACAACTAAAGAACCAGTTTCCTTGCCCTTCTCCAGAAATTTGAAGAATTCTTCGTCGGTCTTAAATTCTCTCACACATTCCACAGGGCAAAGCTCATCGTCTTCATCAGATACCTCTCCTTCATTTTCATCTGGCACACCTTTGAAGTCTGCAGGTTGAAAGGTGCTATTTGTTTTGTGAGTGTCTAGATTCATACTCTTCATGATAGAAGGTATTTTTGACCTTACTAGACAACCTCCAAAATGTGTCCTCCCATGAAGCAAGCTGGGAACTACACATACAGCACCATGATCAAGTTGTCCATCTGGGATTTTTGAATACTTGAAAGATGACCTAGGATACAAAAGGCTCTGCCCTTGCATGGCAACAATAAGAGAACCTCAACAGCAGGAAAATCATTCCATCATCAGGATGTGCTCTAGGATAAAGGCCTTCCAGAACAAAGCTTTACTTCTACACTACTTGATTCATGCAATGGTCCACAAGGTCTTCACAATATTCTTTACTTCATCTACCATGCTATTAGCTGATTGACCCAAAAAGTGCATCCATTAGAACATGAATGACAGATAAACTACTACACACAGAGTAATTGTCTAGTCAAAGATGTCTAGCAAAACATGGAAATTCTGAAATTAATGAAATAAAGGGTTAAACATATTTAGAAATTGATATTTTATATCATCTGCGTAAAATTGTTTAAACTTTCCAGAACAGAGATGGCTATCGATTCAAACAAATTTCAACAATTGAGAGTAGCATGTGATTTGATAGAGGATACATCAAGTGCATACAACTGATGTGCTTGCATGCATTTTAAGATTACACACTAAATTCTAGTTGACCCATAAAGTTGATGTGTATTCAACTGAGATGGTTTTCAATGATCATCAACCACCTTTGCTGGACCACGCCGAGAGCCTTGCCACCTCAAAATGGCCAGCATTTGATCAGATCTGGCAAAACATGAAAATCACAAGTCCATATGTACCCGCAACAACAAGCCCCAAAACCAGCCCAGCAAGGTTGTGGGATTCGACTGCTGTGAGGCAGTCTGGTTTGATGATGTGGCAAGTTTTTGTTGGTTCGATGGAGCATCACCTAAGGCAACCCCAGCCCAGAGAGAAGCATGAAGAAGATTAAAAACCAAGACAAAAATAAAAAAAAGAAGTTACTGTTCACATGAACAGTGATTTGGGGGCACATATGGACAGCTTTGTTCCTATTTTTGTTTAGCTATGTTAGTTTACCTTGTTTCTATTTTCCAGTTTGGTTGTAATAGGAGATTAGATAGTTTCTCAGTTTTAGCAAGTTAGTACCAGTTTCTAATTTCAGAATTAGAAAGTAGGCTTAGCTTTGTTTAGAAGTCATAGAGTTGCTGCATCATCCCCAAAATTCGGGTTTGGTCGTCAAGATTGGAACTATTTTTATAACGATCCTTCCAGTGATCCATAATTTCTATGAGATAAAGAAAATCATCATCAGGCTCAGGGTCTTCAGTGACAGTACTTATACATAAGAACGTGGCCCTTGGGGGAATATCAGGGATTGGCTGTGTGTCAACCGATTCTGATAAAATACATTCTATATTATCTAATTTTTTTGTGATTTTTTCATTTTGTAAAATATTAAAATCAACAAGAAAATTTAATGTACTGCTAAGGGTTGTATTTGAAGATGCATGCGTACTATGTAAATATGGATGATCCTGTTCGGCGTAACAAGGGGGTTTATATGAATCCATAAGTACTCAAAATCAGATATGTCACAAGATGATTTCCTGGGGGCTAAACCCGTTCTATAGTATAGGCAGACAATAATCCAAACAGTCTTTATTTTCTTAAGTTTCTATTTCAGTCCTTTGTTTCCTTTTAGTGAGATTTAGTTTCTATTTTTGAGACTTTCTATTTTGTGAAGCTTAGGCCAAGCTATAAATCAGCCCCATCAGTAGCACTTGAATTCAGACTTGATTAATGGAATTTCTATTGCTTGCTTGCAAGTGTTTGGTCTGGTAAGACTTGTGTTCAACAGCTGAGATAGCTGTGGGTGAGAGACCCAAGGCTAAGATAGCCTACCCCCTCATATCCCTATCCCCCCTTCATCTATCTATATTCCCTTCTTCTTCTTATCCTTTTTTTTATGTTCTTTCATATGCAAACAGGAAAAAAAAAAAGCAATAAAAGTTTCAGTTATTCAATTTGTTCATCCTTATTGTGTTGATCCTGGCTGCAATCGATCTCCCGCTGGTTTCCCTGGTTCGAGGTCGACTTTTGCATTACTACAGGTCCTCAATAACAAACCCAAAGATATGTCTCTGAAACTATCCCAAATACCTATGCACGGAACTATTCAGATCACGATGATGTTAATAACCTGCTCTATGGGTCTCAGTCATCCTGTAGAGAATCTTGTCTCTCCTCCCTATTTGTCCAAGCACCCCTAGTCCCCTACTATACTATATGCCTCATTCGCACATAGAGATAAATTGTCAAACAGAATGTATTGAATATCAAGAGAGATTTTGGTATACACCAAACAGCCTAAGGAAATAGGGTTAAATCCTTTACAATTTATTACCAGGGTTACCTTCTCACGGATTACTTCCCATACCAAAGCCTTGTACTTTGGGGGGTTAAACATTTTCTGTATGAGTTTGAACTTTGTAGGGCTATGGTGGTTAGGAATTGGGTCAACAGTCGGGCTGGGATGGGGGAGGTTCTGCAGGGCAAACAAAAAAGAATGATTTGGAGAGTATTCGACAATTGCGGAAGTGTCTAAACACATTAACCCAATCATCTCTGATATGTATATCTTCAAGGAATTATAACAAGCCAGAAATCGCCGAGTCCAACATCCCTCAAATGAGTAGAGTAAAATCTCTCCTAGTGTCGAAATCCCAGGCAATATTTATCTGAGACAATAATACCGCATGCTCTTCTATGGATCTACCATGAGTCCTTATTAAGAGGGAAAATATGTGACAGCGTTAGGCTAAGGAGCACATCACCCACGACCCACCAAAAATCCTTCCAGGATCTGAACCTATTCCCTTTGCCCAAAAAATAGTAGATGAATAGACAGTTCTGGTAGCAACTAGTGAATGCACTTCCAGCGGTGACCAAGGGCCCTATTGCTTCCCCAAAGACCCACATGTTCTCCACTAAACTATATTTAGATCTAATAACTTGGTGCCACAAACTTTGCAGCTCTTTCTCAAATCTCCGTGACCACTTAGCCAGCATAGCTTTGCCTTTTCTCTGGATGTTGCGTAAGACAATAGCTCACTCTTGCTAAGGTTTTGCATATTTTCTCCAATTCAGTTAGATATTTACTATTTGGTTCCCTCAATTCACATGGAAATCTGTTTGCATCACGGGGACCTTAAAGGAGTGATAAGTTGTAGATTGGAAGGATGGCTATGGCTGCTTTGAACAGTATCATTCTCCCTCCCATAGGCATTTAGCTTCTTTGCCACCATTCTAGTCTTTTATTAAACCTTTTTTAGACACAGGATCCCAGAAGCTTAGGGATCTGGCATATGGGAAGGCCAAATTATTGGATGCTCCTCTCTTGAACATCCTTCTGATATTGGAGGAAGTTCACACAGGATCCCAGAGGCTTAGGGATCCTCTCTGACAACCACAAACTGACCCTACAGAAAAAGGCAATCCAAGAAAAAGTACAAGCACCAACTTAATACAGCAAAACAGAAAGCTAGGGCTTGCAATGGCAGACACTAGTTAGCACCAATAGTTGGGCTGAGCATCCTCACTAGTGCAAAGGGACTTCCTGAGGATGAGAAAAGATGCCAAGAGAGGAGCAGCACATCAAACAAAGAACACCACAAATATAGAAACTAATATAAGCATCAATTCAGAAAGAATCCCTAAAGTCTGAAGGTAGTCATTTAGTCGCAAGGGGTGGCAGTGCAAGGGGTGGCTGCATGTCAAGAGCTGCCAGAATTTGAGTGGAGGATATTCTGCAACTCAAGCAGAATATACAGGTTTCCAACTCAAAAGGAAATTATCAACATGGCTGAATGGACAGCCTGTGCAGGAGAATAGGAGTCAAACGTCCCTGCTTGACTGACTCGTAGTAATTATCTCTGTGGTGTGGATGATAGTCAGGTCCCCTTACAAGCCCATCTTCCTCTCAATGATAAAATCGGAAGAATCAAATGTATAAAGGAGTGAATAACTCAGCATCGGATACATGAGAAGTAGAGTAAAATCAGCAAGGGTAGAAACTGTTCAGGACTCATCAGAGTGGAATACTATTGATGAATGATGATTAAAGTTTTACCTCAAAATGGAGTATTTGGGCCCATTAAGAAAATCATAACCTATTGCATCGATGTAATTGGTGGAACCTTACAGGGTTATCGCCACATCTAAGTGAGGAGCATGTTGAAGGTTCTTGTTATATCAGTGGTTTATGCTAATAATAAAGAACATGAGACAACATAAATTATGCAGTTAACCAGCTTTCCAATATCCAGTATCATCACTTGAATCGGGATGGATGACTTCAATTTGATTATGCCGTGATGAAAAAGAATGAATGCAGGCCTATGCATTGGAAAAGAATGCCTCTGCGCCAAATTTGACAGGCTATGGAATAATGGTATACCTCCAATGACTGAGTTGACCCATGGCATCCTCAGACTAGAGTCACTACAGCAATAAAAAAACTTGACAAGTTATGGACTAATGGTACACGGTACACCTCCCATGACAGAATTTGCTCAACACCTCAGACGCGGTTTTCTTAGCCTCAGTTATTCCAGACCACTGCCTTATCACTGTAACTGCTTCTGCAAAAGGTCCTTGTGGACCCAAACCATTCAGGTTCTCTGATAGTCTGATTATTGAATTGAATACCCAACGTTTCCAGATGTTATTCATAAGGCATCGACCATGCTGGGAACACTGTTTAAAAAACTTAAAGAGGTGAGTAAGAGATTGAAAGTGTGGAGCAGAGATGATCCTCATGTCTTGTCTAAGAAGGTTGAACACATTCATTCCAAGTTCCCCAGGTTCAACATTCGGAGAAAATTTTATTTTACAGATCTGTAAGAGCTAGAAGAATGAAGGAGGAAGATAAGCTGAAGATAGAAATGCTATTATGTTATTAGACTCTCTGATTTACTTGAGCAGGAGAGTACTGTGGCCCCAAATGAAGAATTGCTTAGAAGTGTCCAATCACTTAGAAGGGAGCTCGTGAAATATTTGGGCGTTGTTATGAAAGTGAATTTTGACAAGACCAAGGTGCCTGATGGGTTCTCAAAGCACTTTTCTGAGCTAGTTGGGAGATGACAAGGACTCAAGCGTCAGGACATGAGCAGTGCCATCCAGAATTTCTCAGGTATGAGAGACAATTTAAGGAGTTGAATGACAAAGCAATTACACTGATCCCTAAAATCGATTGGGTGGAGAATTCTTAGGATTCTATACCTATTCCAGCATTAACATAGTCTGTCAATTTATCAACAAGATGGCAAACTAAATGAATCATTCTTGAAAGGATGATTGCAGGTAATCAGCCAGCATTTCTCAAGGGAGGAGATGTAGTTCATGAAATCCATATCTGCTGCAAGGTGATGCACAAATACCATTTAATAGGTAGATCATGCCCAAACGTGACAGACTCCATCTTGAAACGAGTATGGTTTTATATGTTGGCACTCTTATTAACTGCTCTCCAGAGATTTGCATATATTCATCTGAAAGGTCCAAGTGCTTGTCACAAATCCCGTTTGTTATTATACTGGAAGGATACCAAGAAGTTTTCTTCCTGTAGTTGTCAGATTGGTAAAAACAAACCTGTACTACATGGCCACCCCTTAAACAAAGCCACGCCACAAAAAGAATTGGCTTATTATAGGGCTACAATCCATGTCATAGCATTTCCAGAGGTAGAAACTGAAAGAAAAAGAAATCGCTGACAATAATCCCACAATGTTTTTGTCTGAAAAACCACTCTATGAGAAAAACTGTAATTGCCTCCAATGCTTCATGCTTCGCATCAAATAACAACTTGTGGGGGAATTGGCACATCAATGGAATGGAGGCCAAGAGAAGATAGTTACCGCTGGGTCCTGAAGCTAGGAACTGTCACTAGCAGATGTTGGCCTTTGAAAGTCACTCAGAGAGAGAGATTTCCCATAATTACCCAACGTCTATTTTTGTGGGCTCCATCTCAAGATTCTCCACTCACAACATCCAACCATCCATTTGTACATCTCTTTTTAACTATGAAAAAGGTAGATTCCCTTGGCACTAAGGAACCTAATAAAAGAATTCTTAAGCCTCCTCTTAAGCCCTCTCTCTCTCTCTCTCTCTCAGCAGATTCATAGGGCTGGGCAGATGAAGGCTGTATTTGGTATGTACTCTTGGAATAGATTCTGGGTCTAGAACACATTCTAAAGCAAGGAAATAGAGAAGAATTGGGTTTTAGAATGTGTTCTAGACCCAGAATCTATTCCAAGACAGCATACCAAACAGAGCCGAAAATTTATAAGTAAGCTGGACAAGATTTGCTTCCAACAAATAAAGGAACCTGAGTAATGTGGTTCTGATATAGATGTAAACCAGTACCAACAATAGGATCAATTACAGAGTAAGAATTTCTAGAATCAAGAGAAATCACATAATACCAAATCTCCGCCAGATCTAACAGCTGGATATGATATTATAGCCAACTCCTAGTGGAACTAGGAAAGCTCAAAATCAGCCACGCACTAAATCGAATGAATGATCAGATTACAAATTTCATATGCCCAACAGAAACTCAACTTATGCTATTGATTTCAGACCAAACAGATCAACAAGCATCAGTATAGAATGGCCTTCAAAATAGTAAGAATTGCATCCCACTTTGGAGTAGGACTATAGTCTTTACACAGCAGATTCAGCAACTGATGTTAGAATAATGATCATAACAATGTCCACAAAGGAATCTGAAATCAGAATCAAAATCAGAACTGTAAAAACAAGAATTCCAGCAATCCTAGTATGAATGGAAAAGCCTATATCGCATGGACAGAACTGAGATTTGAATGCAAATCAGACTAGAACACATTTAAGAACTTGAGAAGAATCAAAAGCATAGAACAGAAGAATTTGGACTTCCCACAACAAGCCGACAAGGAATTGATTGGATTCACCTCCAATCACACCTTGAATCACCACAAGGAAGAGGACACCATGATAGGCAGCAACAACAGTTTTTTAAAACAGTAAAATCATGGGCTATAAAGCCCTTGGTCTTTTATTTATAACAAGCCACAAATAGAGTTCCAATCAAGCTAGGAAACACACACCCCCAGCAGAATTTGGACTTCCCACAACAAGCCGACAAGGTATTGATTGGATTCACCTCCAATCACACCTGTAATCACCACAAGGAAGAGGACACCATGATAGGCAGCAACAACAGTTTTTTAAAACAGTAAAATCATGTGCTATAAAGCCCTTGGTCTTTTATTTATAACAAGCCACAAATAGAGTTCCAATCAAGCTAGGAAACACACACCCCCAGCAGAATTTGGACTTCCCACAACAAGCCGACAAGGTATTGATTGGATTCACCTCCAATCACACCTTTAATCACCACAAGGAAGAGGACACCATGATAGGCAGCAACAACAGTTTTTTAAAACAGTAAAATCATGGGCTATAAAGCCCTTGGTCTTTTATTTATAACAAGCCACAAATAGAGTTCCAATCAAGCTAGGAAACACACACCCCCAGCAGAATTTGGACTTCCCACAACAAGCTGACAAGGTATTGATTGGATTCACCTCCAATCACACCTTTAATCACCACACGGAAGAGGACACCATGATAGGCAGCAACAACAGTTTTTTAAAACAGTAAAATCATGGGCTATAAAGCCCTTGGTCTTTTATTTATAACAAGCCACAAATAGAGTTCCAATCAAGCTAGGAAACACCCCCCCCAACCAACTCCCTTACAACTGGTTATTCCTTCTTAAGTCTAAATAGACAATAAAAGGATGTGGACCCAAACTTAAAACAATAAAAGGTAAAAAAAAAAAAAATATATCTACTTAAACTGGACCATTGAACCACCAGTTCAACTGGGACTTAAAACACTTAAAACAGAAATTGACTTAAACTTAAAACAAATGAACCAGAACCATTAAAATAGATTGGGACACGCTAGGCCTCATTCTTCTTGGACTTTATACTCTGGTAAGTCTTTAATTTTGCATCACTGAGGCAACAAATTACTAGAAAATGCAATTTATCGGGACTCATGCTGTCATGCATCATGTGGGATATTTTCAGCCGCAGGAGCTCTCTTTGGGGGGGTGGCTCTATAAACATTAGCTAATTGTTTGGTACATCAAATACAGTAGCTTCTAAGGGCTTGAAAATGTTGTTTACCCATTAGCAAGCATGCATAAAATGCAGTTCTGAGTCTCTGACCTACTGTGGTTAAGCAAGATTTTGTTCATGGCTGGCCCATGGTTACCTGAAGGCACATAGTATTACATCATCTCAAGACTGCAATCATCTTAAAAGGGCGTACTCAGTGCACGAGGCTCCCGCCACTGCGGGGTCTGGGGAGGGTCATAATGTACGCAGCCTTACCCCTGCTTTGGGCAGAGAGAGTGTTTCCAGACTCGAACCCGTGACCACTTGGTCACAATGGAGCAACCTTACCGTTGCACCAAGGCCCATCCTCCAAGACTGTAATCATCTTAGTTGGACATAATTGTTCATCTCAGTCAACTTCACATCTTTAACTTACTAGTGTTACCTTATGCATACATATCTAATTCTGTACTCTTATGCTTCACCATTCATCCATCTCAACATGTTAATCATTCACCATAGTATATTTTGTTTCTTTGAATGCCCTGCATTCTGCTTCACAAATCATTCATTATTCTTATAGCTTTCCTATTTTTTTTTTAAAAACACACTTTTGAAATTCCCCATCAAAATTATTGACATGAGTTGCTGCTGCAACATTAAAGAAGCTACCCACTTAAATCACCTAACCTAAGTCTATTCGCAAAAGCTTCTGCAGCTTCTCCCTCCCTAATCCCTATAAATGATTAAACCAAGATAATGACAATGGTAGCTCTTAAATACCTCTCAGCCATCAAATTTCAAATTCAATCATCCCTAAGCCCATATTTTACCTAGAAAAAAGAAAAAGAAATACCAAAATTATTACTTATAAGCTTTAGACTCCAAAACATTCATCGAAGTTCCAAAATAGCAGTAAACGACACCCTTACCATTTCAGTCAAAGTAAGTATAACCATACAATGCCCCATACTTAACTCATTCATAAGCAATGCAAAGGGATAGGCACAGTGCTGCCCTTTCTCCCTCACTGCACATTCCCAATGGATATCCAATGCAGCCCATCCACAGTTTTGTTTGTGGAGGCAAACCTCGCTATAGATGGAACCATCCATGCTTAGTCCACCACACTAGTCATGTTAATCCATGCAATGTACACAATCCAATGAGTTGACATAAATATGCCCATGACAGACCATCTAGGCCTCAAATCCCTACAAACCCATCAGCTCCAAGGGGCGCATACGAGGACAATGATCTATATTTGACAATGACAAATCATAAGTGCAAATTACAGATGGTATTTCAGAAATTTAAGACACTAAAATAGCCAGGCTTTTTGCCGATCTAATCACTCCCCTCAAACCATGATCTATAAATTCGTTTGGAACAGTATAATTCATCCAATTCAAATAACTTTGAACAACTGAACAAGTCGGTTCTTTAGGTTTTCTCATTTTAAATCTCTTTAAGAAATTATTGTAACTCAAAAATACATAACAACAGCAGAAATGATGGAAGAAGGAACAAAAAACAATTGGGATTCAGAGCTTGCCGAATCATGCATTATCATTCGTGGATGTGGCATTAACTAATTATCATTTAATTTTGTAAATTTTTTTCTTTTCTAAAAGGAGAGAAATTCTTACCGGTCTGAGAACGAGATCTCTGGAATAGAATCAAATCAGAATCCGATAAAACCACACAAATCTAATCTCGTCGAGTCCATCCCATACTACTACAGTACTACTCATATTAGTATGGGAAAGGGGTTCCCTACCTAGCAGTGTGGCCCGCGCCAGCACAGGGGACCAATCACAGCATGTGCGGGAGCATTAACATGAGCAGGATTTTTCACATTCACAGTGGCAGAGCGGTCATTTTGCCGCTCTTTATGCCTAGGTGCAGGCGCCACACTATGGGAAAAAGGTCTTTGTCAGATTACGTGAAATCTGTGCCCACAAAAAAGTGCACGAAAGTGTTATTGGTGAAGCCTGACCTCAGTTTTAATCTAGAAAGTACTATTGATTCTTCGGTGGGGTGGTTAGCCTTCAAAATGCGTGTAAACGGCCAAATAGTGCATATATTAGCGCCTAAGACGTTAACCCTTGAAGAGCTCATCAAGATCTTCGATTTGATATATTATTTGCCCTGATAATTTGTACCTTGGATTAGATTGGGTGGGCTTCAGAGTAGTTTTATATTTTTGTGGGTTAAAGTTTTGCATATTATATTGTACCGCGTGAAAACGCTATATACCACATAAATTGTTGTCTTGTGTATATTATTATAACAGAAAGTACAGCCCCACCCTCGTAAAATAAAAAATCTCTTCCATGTTGATACCTATCACTAGTGCAGGGCCACGCAACCAAAAACCAAATAATCATAATTTTTTTATGTGAGTAGACATAAAAGATGCTTTAGGTTTAGAAAGACTTTTTTATTATTAAAATTGGCAACCCATGTCTTTTTTTATTATTATTATTTTTGAACTGTCAACAAAGTATTTTTATCTGCACAATTTCTTGGATCCAGATCTTCTACTGACAAGTTGCCCAGACACGTTGAGGTGTGCAATGACCGCTTTACCCCCACTTGGGGCAAGGCGTTTGGGCAGGGTTAAGGCGGTCATGACATGCCTTGCCGTGTCTAGACAGCACGGTCCTATTGGGCAACTCGGCAATAGAGAATCCAAATTGCAATTTCTTGCCCGCTCCATTTCCCCAAGTTCCTCCAATAGAGGAGGTGGACCCCACCTAGGCAATGTGTTCGGGCAGAGGTAGGGTGGTCATTTCTGCCCCCCTCCCCCTATCTATTAGAGGAACTTGGTGAAATGGACCTGCCCAGAAAATGGAGCAGATAAAGGTCCTTCAGCAAAGGTCACGCCAGCCAGTGTTTTAAATTTTTTTTTTTTTAAAAAAAAAGTCAGTGTTTTAAAATCGGAATTGAGTAGGTTGAATCAGTAGATCTGGATTGCAATCTGATCAATCAAATCGGTCGATCTGGATCAGAAGTGATCGGGAACGTCCCGATTCCCACGTCCCACCATTCTAGCTTTGTAGCTCAGGTGTAGGTGGATCGGGCAATGTGGGCAGATCCAATGCAGATTGCTCAATCCGTCCGATCCAGCCTATCCATGGCTATTAAAAATTTAAAATTGTGAAATGAACCTGCAACTCGAAGTTTCAACCCCGACTCCTTTTAGGCTTGATTTCTCTGTGGAATTGCACTGGAATCTAACCAGATTTGGGGCCCTTATCTTTTAATTGCATATCAAATCTACAAGATTTGATCGGCTGGGAACTTCACTCATTCGGAGATCTAAAGAGCTCCAAATTGCTAAAATTGCAGCTCCCCACTTGATTTATTAAGGGACAGAACGCTAATCTGTTACACAGCGCGACGTGTAATTGCACCCAGACACCCCTTGGAAAGGCATAAAGGACAAGGAATTCACCAGTCATTTCGCATGCAGCTGCGTCTAGGCTTAGGTACATGAAAGGGGAAGAGGATTCTCTTATCAATCAACATACAGAAGCGCGCCTATGAGGTGCGGTAAAATGGTATTATACATTGGAGGACAACGAGGTCATTTCATGTGAAGAGGATAGAGATAGACACAAAGATGTTAGTGTACCCAACTCTAACGGCTCAACGAACCTTTTCCCTTAATAAAAAGACCTTTCCTAACCAACAACCTGACTTGAACTCATCTCACAGTTGGATCAGTTTGAAATGAGTAATGTTTTATTTTTGGTTCATAGACTTTAAGTTCGGTGGTGACTCACTTGTTCCTTCTCTCCCAAGAAGAGGAAAAGATTTTCTTTAAGAGTGCAATAAAAGCATCATTATTCTATTTCATGTGCATTATAATCTAAATAAATAAATAATAATAATAAGGATAAATAATAATAATAAGGAGAGAAAAATATGATATATATATATAGGGGATACAGGTTTTGTGGGCTTTACGAACAAGACGTTTTGACGCAATTGGGAGGCAATCAATCCTCTTCTCATGAACTTAAAGAGATGATCTAGGGGATTCAATTAAATATGTTACAAAATAGTTATCAAACTCTTTTAACTCCTATCTTATCGTAACTACACTATTCAAATACAATAGCTACATAATTTAAATAAAATAATAACTACTACTTATACACTGTCTCGTGTACGCAACATATTCTCATATACTCTGGAACACTTTCTCTCCTCCTTGACTGTCTGTATACCCTCTTTCCTCCTCTCTAACCATATGGTCCTTATTCAAACGTGGGGCATTCTATTTTTTGTGCGAGTCAGCTTGGCGTGCATATAAACCTCTTCTCCTTGATAATTATAAAAGATGTGAAAAGGTTCTCTGAACCTGAGGGGTACACGTGCTAGGGATGTAAATGGATCGGATTTGGCTCGCATTTACTACTATCCGAATTCGAATCCATTTACCAAATGACATATCTGTAACCGATTTGATATCTGACGGAATTTTAAAAACTATTAGCATTTTCGAATTCAGGAGTTTATCAAATATTCGGATATTCTATCCGATTAATTAAAAATTATTATCATTTTTGAATTCGAATCCGTTTACCAAATTCCAGATTTGAAAACCCCTAAGATCGGATACATTTGGGCTACCCATTTGTATCCCTAACTGTACCTCCTCATCACATTCTCATTTTTTAATTAATTTTTCCCTTGCACCAAATATATATATATATTTTTCCCTTTAAATTAATGAATATGTACATGTGGTAGACCGTAGGCGTGAGAAACCCCTTAGGCTCAAAGAATCCTTCCCCATAAAAAGGTATAAAAAATTATAGAGGAGAAATATCAAGAAAACAAATGGGAAAATTACAGGATTAGTTATTTTTGGGTTTTCATTTACAAAATTGTCTTCTCTATGTTTGAGTTAACAAAAATAGACAAAAACAAGTTAAGGTTTATAAAATTGGACAAAATAGTGTCTCTCCCTTCCACAGTTATTGTTTTAGACATTTTTACCCCTGTCATTGCCTTCTCACCTAGGCATCCTCCGTTCCTGCAACCCTACCCTTGTCCCAGCCATTGCCATTCTCTGCTACCCCAAGTAATAAAGAAAAAAAAAAAGAGATATTTTAAAAGGGGTGTTGCCGAGGAAGGAAGGAGAGTCACTGTTTTGTCTAGTTTTGTAAAACTAAACTTGTTTTTGTCTATTTTCGTTATCTCAAACATGGGGAGGACAGTTGTTTTTTTTTTTTTTGGGGGGAGGTTGGGTGGACAGTTTTGTAAATGAAGACCCAAAAGTAGCTTGATGTAATTTTCCCATAAAATATTAAATAAGGGAGGGAAAGCCCGAAAGGGACAAAGAGAGACGTGCCAGGATTAGGCGGAGACGCAGCTTTGCTAACAATTCCTGCCGCCGACTCCTCCACCGGAAACGATGGTGCGTCTAATATATTCAACTTCCCCCCCCCCCCCCCTCATTTTAGCTTTCTTGATCTGAATTGATTTTGTACCTAATCTCTCCTTTCTAGTTTTTTCTTGATGCGAATCGATTTTGACCCTGATCTCCCTCTCTCTTCCGATCATTCGTTTAGGTTACGAATCTGTTAAGTTTTGTAATCTGTGTTAAGCTTCATGGCGTAAATTTAGTATGTAACATGTTTCTTTTTTGTGAAACGGGAATTTGCTTGGAGATACAATCAAGTATTCTTTGGGATCTCCTGTTGGAGGTGCTCGGTTGACATTGTTTTTCAAGTTGGTACCTTAGTATCGAGTAAACCCTAGAAGAATAAAATTGTCGGACATTTGTAAGGAGCGGGAAAGCAGGAGAGACTATTTCAACAACTGATAGAACTCAATTTTCTCATTAAAAAAATGATAGAATTCAAGGGCCTGGTGGGGGGGGGGGGGTTGTTGACGAGAGGATGGAGATGGACTACGGTCACTTATCTGTAGGAATGGGCAAATTATGGATTGGATTTGATTTAATAAATGGAGAAGTAAAAGAGGAAAACTGGAGTAAGCTTTTGAAATATTTCTACAGAGTTGGAAGTTGCCAAGTGCCAACCCCCTCATTCATCTGATTTTTGTTTTTTCCCCTTAGTTATAAAGGTTTCAATGTATGTGAGTTGGACATAACTTGGGCAATATTTGCGGCTTGGATACGTCTTACCAAGCCATAATGTTTCTTTGCTCCGAGTTATGTCCTATTGCAAAATAAGCTAGAGAATGTTGTTTGTAGTGGAGAAACATTATTATTCTCTTTAATCAGCACAGGATTTGGTCGGAAAATTATCTCCTGCAATTCCCTGCCCGGTCCAATTCCTAGTGCCTGTAATAAGAGGGGGGTGGACCCCACCCAGGCAGAGTGTTCGGGCAGGGATGGAATGGTCATTACCGCCCCCCTTGTTAGGGGCACCAGGGGAACTGGACCGGCAGGGAATTGCAGGGGATAATGATCTGGATTTGGTCAATTCTTTCCCACACATCTATGGAATTTTGCTATGACTAATGCTTTAGTGGAAATACGACCCTTGTTTGATTTGCATTTGCAACCCCCCGGTATGAATGATAACTTTGCAGATATATTATTCCCAATTCATTGGCTACATTCATTGCTATTACCAGTGCAAGATGGGAGTTGGTTCAAGTTGCTTTGTTATGCCAGTGATAGATACACATTCTTTTGAGATTGCCGTGATTACATCATGAATGATGGGTCATGATGCTATGACATTGATTGTGTAATTTGAGCTGGCTTTAGGAATTGGTTTTTTTTTTTCCCTTAATTTTTTAAAGTTCAGATTGGCAGAAGATGAAGGAAAGAAAGAGTTGTAATAGAAGGGCTATCAAGGAAATAATGGGGGTGATATATCAGTGGAAGGGTCAATTCAACTCCGAGGAGATTGGAGGGACACACTTTGATTTAAAAGAATGAGTAACAGAGTCAAGGGACACCTCTGATTTAAAAAAAAATGAATAATAGTATATATGGAATCAAAGTAACAAATGGTCAAGTTATTTGACATGAGGGAGATTTCATATAGCGAATCAGCTGTTGATGTCCAATGTTAGCTTCTAGCTTGCTTGTTAGGATCTTAGTAGTCTACTATGTAGCTCACCTGTTACCTTCCTTCATGGGGCATATGTTATATAATGGTGTCCCTTGGTTGTCCAGATTAGAATGGTATTCATATCGATTCCTTAAGTCTGTTTAAATTTCTGGTATTCATAAGATGCTTTAGTTTGTCTAAAAGTAAAAGGGTTGTTGGGAGTAGGAGCACTAAAATGTCCTTTGTTTGTGGTTAGTCTATCTATTAAGTCCGTGCTTTAGCCTATAAAAGGCAAGATTGTTATCAGTAAAAGGCAGAAGATTGCGGGGGTATTGTAACAGTGATCTTCAATGCATACATCTTTGCTTCTGTCCTCTGTTATCTTGAGTTGGTTTACCAGTAGTAAACATCTCGTGTAGCATCAGGTATGCAAGTCTCAATTTAGAGATGTTTATAAAGAGTTCACATTTTTTGTGTTTGGAATTTTAATGAGGTCCTGCTCCTTTTTCCTCTCTATCTGGGTAATCAACTAAAAAACATCTTCTCTCTTTGTACTTTTCTTTTAAGTACATTATTTCTGTTATGGCCTTAATTCTCTCATATCTTTTATTCATTTCCATATATTCACCCATCTAACCTTGGCTGTATTCTTATATTCTTTCTCCATCTAATTAGTCCTTTGGAACTTACTAATCCTCCATTTCTCTAGCATAAACTCCATTCCAAGTCCACCTGTGGACCTGAGGTTCATGTAACCTATAATAAAATCTCCAGCCATGTCTATCTGTCAAAATTCTCCATTGTCGCTTCACCCAACAACCCTAAGTCTACTTGGCCATTTATAGCTTTACTTTCTAGCCCTCTTAAAGCTAATTTATCCCTCATATCCAACTCCTACTTCCTTTATAAAAATGTGATATGAGACAACCTTATTTGTTATTTCCTTTTGAGATTTGTCTAAACTCCTGTTTACCAACTTGCGACTTACTGGTTTCTCTTGGACCTGGCAGTTATACTGCTATTGTAATTTTTTTTTTGGGGACGGGGGGGGGGGGGGGAAGAGTCAGAAATTAGGTGTGGATCGATTCTAACAAGGGAACAAGGATTAATAGTTAGGGGAAGGAGAAGGAGGAGGAAGAAGAAGAGTTGGGAGAAATCGTGGTTGAGGGAGAATGGACTCCGCTCAACTATTTCTTCATTAAGAACTTCTTGAAATTACATAGGTCTCCCTGGGGAGGTAAAAGGTAAAAAGAACAAAATAGAAAATTACAACTTAACATGACTTATAATAAGCCAGTGACAAAAATACCCCTTACAACATAAACTTTAACACTCCCCCTCAAGTTGGAGAATAAATGTCATGCATTCTCAGCTTGCACAAGAGGGTATTGAACTGGTAGGAGATGAGACTTTTGTTGAATATATCTGCCACTTGATCACCTATCTTCACAAAGGGGTTACAAATGTAACCAGAATCCAACTTTTCTTTGATGAAGTGCCTATCAACTTCAATGTGCTCGTTTGGTTATGTTACATGAGATTATGAGCAATACTTATAACGGCCTTGTTATCACAATAGAGCCGCATAGGTCCCTCAAAGTCAAACCCAACTCTTGAATCAACCGCCTCAGCCATATGAGTTCACACACTCCATGAGCCATGACTCTAAATTCTGCCTCTGCGTTGGATCTAGCTACAATTGTTGTTTCTTACTCCTCCATGTAACTAAATTACTACTCACAAAGGTATAGTAACCAGATGTGGATCGTCTGGCAGACACTGAAACAACCCAATCGGCATCAGTGTAGCCCTCTATCCTCAAATGATTATGCCTAGCATATAGAAGGCCTTTTCCTGGAGAAGATTTCAAGTATCTGATGATGCGATAAAACAACATCCAAATGTCCATTGTTGGGAGCATGCATGAACTGGTTCACCATTCCAACTGCATAAGTGATGTTTGGCCGAGTTAAGGAGAGAGTGGTACTTTCCTGCATCTATAAGAGGAGAGCCACAATCTTCACTAAGCTTGTGATTTTGATCAATTGGGGAGTTTAATGGTTTACACCCCAACATTTCTGTTTCTTTCAATAGATCCAGTACAAACTTTCTCTGGCAAATATTGATTCCCTTCTTTGATCTTGATACTTCAATTCTCAAGAAATACTTCAAAAGTCCAAGATCTTTAATCTCAAACTGTTGGGCTAGGTAAGATTTTAATCTACTTATCTCGGCATTATCATTCCCAATCACTGCAATGTCATCAACATAAACGATGAGAGCTGTGATCGTACCATTTCCTCGCCGGATAAACAAGGTGTGGTCAGCCTAACTCTGGGATACCCATTCCTTATAATGGCTTGTCTAAATCGCTCAAACCAAGCCTTAGGAGACTGATTGAGGCCGTAAAGTGTCTTTTTTAGAAGGCACACTTTCCCTTCTGTTGATGGAAACTTAAAACCAGGTGGAGGCTGCATATACACTTCTTCTTCTAGTCACCATGGAGAAAGGCATTCTTTACATCTAATTGATACAACGGCTAGTCTTTAGTGGCTGCCACTGATAGGAGAACTCTGATGGAGTTGTGCTTGGCAACATGAGCAAATGTTTGTTGGTAGTCAATACCATATACCTGACTGTACCTTTTGGCCACCAACCAAGCCTTATATCTTTCCACAGTACCATCTGATCGATATTTAGTTGTATATACCCACCTGCATCCAACTGGAACTCTCCCCCGGGAAGATCTACAAGTGTCCAAGTACCAGTCTTCTCAAGAGCCATCATTTCTTCAGACATGACCTCCTTCCACTTTGGGTCCGATATAGCCTCAATGACATTTTTGGGAATGGAAGAAGAGGCAAGAGCAGTAGAAAAGGCAAGACCTGTAGGAGAAATAGCGTCATAGGAAACAAACTTGGCTATGGGATTAGTACAAGCTCTCTTCCCCTTTCGATAGCAATGGGAAGATCTAACTCAGAGGAAGGAGAAAAAGTGTTACCTGACTGAGGAAAGTGGAGCTCAAGATGTAGATCCAAAGAGGACTCTTGGCATGTCTTCTTTCTCTTTCCCTTTAAGCATTCATCTCTGTTGTACACAACTAACTCTTTTTCATTGCTAGCATCAACACTTGGTATCAATCAACAACATCCACTTCCTTGTGTTTCCCAATATCAAGCAAGAATGGGGAGATAGGCAAAGGAGAAAGAAAGGGGATGACATCAACAACTTGTTCACTTCCATTAATCTCCCCTTGAAGAGGATGCTAATGAGGAGAGAAGAATGAATAGACTCAAAGAAGGTGACAACATCTTTGGAGAGAAATCATCTTCGGGAGGAAGGGTGGTAGCATTTATACCCTTTAGTAGAGGAGGAAGGGAAAAAGCAGGAGCTTGAGGTGAAAGGATTTCTAGGGGGGATTTAGAGCCAAGGAGTTGAGTTGGCATCCGATTGATTAGGAAGGCAGTAGCAAGAAGGGCATCAGGCCAAAAGGTCTTAGGGACATGCATGCCAAAGAGGAGATTCTTAGTGACCTCCAACAAATGACGATTTTTCCTCTCAGCCATCCCATTTTGTTGGGGTTGTCAACACAAACAACTTGATGGATGATGCCATTGTCAAGAAAAAACTGTTGGAGTCCCCCATACATATACTCTCCCCCCGTATCAGAACAAACTATTTGAATGCGAGTACCAAATTGAGTACAAATCAACTGGTAGAAATTTTTGAAAGCATCATAGAGATCACTTTTCTGTTTCATCAAAAAAGTCCAAGTGGACCGGGAATAGTCATCAACAAAGGTAACAAAATACCGATATCCAGACAAAGAGGTAGTGGGAGCAGGTCTCCAAACATCAAAATATACAATATTGAAAGGAACAATAGATCTATTACCATGATATGGATAAAATGAACGACAATGTTTAGCAAAAATACATGGTTCACATTGAAAAACATAAGAAGAAGAAAAAAGAAGTAAACAAATGGGGTAATTGTTTTCTCATAACAACAAAAATGGGTGGCCTAAACGTTGATGCCAAAGCATCACGGAATCCTTAGTACTACTGTCACTCTGGCCACAAACATAGGACTGAGCAGTAGGCAAAATAGGTGTTCGAGACTCAAGAAGATAGAGTCCTTTCTCCTCACGTCCACTGCCAATAATCCTCTTCGTAACCAAATCCTAAAAAGACAATAGGAAGGAAATAAGGTGACACAACAACTTAAGGATTTGGTTAGATGACTTACAGGTAATAGGTTAGTGGCAAAATAGGGACAAAGAATAAAATCAAGAGAGATAGAAGAAGTAACTCGTACATTATCCTTACCAGAAATAAAGGAAAGGGAAAATATCATCCCCCTCCCCTCTATGTTTCCTTAATATCAACCCAGTACCCAAGTTTTTGAAAATATCATCCCCCTCCCCTACTTTGGAAAGTTACTATCAACCGTACCCTAACCGTTAAAAAAGTCATTAATTGATGACGTGGACATGTCCAATTTTTTTAAACCCCAGATTACCCTTAATCTTTTTTAATTCCATTTTTACCCTCTCCAATCCCAAAATCCCTAAAAATCAAAACCCCCGTTCTTCTTCTTCTTCCTCTGAAGCTGAAGGTGAAACTAACTAAGCAGATCGTTGCAGCTCCGGATGGAGGGCCTTCTCAAGCCACGCCTCGGCGTCTTCCATCATCCCGGGGCTGAGCCTGACCATCAAGATGCAGAACTCCGTCTCGTTGAGAGCTCCATCGCCGTCCAGATCTCCTTCCCTCACCATCTTCTTCTTCTTCTTCTTCCAGAATTCAACTGCCTTCACGATTTCTTATGTTTAGGTTATTGATACTGTTATTTGCTCCGATTGAGTTTATATTGATCTCACATGTTTTTTGTAGAGTTCAAAGATCAGCTATTCTTTTTAATGATAATCGAATGTAATCTGTAAATTTTTTTGAAATGTGGGGCTACAGAAGAGTAGAAATAGTGGCAGATTTCAGATTTCTACAATTACTTCAGTGTTGACTGATGAGAAGATCGATTAGCGCTTAAAAGACTATTTTTTTTCTTCCGAGTTCAATTCTGGACGGTGGAATCCACGGTTGATTTCACGGAAACAGAATCTAATAGAAGGAGGTAATTAGTTCGGATAAGACTATTTTTGTTCATGGATTCCAAAAATTGCATTGAAACTTTAATGTCTTTTCCAGATTCAAAACTGATCAATAAGTAGTCAACTGAGTTTAAGCTTTGTGATTCCAGGTTACAGCCACAATATGATGTCATCTTTTGCTTCTTAATTCGGACGAACATAAAAAATCGGCATCCTTTTCAAACGAAACAACTTCCTTACAATTTATGTCCATCAACCAAAGTCCAGAAATCTGAGGAATTGGATATCATTATTACCACCCTTCATCATTTTTCACCCCAAATCAAAACCCCTTTTTTAGTTTCTGTATCTTCTTCTTCTTCCTCACACCTGCAACATCAAAACGAGGAAGAACAGAGAGCTCCTCATCACCACTTTCCTCACGAAAAGGTGACAGAACCCGAGAAGAACACACCTCAGCTTCCAGCATTTTCTTAATAAAAGTTGATTCCTCTTCAGCATATAAATTAATCAAACCCGGTCGATCCGAAAAGGAGTAATCCAGTGAACTTGACCCCATTAAACTTCTGAAAATCTAAATATGTCAAATTTTTGTAATTCGGAAATTTTGCAGGACAAAATCCATTGATTAGAGTCGGATAGCTGTGGATTTTCTTATGATCTGTTTCCAGATTAACTTGCCTCACTGATCCATCAACCAAACTTCCGGGTAAAAAAGAACGATCTTGGCGGATAGATGACGATTTTCACGATGAAGCGTATATTTGGATAATTCTTCTCTTGTTCGCAGAGGAGGAGGAAGAAGTAGAAGAAGAGGGGGTGATTTCGTCTTTTATTTGTTTTTTTAACAGCGTTAATCACTTAGGGCACGGTTGATAGTAACTTTATAAAGTAGGGGAGGGGGATGATATTTTCCAAAACTTGGGTACTGGGTTGATATTAAGGAAACTTAGAGGGGAGGGGAATGATATTTTCCCAATGAAATGGAACCATCGGCAATTCTAACCTTATCCCTACCAGAGCAAATAGAATAGGAATCATAACACTGAGACATACCAGTCATGTGATCGGTGGCAGCAGAGTCAATGACCCAAGGAGCAGTGGAAGGTACAGAAGTAGAGGCTTGCAAGGCTGAGGCTGAAGGATCTGTAATGTAAGATTAAATTAGGGTTAATTTAGTCCCAAATAACCCACAATAGTTCACAGCAGTCGATCAAAATTAACCCCAACAGCTGGGGATAACAAGGGCCGAAACTCATGTAAAACTTGGGTTGTAATCCAAAATTCAGCCACTCGGTAGGGGTGATAGCAAGGTCGAGTGTAGGCCCCAGGGTATTCAGCAAACCCTTCAAACAGGGACAGAGTAGGATGACCAAATCACCAATTATCAACAGATCACAAAATTAGAAAGTAGAAATCAGTGGATAAAAACCAAACCAGCCATTTGAAGGGAACCAAACTCAGGTCAATTGGTGCTTGTAAGGAGTAGAAGCGAAAGTCTCACTTGATTCTGATGATTGAATTGGAAGATATGGCAGCAACACCAAAATAGAAGGGTAAGAGTTATCTCACAAACCAGCACTTTGTTTGGGCTCCAATGAGGATCGAGTGCAGGCCTTGTGGAGTAGGTGATCTGCAGCAAGTTTGGTGTAATTTTGATGGACAGAAGTGAAGTTTTGAAGGGGGAATGATAATAGAAGGTTTGTGAAAATGGAGGATTCTAGCCAATGAGATGGGGTGGAAGTGGGGATCGAATGGAGTGGTTGATGGTGTGGTTCTATGCTCCAAAACCCAGCAGATTTCAATGGATGAATGTGGGAGACATGCAGCCTTGATGTTGCAGCAGGAACTTGGGGCAGAATTGAATCCGCAAGGTATGAAAATCCCCTTATGTTGATCAGCAACAGTAACAGCAGCCTTGTTTGGATCTGCGGATTAATTGCAGCCTTCCAGTGAGTCTTCACAGTACTTGTATTGATCACAGGGTAGCAGCAACACAACAGGGGATCGATTGCAATGGAAGAGAAGATAGAGAAGAGAAAGAGGGGGGGGGGGGGAATGGCTCTCTCAGCCTGGTTCTCTCACCCACAGCTATCCCAACTGTTGAAACATGGAATTTCTCCCATAACCGATGACAACATGGCTTGAAAATTCTATTCTCCAAAATCTGTTTATATTATAGGAGGGGCTTCCTATTTAATGGAATAGGTCAGCTTACAAATTAGAAACTTAAGAAATAGGAACTTCTAAAAGAAATAGCAACTTCTAAAAAGAGAAACCTAATGGAAATAGAAACTAGGCTTTATAGTTCAGCCAACATGCAAGGAACAAATTAGAAACTAGTAAATATAGTAACTACTAAAGGCTGCAAAAATAGGAACTAAAGTGCACCAATCCTAGTTGACTGGTCAAAGGAGAAGCTGTCAAAATCGTGGAGCATCTTTGGGCAGCTTCTAGAAGCCCTGCTGGGCTGGCTCGAGTTGGTCCAGTTCTGGCAAAAAAGGACCTGCTTTGATGGAGAAGCTGCTTCTTCCTCTTCTGGCCAGAATCTACATGACTACATCAATCTGACTCTACAGAAGTAATAGAAGAGTGGCCCAGTCTAGACATCATCTTGTGTAGTGCTGCAATATC
This sequence comes from Telopea speciosissima, assembly GCF_018873765.1. Classification (NCBI taxonomy): domain Eukaryota; kingdom Viridiplantae; phylum Streptophyta; class Magnoliopsida; order Proteales; family Proteaceae; genus Telopea; species Telopea speciosissima. The sequence continues at coordinate 18,748,661 of NC_057919.1, read as the reverse complement.
CTCTCTAGAAAGGGAGTCAGGATCAGCCTGTAGTCCAGGTGACTCTGTCTCAGCTGTCACAATGTGGGATCTAGGATCCCCTCTCCTACCACCACGAGTACCAGTAAATCCACCATGCATACCAGGAGGTTGGCCATGAAGTGCCCAACATCTATCTTTAGTGTGTTCCAACTTCCCACAATGATCACATTTAATTTTTTCCTTATTATCTCTGCGGGGTGGTCCTTGGCCTCACCCCCACCTCACCAATCTTTGTGAGAATTAGAACTAAGAGCAAATCTCTCTAGGGATGGTGCAGTGTCCATGGATACTCTTCTAGTCTCCTCACTCTGTAACTAGCTACAAACTTCATCTAGGGACGGAAGAGGCGACCTCCCCAAGATTTGCAATAAGATCGGCTCAAATTTTGGATTAAGCCCACCAAGTAAAATAAGGACATGTTCTTTCTCAAGTGTCCTATACACCTTTGCTTCATCCTTAGGGTTGGACAAATGGAGACCCCTATAGTGGTCATACTCCTCCCAGAGACCAATTACAATGTTGTATTATTCAGAGATGCTTCGGTTACCTTGTTTCATAGTAATGACCTTTTGAGGAATTTGATAGACCTTTGCTGAGTCACCCACTCGGTCAAAAGTCTTGGAGACATTGTCCCAAATTTCCTTTGGAATTTTCTTTCTCATAAATATCCTACCTATCTCAGGTTTCATAGAGAAAATCAACCAGGTCATGACAGTGGAGTTCTCAATCTCTCATTTCAGATATGTTGGATCAGTCACTCAGGTGCCTTGATACTTGATAGATCCAGTTATGTATCCTAGCTTCCCCATACTTTGCAAAGACAACTTTACTGAGTGAGACCAATTTAAATAGTTGGTATTATCCAACTTCACAATAGCTATTTGGGTGTTGGGATTATTAAACGGAGTCATACTGGGGTGAGCACCATCCAAACCACTAGCCAAAGCTTCCAAGGGTCTGCTGACGTCAGATCTAGACCCAAACATGATGTGCAAACACTTAACAACAACAACAAACTTAGCCTTATCCCAACTTAATGGGGTCGGCTACATGGATCCAATTACAATGAAAACTGAGTTCTTAAAGAGAGAAATGTAAAATGGGGAATGCCAAATGAAAGATGCAATATGCTAGATGAAAGATAGTAAGAGGGAAGAAGCCCAACCTAGCACGACAGGAGAATCTCAGCTAAATGGGGTTTGCAACATGGATCTTTGCAAACACTTAACAAATCATTGAAATATCTTGAACAAGTGGGAAATATACTTTACCCAAAGAAAGAAAGAAAACCAACAACCAAACACATCACCAGCAAGTAAACAAACAATAGTTTCTTGATGATAACCAACTCAAATACACTTCTTGCACCTTAACTTCATTCCATAACAACCAAAGATATTCAAATAGTGTAACTCTTCAACTCACAGCAGCTATTCAACACACCACATTCAAAAAAACTTCAAACAGAGAAGAAAAGTAGCACCTGGCGGTACCTGTACAGCAGCAAAGAAGAGAGCTATTCTCTCCAACCATCTCTCCTTACCAACTGAGCCCTTGGAGGGCTTAAAAAAGTACTCTTAGGCGATTTAAATGAGCTTGGTCTCATTGCAGACAAAGGTGGAATGAGGCAGAATCGAAACCAAGAGAAGAGAAGCTGGCGGTAGCTCTGGTTTTACCCTATAGGGCTTCAATCAACTCCTACAGCCCTTAAACTCCTTCCATTAACTCCAATGAATATGCTATGTGAAATATTTTACATGGTATGGCCTCTATTGGAACCCTCTACCTTTCTAGGGTTCCAAAGAGAGGTGAAGAGAACAAATGAGCTTGGTCGACTCTCAAACCAGCTTGGATACCAAGTTAGAAACTAGGTGTGGATCGATTCTAACAAGGGAACAAGGATTAACAATTAGGGGAAGGAGAAGAAGAAGAGTTGGGAGAAATCGTGGTTGAGGGAGAGTGGACTCCTCTCAACTATTTGCTTCATGAATAACTTCTTGACATTACATAGGCCTCCCTGGGGAGGTAAAAGGTAAAAAAAAACAAAATATAAAATTACAACTTAACATGACTTATAATAAGCCAGTGACAAAAATACCCCTTACAACATGAACTCTAACATGGGGGAGGGGGAGGGGGAGAGGGTGGGGGAATGTAACTATTACTGAACCGAAATTTTCTTGTGATTTGAAATAGGAATACTCTCTTTGTTACTGCCCCTACATCTCCATGCTTCCTTTTTCCCTCTTTTGTATATCTCTTTTCATATTCTTGTGTTGGAACTTGGAAGTGATCAGCATCTAGGAAGGAAAGGAAATGGAGAGAAAAAGGGATTAAAATTGTACATAGGAAATATATTAGGTTTTCGACTTGTGAACTTTTTTGTTTTCCCAAGAACAATTGATGATGTCTGAACCCCATCTCAACTAAGCCTCTACGAACCAAGTGGGTTGGCTACTGGGATCCTATTTCAGAACAATTAATGATGTCTACCCCTAGTTGTGAAGGCGTCGTCTAGGCGTCCAGGGGCCTTGGTCTACTTGGGCGCCGTGGTCGCCTAGGCGGACGCCTTGTTTGCCTAGTTGGTGTCGCCTTGAACTTTGGCCCTCTCCACCGCCTTGGGTCGCCTAACCGCCGTGACAACTATGATGTCCTACATTCTGTAATTGAGACTTTGAAGAATTGCTTAATGGTCTCTTTGAAATACTTTTATTAGATAAAAGAATGAGAAGTGAACATGACAATCCACTATTGCACCTTCTGTCCCACAAACTTAGTCCTGTTTGAGGTTTTTCACTGTTCTATGAAACTAACTAATGTAGTCCTAGATAGGTAGGAGACCTACTAGGAGCCAGTTCAACCAGGATCTAATCTGAACAGGTCATCCGAATGGGTGAAACTTGAGTTTTAGGTCAAAATTAGGGTTAAAGTTAGGTTTAGGTTAGAGTTGTCTTATATAGTAATGATGGGGCAGGTGTAGGGTAGTCTAATGGTATAGGTTTTATGATGTTTGAGTGAATGGAAGTAGGTTAGGTGAGTTGGGCAGCAAGATAAGGTTATTTGAGACAATTCCTAATGGAGGTAGGAGAAGGGGATTCTAGGGTTTAGAGATATGATTTGGTTACTAATTTCAGAATTATCATGTCATGAAATCAACTACTTATTCTGAGCATGAAATCAGAATCGAGTATGGTTGAAGGTCTGAAACTGTGTTTTAATGGAGGTAGGGGTAGAATGGGAAATATGAGAATATATTCAAATCAGGCCACAGGAATTAGGTCAAATTTGAATCACTTCCCAAATTAGGGTTAATAGAGGTATGGTGAAAATCTGAGTTCAATCGGATGGCTGGTTTGGTAGATCTCAAAAATCACCTTGTATGTGACCTTCTAGAAGGAAGAAGAATAGTTGCAAAATTTCTTACTTGTTGCAAGTCTTCAATGGTAGCAGCTTTGAAGATGAACAATGGGGTCTCCCGATCTTCACGATGCAAGGAGATAAGTAGCAGCCCTCCCGATCTTCACGATGCAAGGAGTCGATTGGAGATCCACCAATCCCTTCAACCTTGATATTACTCACAAGGCACACTCACGATAGAGCAAAGGCAGTAACAAAGGCAGCAAGCATAAAGCTAATTTTTATTAATCAAATTCGTATTCAATGTTGGCTTAAGGGTCTCTGGCGTGTTCTAACGGAGCATTCTTTATGGAGCAGTTTTTTCAAGGCCAAGTTCTTCAAGGGCCTCCATGTAGTGCTGGTTGACCCTCATGGGGTGTGACTTCTAGGTCTTGGAGGAATGCGCTGGCGTTTAGGGGAATGATCTTGGAGAGATCTCGGTGGCTGGTTGGCTGTGGGAATGTCTCTTTTTGGCTGGATAACTGGTCTGGGGGCGGGTCCTTTGATTGATGCAGTGGACAATGCCCTTCTGGTGGATGTTGACCTGCGGGTGAAAGATGCTGTTGAGGGGGATGGCTCTTGGAGACAAGACATCTTGGATCACATTGATGATGAGGCCATCCGGCAGGCTATCGTCCAAGGTAATGTTCACATCTCAGACAGGCTAGATGTTCTAGTGTGAGCACTGGCTAGTGATGGTCGCTTTTCGACCAAATCGGTCTGGAATGAGATCAGGACAGTGGGGTCAGTTGCTGCCTATGCAAAGTGGATATGGAACCCCTCGCTCCCAACCAAGGTGGCTTTCTTCTCTTGGCAGCTGTTGAACGGCAAGATACCTACGGATGTTACCTTAATGTCAGTTGGGATTCCCTTGGCCTCTCGTTGTTACTACTGTGGCTCCCCCCAAAGGGAAACTACTGATCACTGCCTAATAGGTGGTGTTACAGCGGCTAAGGTGTGGAGGTTCTTCTCTCGCCTTTTTGACTTGGTGCCTCACCCAGGGCAGGATGTTAGGGGTCGGCTAGCGCTATGGCATGGGTTGGCGAGCTACAGGTGCATCAGTGATTACATTGTGGGGCTCTTGCCGGCTTTGATTGTGTGGGAGCTATGGAAAGAAAGAAACAACAGGAGGCATGGGGAGACTAGGCGTACTGTTACCACTATCATTGATCGTGTTAGAAGGTGGGTGAAAGAGCTCCCAATCCCCTCACAAGTGGGCAAACGTGGATCTGCAAGGGATGGGCTGATTCAGCAGTGGTTCGAGTTAATGGTTCCGCCGGCCAAGGCCTCTCGGCCTATCCCTGTTTTTTGGTGCCCCCCTTCTGTTGCTGTCAAGCTAAATGTTGATGGAGCCTGTCGGGGCAATCCAGGGGTCGGGGGAGGAGGGGGAGTCATCCGGAATATTGAGGGAGAAGTGCTGGCAGCTTTTTCTAACAGCTATGGGATGTGTACTATTGCTATTGCAGAGCTGAGGGCTATGAGGGATGGCCTCCGCTTATGCCACGATCGGGGATACGTAGATGTGCTTGTTTACTCGAACTCAGAGACCACTGTTACACAGATAAACCATAAGAAGTGTAACCTGTGGCAGGGGTGGTACTGGTTTGATGAGATCCTCCAGCTGATTGCAGCGACTAGGGCGACGGTGACATTTGCTTTCAGGGAGAGCAATAGGGCCGCTGACTGGCTGGCCAAGCAAGCTTGTGCTTCGCAATGCTCCATTACCTTTCAGCCGGATAACTTGCCGCTAGGCGGCTTTCGATGTATAGTGAGGGAGGATAGAGAGGGCTTGCCGGTCCTTAGAGCTTAGGACATGGCATGTTCTTGTAAGCTGTATAGCTTTGGGTTGGGGTAAGGCGGGACGTCCCCCCCTGTATTCGTTATTCTTTGTTGGCTTAATAAAATCTAGGGGCTGACCCGGGTCCCAGAGAAGTTCGGGTTAAAAAATAAAAAATAAAAAAATGCTGGTCTCCCTTACAAACTTATATAGAAGACTCAAAAATAGACTTAGACACTAAAAAGGAATGGCCTAACCCAATCTTTAACCTATTAGCTAACTTAAACTGACTAGGAAACTGAAATAGACTCAAAAAAGAGTCCTAATCCAGCCCAACTAAACAACTAAAACAAAAACTAATAAAATCACTTAAATTGAACCATTGGTTGAACCGGTTCAATTTAAAACACCAAATAAAAAGCTAAGTATGAAAATAAAACTAAGTATGGGAGCTAATCCCGTATGCAACCTATTTACCCATATTTTAGGCCCATAAAAGTGGCCTATTACATTAGAAACCCATGAGATCAAAGGCCCAACATTTATGTAACCCAACCCTAGACTTATTCCTAATAAAAGAAGCCCAGTTTGGTGATAAATCTACATAAACTCTCCCCAGCTTGAAAAAATTTGTCCTCGAATTTTGTAGTGATGAGGGGGAATCAACATGTGATCAGCAGCTTTAACCATCCCCAAACAGAATTCCGGTAAAGCAGGAACATTAGGAATATAGTCTTCAAGGCGTGGAGCTTTCTCTTCGAAGAACCGTGGTGGCATAACAAACTCTATGTGCTCTACCTTTGAATCAACACCAACTGTGAATGCCCTATCCATAGAGTCTTCAGTGTTAGCAACCTTCTCATCTAATACTTGAGATACATGCTCCACCTCTTCAAGAATAACATCTTAAATATCATTGATCTCCTGTGGAATATTCTCAACCACCTCTTCATATTCTGCTGTTTCAGCTTTGTCTACTTTGACTTCTTCAAGGTAGACCTCTTCAGTAGAATCTTCTGCATGTTGACTTTCCATCTTTGAAGCTCCAGGCATTGTCTCTTTCTTTTCATCACAATTCACTGTGATCACTTCAGCTTTGTCTTCAACTTGTGCTCTCTCAATTTCTGTTGGCAATGTACATTTGTATTCAACCACTGATTTAACACTGGTGATGTCAGATTTCCAACACTCTTCAACTTGCAAACGGAATCTCATTGATGGAGGCTTCAAGTTGTCTTCAGATTTGAAGGCCTTTTGATGGTGATGTTGTCAATGGGAATTTAAATTACCTTGTTGTAGAGCTCTGAACGTCCGTGGGAAATATTTCTTACTCAGATCTTCTTTCATCTCTGCCCATGTAACAGGTTCTCTACCACGGTAGTCAGGATAATCCATCTGGGTTCTCCACCAATTATGTGCTGGTCCCACTAGCTTGGTATGTGCTAGTCTCATTTTCCTATGCTCAGGCAAATCATACCAATTAAAATAATCATCTAAAGCAGCTAACCAATCACAAAATACCTATGGATCTGGTCGGCCATCATAGTCTCTCAACTCATATGCCTCTGGAGGTCTATGGCGTCTCCTGTAATCTTTGTATCCTCTGTTCCTATCTTCACTATGATCTCTATCATGCCTACGTCGATCCCTGTAATCGCTGTCTTCTTTGTATTGATCTGTTCTTGGGGCTCTTTGTGCTACCGAATTGACTTGATATTTGTCCTTTTCTAGGGGAATGTTGTTGTTCCTTACTGGAATAGTTTGGTGTTGCTCAATTCGCTGCAATGTTTCACTTATAGCCCTTTGACCAGCATGAAACTGTTGAAGCTTCTCCAGAATTTTGTTCAAAGAGTCGATGGAGACAGAGGTAATGGGCTGGCCATGCTCATCCATGGCTTTGATACCACTTTAATGTAGTCCTAGATAGGTAGGAGACCTACTAGGAGCCAGTTCAACCAGGATCTAATATGAACAGGTCATCCGAATGGGTGAAACTTGAGTTTTAGGTCAAAATTAGGGTTAAAGTTAGGTTTAGGTTAGAGTTGTCTTATATAGTAATGATGGGCAGGTGTAGGGAAGTCTAATGGTATAGGTTTTATGATGTTTGAATGAATGGAAGTAGGTTAGGTGAGTTGGGCAGCAAGATAAGGTTATTTGAGACAATTCCTAATGGAGGTAGGAGAAGGGGATTCTAGGGTTTAGAGATATGATTTGGTTACTAATTTCAGAATTATCATGTCATGAAATCAACTACTTATTCTGAGCATGAAATCAGAATCGAGTATGGTTGAAGGTCTGAAACTGTGTTTTAATGGAGGTAGGGGCAGAATGGGAAATATGAGAATATATTCAAATCAGGCCACAGGAATTAGGTCAAATTTGAATCACTTCCCAAATTAGGGTTAATAGAGGTATGGTGAAAATCTGAGTTCAATCGGATGGCTGGTTTGGTAGATCTCAAAAATCACCTTGTATGTGACCTTCTAGAAGGAAGAAGAATAGTTGCAGAATTTCTTACTTGTTGCAGGTCTTCAATGGTAGCAGCTTTGAAGATGAACAGTGGGGTCTCCCGATCTTCACGATGCAAGGAGTCGATTGAAGATCCACCAATCCCTTCAACCTTGATATTACTCACAAGGCACACTCACGATGGAGCAAAGGCAGCAACAAAGGCAGCAAGCATAAAGCTAATTTTTATTAATCAAATTCGTATTCAATGCTGGCCTCCCTCACAAACTTATATAGAAGATTCAAAAATAGACTTAGACACTAAAAAGGAATGGCCTAACCCAATCTTTAACCTATTAGCTAACTTAAACTGATTAGGAAATTGAAATAGACTCAAAATAAAGTCCTAATCCAGCCCAACTAAACAACTAAAACAAAAACTAATAAAATCACTTAAATTGAACCATTGGTTGAACCGGTTCAATTTAAAACACCAAATAAAAAGCTAAGTATGAAAATAAAACTAAGTATGGGAGCTAATCCCGTATGCAACCTATTTACCCATATTTTAGGCCCATAAAAGTGGCCTATTACATTAGAAACCCATGAGATCAAAGGCCCAACATTTATGTAACCCAACCCTAGACTTATTCCTAATAAAAGAAGCCCAGATTGGTGATAAATCTGCATCACTAACATATGCTGCTCTGTTGGATTTCCCATAACTCCCCTATTTGTTCATCCACGCATCTATTTTATGCACTTGTCATGATTGTTTCCCTATGTTACATAGACCAAACTAATAGGGGTGATCTTGGAAACAAGGTTTGAAATTAGTTGGTGACTAATGCATCAACAACCACCTCCTTAAAATATGTTTTTTCCCAATCAGGACAGTCTCTAGGACAGAGGGAGTATCTTTTGTCTGGGTTTAATAGGGATATTACTCCAAATGAGGATATGCAAGGGAGGTTATGAATTGAAATCATGTGATAATTTCAATCAGGTCACAGGGAGTAGGTCCCCAGGTTGAATTTGGAAATTACAAAAATAGGGCTACTTGTACTAGTTTTATGCGTATATATGTTTCTAAAATCTCTCTTTTGTATATAGTTAATTTCTTTTACTTGTTTTCTGACCAAATACTGTTTCAAAATATCTATAAAGATAAGTATTGTCAACTTTGAGAGACATTCTTTGGTGAATAGAAGTTTCTCCTATGAACTTTTGCACATTTCTTTGTCAGGCAAGCCTTTACAGGGGGCAATCTAGGAGGGAGAAACCTAAAGGGCGCCATCATGGTTTAACTCAACAGAAGAGGCAAGAGATAAAGGAAGCATTTGAGCTATTTGATACTGATGGCTCAGGTCAACATCGTGTATTATCTTATAAGTGTGCACATGCATGTGCATATGTTTTCTTTTCTTTTCTTTTCTTTTCTTTGTTTGAATTAATTTATTGTTTTTAACCTGCTAGGTACCATTGACGCCAAAGAGTTGAATGTTGCAATGAGGTAGTAATGCTTTCATCAAACATGCCTAAACTGTTAATTATCAGTCATGCAAAAATTGACACTGAAATGACTTCTGTGCAGATCCTTGGGATTTGAGATGACAGATGAGGTATTAGTTTCTGCTCAGTTAGTTTCTGTGTGTCTGCTATAGTATTGTGCAGATCCTTGCTGAAGTTTCGGATCCTTAGGATGCCAGTGTCTTTTGCAGACTTGATTGATATTTACTAATTGATTGGCATTCCTCTGTGAACACATTGGTGTTTTGTAGGCCTCATAGCAACAAATTTATTTTTGCTTATGAGTTCTGTTATTCAGATTCCAAAGTTTTTTACTTTTTGCATTCACAAAAAAAAAAAGGAGGCGATTTCATACGAAGTTCAAGAATCTTCAGTTCTTAATTATGTTTCTCTTAAACTTCCCTGCTTTTCTTTCTCTTTTTGGACCTCTAGTCAAAGTTCTTGGAATATTGTCTCTGACCTATTGTGATGCATCTTCATCTTGGCTGAAGCTAGAAAAGATAAAAGTAAGGATGTTGAGATGAACAAATGGTAAAACTAGAAAAGATAAAAGAAGGAATGAACAAATTACTATTTTAGGAGTAGCTCCGATGCATGATAAGTTGAGAGCAAGTTGCTTGAGGTGGCATTGACATGTGCAACATAAACCATTGAATGCACCGATAAGGAGGAGTGATATGATTCAGATTGGAGTTGCTAAAAGAGCTCGGGGGCCTAAAACGGCACTAGGAGAAATGTTGAGGAAAGACATGCATAACTTTGGACTAGTTAGAAGTATGGCTTTGAATGGAGGTGATTAGTGTGCCACACACATCCCTAGGCGTGCGCCGAGAGGTCCGAGATGTGTGCGGCACAGCCCAACCCTTGGATGCCCCCTAGGCACTCCCTGGGCGCTGAGCTCCCTGGAGAGGAGCCGGATCCCTTTTGTGTCGCTATGGCCCCACCAAGCTGAAATAAACTCAAAATAATGTTAAGAATCCCATTGGCTAAAGCAAATAGGCACAAGGACCAATCGGTAAATAAATTTAGAAGAGAATGGCTTTTCTGGAAATTTGAATAAGAGTGGGAATAAACAGAATCAATTTCAAGAAAGAAAGGCATTTTAACAATTACCAAAGTATGGCCTTAATTGTAAATAGAAGAAGTTTGATTCTTCTTCTTCTCGATAAATAACAGTGAAGGCAAAAGAGAGATTTGGTTTCAGATGAGGAGATCTCTCTCAGGAAGAGTTCGGTGATGGTGAGATTTGAGGGTAAGATTTCCAACCCTCAGACCTCTAGATTCGATTTGACAAACACCCGGCCCAGCAGCCTGAGATCGAGTAGAATTTTTTTGATTCATGGTCTGGCGGAAGAGAGAGATTAAACCCTATTTGCAGATTTTAATCTCACAGCAGGAGTTTAGGTTGCCCTAGAGTAGTGATTCTAACCCCAGAATTTCTATTAGAGAGGACTGAATATGAAGGAGATCGATGTACTCTTTTTCAGCCTAGTGATGTTAACAGTATCGAGTATAGAGGTAAATAGAATAATGAAAGAAAGAAAGAAAGAAGAATAAGGAATCAAGAAGAAGAAAAAAATGAGAAGAAAAATTGCACCTGAGATGGGGAAAGAGATCAACAGAAGGCAGGTAGTAATCGTCAACCGATTCCGACGAGCAGAACACGCAAGCAACTCACACTGGGAGAACGTGAGGAAAATTCTAAATTTCATTCGATATTCAACTGTGTTCAATCTTCATCAATCTGTTACATATATTGGCTTTTCAAGACTGAAGTTGACTCAAAGAAGGGAAAACTGAAACAAATTCTCCTACGTATCCAATCCCAAAATAAAAATAATTCAAATTACAAGAATAACAAAAACGAACCCTTATTGGAGCAAAAGCCTCGTTTAGTTCTGGTTCCACTCAGTTTGGTTTCCAGTTTGGGTCATACTGGTCTAGCCATGCACATGCAACTACATCAATTCTTCCCCTCCGCAAAGAACTTGACTCCGTCGAGTTTCGATGAGTGCTAAGGATACCATCTGGGTCAACTTGCTGAGAAGGATCGATCCCACTGTTTGCTTGAGCTTAATGGTTGGGAGATCCATCACAGGAAGAAGCTTCATTTCTAGGCCACCGCGCTTAAAAGAATAGGTATTTTTATACCTACAGTACTGCACCTTTTTGTCGAATAGCAACGGTTGCCCAAGAAGAATGTGACAAACCTTCGAAGGTAGAATGTCACACTGTATCGTATCCAAGGTTCTAAAACTCGGGTTTCGACTAGGTTTTGACCAGCCAGAAAACGAGTTCGTCTTGGTTTCGACCATATCTTAGTCGAAACTTGGGACTTTCTCCAAGCTAACTCGAACCTTGGTTTCGAGGCCCAGAAGTTGTTTTTTTGCCCTGATTCTTGTTGTGCTGCCTATTTTTGACATTTTATACTAAATCCATGCATTAGTTTCACATAGAGAACATTAAAAATATTACTTGTGGTTTTGATCCAAGTTTGATACTGTATATTGTTCTTGGACATGGTATCAAATAAGGTTTGACCGGAACATAACTTCTTCAATATAAATGAGATTTAAGTAATCTTGGATTTGTTAGAAAGCTTTGTTTTGATAGCTTTCCAATAAGTCCAAGGTTGCTTAAATCTGATTTATATTGAAGGAGTTATCTACCGGTCAAACTTAATTTGGTGTGTGCAAATGTTGTCAAAATCGCTTTGAATGAAAATATTTTTTTGGAAATCAAAACAAATGAATATTTTACCGCACTTTTGGTTTTTAGCAATGTTTTACCATATTAGGATTTATGAAATTTTTAGATTTGAGAAAAACCCCAGCATTAGAAAGTTGAAAATTGCACATACCGTCGAAAATCCAGTTTTTGTTCTTGAACTGGGGGGACTTTTTTTTCCTTTTTGAAATTTGATTTTTTAACTATTTTTATTGGATTCAAATAGGGGGGTATTTGCTTATTTATGAATAATATCTTAAGTAAATGAAATACAAATACAAAATCATTTACTTAATTGATATTAGACATAACTGAGTGTCTGTCCTGGTTTCTGGCATAAATACTTGTCTGTCCTAGTTTCGAGCCAAGTTTCTCCTAGTTTTGATGGGCATATGTGTCGAAACCACCGAAATATGGTCGAAACTAGTCGAAACCATCGAAACCCGATCGAATCCAAGGATTTTATAAAATCTCCCTTCAACTCATCTCAGAAACCTAGGAAACCGAGTTAACTCGGTAGTTTCGACAGGTTTCAGTCGAGTTTTTATTCCATGACCATATCTACCAACCCACCAATGGAATATGTGAGCAAACATCCATCATTGATTTTGAGATTAGTGCTTGTTCACCCAAGCAACCTTGTAGGGATTGGGATGTGGCTTTGTCTTCAACGCGAGCTTGCAAACAGCATATTCAGAAGTGATGGTACAACTACCATTGTCAATCACCAAAGTGCACAAAATGTCGTTGCACTTTTACCTTTGAACTGGAAAATGTTGTTGTGACACTTATGACGCTAATCACTCTCTTCAAAGATTTTGTGCGGCCAAAAGAGGACGAAGAACGTAGCAAGTCTGTTGTTGTTTTCCATCACTGTCGCTATCACTGCCTTTACTAGGCTCATGTTCTGCCGCCAAATATACTATTTCATTCTTCCATTTCTCTTCTGAAGCAGTTTCCATGAGAGCGTCCTTATCAACAATGACGACCAAATGATTAGGACATTGAGCGGGAAAATACTATGCCCCTTGCACGTAAAGCACAGTATCTCAGCTTGTGGCTTCGAAGGAGGTCTTTTAGAACCACACCCAGGAGGTGGAGTATAAAGGCGATTTGGCCTTGAAGATGCCATAGAAGAACAGATGACCTATGGCTTACTTAATGGCTTCTCTGGTTGAGAAGGATGCTTACTTGTACTATCACCCTTAGAGGTGTCTGGGAAGCTCTTTTGATTGTCAAGCTATTTCAGGTCCTCCTCTACCTGATACACTACTTGTACAGAGTCATCCATCATAGGCAATCGACTATAAGCCAATCCGGCATTAATATGATAGTGTAATCCATTCTGAAACTGCACAACTAATACCTCTTCGTCTAACTCAAAAATCAAACCTAGTGGCTAAGTGGTAAAACTTCGCCACATACTCCTCAACGGTCATATTACTCTGTTGCAATAACAGAACCGGAGGTACATCCACTATTTGTAGTAGACAAGCAAGGATCTCCGGTTCAGCCCAGGTGTTGACCAACCCAATACCTCGAGTCAATTTTTGCTGTTGGTACTTGACCCACCAGACTCGAGTCGTACCCTTCAGTTTAGCTTCAACAAATAAAATCTCTCTGGCCTCAGTCAACCTATACCATCGGAAGAATATCTCCAAGCTATGAGTGTAATCGAGCTATTGTTCCGGATTGTTATCCTCGTAGAAATTGAGGACATCCAACTTGGCCCCTCTCTTTCAGCTCAATAGGGGGTGTTGTCAAAAGGTTAGCCAGCTCCATATGGCAGTGGTGGTGTAAAATGAGGCGGTAGAGGTGCAGTGTGAGGCAGGCCCTGTGGAATGGAATTAAAAGAATCCCTAAACTGAATTGGTTTCTACACAAAGAGATTCAGAGACAATGCAAGGATTTTAAGAACCAATTGCTGGTCGCATCCGATCATTTGAAATCTTCCTTTGAAAAACTGATCTCAGTCGTTACGCAATGGATGGAAAAGCAAGAAGATGAACCACCAATGATGGAAGACGAAGTGGCTCTATTTATCGTTGAAGAACCACCCATGGAGGAACAAACACTGGTTAATCTTTTGATCGAACCAGTTAAATTTGTGCTTCCACATTGCGACTTCAACAACAGGCTCTTCATCGCTGATTGCATACTGTTGGATCGTTGGTTTCATTGGGTCCCAGGAATGATTGCTCATCATGCATCGGAGATCCTCCTGTACTACAAAACTCGAGGGCAAGTTTTTTCAAACAAGGAGGGAATAATGCATGGGCAAGATCAGATGTGTATGATAAAGTTTGATCTTAAGATCAACGTTTTAGATTTGTATTTGTTAATTAGAGGCATTATAATACCATGGGCCCAAACTTCTGGCGTGAGTGTCGACAAAATTCTGGTGCATGCAAGAAATGTGTTCTGTTCCCTGGTTGCACTTGCCACAAAGAAAATCAATTCGTCCCATGCCGTACTTCCACAAGTGTCACAAACTTTCGATGGGATTAGGTTGTCCCCTTCAGTTTCAGCCTCTGGAAGTTGTAGGATATTAATGACAGGCAATGTCTCAAAAATACTATCAACACAAATTTAACTTGCTCCTCGCTGGATGCTCCCTGGGCGTGCTGGGCTCCCTGGAGAGGAGCTCAATCCCACAAAAGTAGGGTTTTGGGAGCTCAGGTTGCATTAACATGGTCTGAATTATTTCCAGTTTGTATAATGTATATAGAGTTATTTGTCTTCATATTGCATTATATTCGGCTGCTTTAGTGTTGATTATTACTTAAAACGTCTTAACATGTGGAATGGAAGGAGCTTCATACTACCACTAGAAATTCTTAACAGATGCGTTGGTTTACATTTTTTAACACAAAGTAAAACTATAAGATTTTAGGCCTAGATCTGCATAAGTTTCTTCTTGTTAATGGCTAATCTCTTCATATCTCCATATCTTACCGTGATGTTTTCCTCTCTATTTTGGTACACTTTGATTGCATGGCTAATGGTAGTACCATCTGTTGTTCAGCAAATCAATCAAATGATTGCAGATGTCGACAAGGATGGCAGTGGTGCAATTGATTTTGATGAATTTGTGCACATGATGAATGCCAAGATTGGAGAAAGGGATACCAAGGAGGAGCTCATGAAAGCTTTTCGCATAATTGACCAAGATAATAATGTGAAGTATCCATTATCTCGAGTCAGCTTGTTCTTTCCTGTTGATAACTAACTCTTATTTAATGTGTATTCAGGGAAAGATATCTGCTAGTGATATTCAGCGTATTGCAAAGGATTTGGGTGAGAAGTTTAGCGACAGAGAGATTCAAAATATGATTGATGAAGCAGACCTTGATCGTAAGTTAGCCTTTTCCGCATAAGTGATGTATTATACGCATTTCTTCTGTTGTGCTTGAGATCAAAATTGCATGCTATTTTACGGAATTGTAAAGATCTAATTACATTTACCTGTCAAGCTAAGGATGATTGCCTGTGACATGGTTTTTGTTTTTGGAGGGGGGGGATTGGGAGCTTATATATATATATATTATATATATATATATATATATATATATATATTTATCTATAGGGGGGGGGGGGGGTGACCTGGGGAGGGGGTAAGGTACCAGCCAGGAGACTCGAACTCGAGACCTCCTTGTGGACTCACTGAGACAACAATTAATGCTTATTATTCAAAAATAACAATGCGCCCCATGAAGATAAGTGGTTTGAATAATTTCTACAGTTCATGATCAAAATTCTGAAGTGTTGTATTCTGTCACAATTCATAGTGCCTTTCAGTATCGCTTCAAGCCACGTGGCATTTACAAGTGTTGTCTCATGATACTAATTTGATGTGACCTGTTTCCATTTCAAATTTCAAGATGACAATTCCCTTTTCCATGAACGATTAAATAAAGGGCGTACCCAGTGCACAGGGCTCCCGCTACTGCGGGGTCTGCAGCCTTACCCCTGCTTTTGCAGAGAGGCTGGTTCCAGACTCGAACCTGTGACCTCTTGGTCACGATGGAGCAACCTTACCGTTGCACCAAGGCCCACCCTCTCCATGAACGATTAAGTATTCTACTGAAATCTTGGACAACCTTTGTTGAAATTTTATTCATGTGTGAAAAGCATTTTATGAAAATTACCTGAAAGTGTTTAAACAGGCTTTTGGACCACCTCGTCTATTTTGGACTTATTAGACCAGTCTTGAATGGATGCACTACTTTGTGACATGAGTTTGATGGAACAAAACATTAAATTAGTAGTGGACGTATCATTTTTCATTAGTTCATCGTTGAGGCTTTATCTCACCATTGTTGCTGTATCAAGAATTCATGAAATTGCACCCTTTTGCTCATGAATCTTCCCTAAGCTGTCTGCATGTGAATTTTGTGTCCGCACTATTCATGGCTTGGGAGCCCCTACGATAGTTGTGTCAGCTTCAAGGATGTTGTGTTAGCATATAATGAAGTCATCTGGGAGGATAACATGGGTGTTTATAAAAATCAATGATTTCTGGACTAAATCACTGCAATCAGCTTGAGTTGCAGCCTCTTGTAATAGACAAATAAATGAATAAGCAAATTGTATCAGTTGGAATCATGATTTTAAGGATTGGTATGGAATGTCGGCTGTGAACAAGCTGGATTCCAATGCTAATCCTGTGATCCTTGATTGGAATGCTAGTTTTGTTATTGTGTGGCAATCTTTCTCTGTATCACAACCATATAGTAGATCACTTGTATGTAATGGTTTATACGATGATGAAATATGCAGGTGATGGTGAAATCAATGCTGATGAGTTCATCAGGGTGATGGGGAAAACTTCATATGGGTTTTAAATCTTTGATGTTGAAGGTCCTTGTACGTAGTCGGTAATCATCGTTGCACGCTTTTTCTGTAGTACCTGGCACCGGAAAGCTTGACAGAACGCTATTTCGTGGATTTTTTATGTTGCCTAATTTAGTTTGACATTTCCATCTATGGGGATTGGGTTGTTATTGTCCTGTTATTGTATTCTCTTTATAGGACTTAATGATGGAAAGCCTGTTTGGGACATACTCTTTATTGCAATACACTGATTTTAGATGTATAAGCAAGTTTTATTTTATCTGTATCTAATGAAAGATAAGAGTTGCTTTGTCATTGTATAACAATTTATTCTTGCAATCGATTCCTTCTTGGTGGAAGCCATGCCATTTTCTCTCCCTGATTCACTCCGTAAATTTGTGACGTGACGAACAAAGGGATCCGGACTGAACAACACCAATTAGTCCCCATTCCCACACCTTCAAAACCCAATCCCAAACTTTTGCACCTGTTTTTAAACCTTGATATATCTCAAACTCAGATGTAGCAGCAGAGTTGCCTGCTAATCCTTCGAGAATGTGCAGTAGATGAAATCAAGGATTGAGCTTGTGTGTGTGTGTGTTTTAGATGTATGTATAAGCAGTCTTCGTTTACCTTGATTACGAAGAAGACTTATCAGATGTTTATTATCATTCTTTTTAGGGATATAATAGGAAGCCACATGGACACTGGATGGGCAACATAATCACTTTCCAATAACATGGTGGATGAATATAGAGTATGGGAGAGCAGATCCTATGTGATTCTTCCTGTAAGATTGATTCAGAGGCAACATTTTGACCTGTTTAGTTTCGTAGGATGCATGAGAAGAGGGTCACATGGTTTGTGTGGTTTGCCTTGAAGTATGAAACTTAGGCAGTGTTTGGTATGCATTTTAAGTCAATTCTGCATTCTTGGAGGATAAAAATAGTTGTTTTTATCATCTGAGAATGCAAAATTGACCTAGAATACATTCCAAGAATGCATACCAAACACAGCCTTAATTAGCCTTACAGAATGTATCAGCTAATGGCCAAAGCTTGGCAAACTCTGAAGCTTTGAGATCTGTCTGATGGATCATTAATTGCAGGCTGAGAGTAGTTCTCCTAACTAATGATCTCTTTATGTTTTGCCATAAAAAGTTTCTTCTACTTCTCTAGCTGATAACTATACTCTCCATAAATCCTTGGTTTTTTTTTGGGTAAGATCCATAAATCCTTGTTAATGTCAACTTCAAGTGTAAGTGCCAAATTACCCAAAGGAAGAAATTGAGTGCTTTTTAATATTCTCCAAGACCAAGGCTTTCTCCAAGTGAAGTCCCAAAAAAAAAGCCCTAATTCTTCCCATATCAAGTAAAGACTTCACAGTGACGTACAAGGCAGTAAGAATGAATGATACCAGAGAGCTCCAACGTTTCCTTTATGCGTTGGTGCTGAGGTCATGACACTGTTTCATCGGTTCATTGGGTTCATCGCCCGCACAGTCACGCTCACACCTCCTCCCTTAATTTCAACTCTCTCTATCTCTATCACAAGTTACCTATAAAAACCAGTACCGATAACAAAAAGCCAAATGGTGTTGCCCTGGACCTTAATCCATCCTCCTACCAGAAAGCCAACAACCAACCATGTCAAACCAAAGCCAGGTAAATTCTGCAGCGATACTGGATCAGATGAAGCTCCAACTCGCCACAGACGCTGGTAAAGAGCTCAGCAAGAAGATCGGCTACGTCTATCAGATCAACATCGCCCCCAAGGTTGCTCCTCCTTCCCTCGCTTTCTTCTTCTTCTTCTTCTTCGCTCTCTATCTATCTTTTGAAACCCTAGTTCTAATTGCGTTCTTCTTTAATGTTTCTTTCTTTGTTCAGAAAATTGGAACCGATGAGGAGATTTATGTCGTTGACCTTAAGAAAGGAGAGGTAACTAAAGGTTAGTGAATTATCCTCTCCCTTTCTGCATTGACTTCGAATTGGTTGGACAAGATCTACCATTGAAGCTGTTGATGATTGCTTTGTTCTGCTCCATCTGAGGTTTCATTAGGAATTTTATAGTTAGAAAAGAAGAATTCAGTTTTGATAGCGAATTTGGTCCTCATTCTGTTCCACTTCATCTGTGAATTTGTCGAGTAATTTACTTTAAATTTCAGATTTGTGCTTCAACGCAATCAATAAAATTTAAAATTTTGGGTTTTGATGGTTTCATCTTCCTTACCCTCCTTCCTGATTTGGGGAATTTCAGGTCCTTACGAAGGCAAGCCTGATGCCACGTTTTCCTTCAAGGATGCTGATTTCGTCAAGATTGCCACAGGGAAGATGAAACCACAGGTGGCTTTCATGAGGTATAATTAATCTTCCCCCCCAACTCTTCAATCTTTGTCTGTGTAGTCTTCTGTTGTTTCATTTCTATTTTGTTTTCTTGATGGGGAATGCAGGGGAGCCATGAAGATTAAAGGTAGTCTGACCGCTGCCCAGAAGTTCCATCCTGACGTTTTCCTAAAGCAGTCCAAGCTGTGAGCAGACTCTGGGATCTTCTTGTATGGATTTTTCATTTAAAACATTGCTTGTAGTCTCCATTCCCTTGCGAGTAAAGGGAAATGAAATCACTGATTTAAAAAAAATGTAATCTTTATTTGTACAATTTACAGACTCTTCCATCATATATTTGGTAAATATTTTAATTTATTTTTCAAATCAAAGAAACTTGATTGTAAATTATAATTAAATTTAGGGAAAGAGAACACTACCTGGGCGTAGAGCAACGCCCCATGGAAAGGGGAAATTTCTCAGGGGCATGATAGTCATTTTGCTCACCCTTGTGTCTGGGCACAGAGCAGCGCATCGCACACACCCAGGTAGCATTCTTTCTCCCTTAAATTTAATAATCAAATCTAGTATGATTTGGAATTAATTACACCATAATGTGAGGTAATGATTTATAAATTTTTTTTGCTTTAGTGTTGATTTGATTTCACTTCCCTTCCCTCTATTTTATTTGCAACCGAACAGAGCTATATCATAATTTTTCTCATTATATTCAGAAACTGAAATGGGTTTCCACTTAATATTAGAGATGTAAATGGATAGTAAAAAATTTGTATTCGATTCATATTCGTATTTGAATCTACTCGACAAATCAATTTTTGGAAAGTATTTGAATATATTCGAAAGCTTATTGATCTTATTCGATCTGTTTAGGTATAATTATAAAAATATGATTAAATAATACCTTATAATATTAAAATACTCTTATTAATTCATGGTATATTATAAGTAGTTAAACATGAAAAAGAGAAAAGTTGATGAGGACATCTATGTAATTTCAGACATGTCATTTCAACACCAAGTCTAATGGACTAGTGGATTCAGCCCTTCACTTTTTTGTCTTTTCAAATTTTCGTCTTCTCTAGTTTGTTTTTTTTATTTTTGATAAAGGCTTTTCTAGTTTTTCCAAGCGTTGTTTTCTTATTATTCTCCACTAGAAATGTAAATGGATAACCAAAAAATTCGTATTCAATTCATGATTGTATCAATTTAGAGGAATCCGTACTTGAATAATCGATTTTCAAAAAAGTATCTTAATCCGATTGAAAGCTAATAGGATGTTTATACAAATAATGTTACATTGGATTCGGATTGGATCTGTTTATATCCTTTCTATCATAATTTTCAAGATATGTTATATCTCCCCTTCCATGCTTGCAATCTTTGATCAATGATGAAGTATTCCAGTAGGTTTTATGGATCCTTAGGTAATTAAGGTGAAACAGAAGTATTATATAATGTATCCATTTTCGTTTTGATTCTACCATATGACCAAGTTTTCAAAATTTGGGATTGGTTCGGTGGAATCATTTGAATAGCAGTTGCCATCCATCCTGATTAACCCCATACTCTAAATCTCTAATGGTAAATAGAATCAGCCGATACCGTAGATACATCTCAGCCATTATCTCCTTTTGGTCATTAAAAGGGGAAAAAGTGAAGGGAACTTACCTATTGTAGCTAACTGTACGAGGAACATGTATACCTCTTTGGATCCCTTAGGTCTGATGTAATGGGCAATAGTATAAGACTTATCTGATTTGTATGATAATTTATGTAATCGAAATATCCTTGTAGATGTTGAAATAGGGATTTACAGCACCAATATACGTCTTCTTGTATCATCGGAATAAAAGACAGTAGAATTAAGTCATATCAAAATGATACGCTCCTTAAGGTTTTTAAGCACCCCAATTTGTGCAATCCGGATTGACCATGTGTTTATACTTCCAAGATTAAACAATTCTCTAATAACGTAAGTTGCACTATTAAATGTGATTATTGAGTGAATCCAAAGGGTATACTTGCTAACTCACTGACATTGACACATTACAATCGAGAAGAAAACAATATCAAAAAATATTTGAGAAAAAGACAGACACAATCAAGGGGTGTCTCTAAAAGACACACTCACACACCCAACAAAAACCAGATATATTTTAAATCTTTAATATTAAAAACATTAAAAAATTCCATCATAAATCTCTAAAGATCCCATAAGTTCAATGTTGATTCCTTAAAACATGTAAATTGGGAAAAATGCGTCGACTATCTTGCATCCAAAAACTAGCACTTTGCTCTTTGATAAAAAAAACTAAAAAGAAAATTGTGATTTAAAGAAATGTATATCCTCCCCTCGATTTAAGTTTTGGTGTTTTTGGTTGATTTTGGCCAATTCTGTCCAACTCTAATAGCTATTTTGAATTGAAATTGGAACAAAGGATGGAGGTAAGGATGTAAACCTATCGAATTCAAGTCAAATATAACACTATTCGTATCTGCATCTGACAAGCTTTCAACGGATTTGTATAGTTTTTTTTTTTCTGAAGTTGATTTTTCAGATACGAATTCCCCTAAACGGATACAAACACGAATCAAGTATAGATTTTCGACTATCCATTTACATTCTTAGTTGAAATTGGAGAGTGGAGTTGTGAGTCTAGAAGGGCGGTGATGTTTCTTCACTGTCTATGTTGAGCAATGAATAATTGGAGAAGACAAAAATTTGAAAAGATTAGACGTGAAGGGTTGAATCCACTACCCCACTAGGGTTGATGTTGAAGTATCATATAAAATATTATATAGATATCCTCATGAATCTTTTTTTTTTTTTTTTTCATTTAATTGCTTGTAATATACTGTGAATTTATAAGGGCATTTTAATATTATAAAATATTATTTATTAAACTATTATTTAACCATATTTTTTTTTATGGGAAGTAGTTTTCTGTCCTGGAGTGTGGCTTATGTTAGCACTCCCATGTGTCTATCTCTCTTCTCCTCAAAATAAGGGGACAAAGGTGTCTTTTCATATGGGGAGGAGAGAGGTAGACTCATGAGAGTGCTGGCGTAGGCCACACTCCCGGACAAAGTTCTTTTTCCCATTTTCTTATAATCTTAACGGATCGGGTATCCGACTTGAAATTGATATATCTATATCTGCATCTGATTAACTTTCGAATGAATTCAGTTAGTTTCTAAAAACTAATTGTTGGAATATGGATTCCCCTAAACGGATATGAAGATGGATCAAATATGAATTTTCAACCAACCATTACATCCCTAGATGGAGATTGATCCAAGTCCTGATTTTGCATTTTGATATCCTAAATTAAGAGTGTGTTAAAGAATGCTAAATTTTGACATTTTTAAGTTTTTCACTAAAGTAGGGTCATTACTTCTTAATTCTTCTGAGGACAATTGTCATATGGCAAAAAAGATGAGAAGCCGATGAGGGGGGGGGGGGGGAGGGGGCTGTCTAGTCTCTATGCTCATGTCCAAAATACTTTCCACCAACGGGTTGTGGCTAGCCATGCTAGGATCCCCTAGATTAGCTCCTTTTGTCCCTGTAGATCCTGGTTGTGGTCTGGCAGTTTGCAACGTTCATTCTTTTTATTAATCCGCGATCTGTGGACGCAGGCTACAAACCCATTCATGTCTGTGGCTGTGGCTCTCTGTTATGCAAGTTGACCACTGGCCACTTGCATGTGGGATTGCGATTATGCTACTATCGGTTGGTCAAGGCATGACAAAAAATAGAGGTAAACTTAAGAACAATGGATAGATGGCTAAGAACCCTGCTTTGATACCATTGATTGGAAAAGTCGTTATAACTGTAGTTGAAGTTGTAGAAGAAGTCCTGCCAAACTATCCAACTCTAAATGCAATGCTTCTTCTCTGTCGGTGGTGTCCCAGTGCTTTTAGTTTCTCCGTAATATCTTTGATGGTGAGTTCGGTGTTCATTACTAAAACCACGGACCTGGGGAGACTAAAATATCTCCTTCAATAACTACCTTCCATCAAGGTGATTTTCGAATGATTATATAACTTACATCCTCTTATGATGTGGTAATATAAGCCATATCAGTTTACATGCATTGCAATCTATTATAAAAGTCAATTTTTTTGTTTATAGTTTAGGGGGAGGAAAGATGTGAACCAAGAGGCTTGAACCCAAGACTTCCTGGTAGTAGTGGACTTTTATTTTTATTTTTTTGTGAACAAATGTCTAGCGCACTTGGTTATATTTTCACTTATTTAGCTCATACTAGTTGATTTTTACTTTTCTCACAGTTATCAATTCATGGTTAGCTAATAATGGACGTTTATCCAATGAAAAGCTAACAGTAAGACACACATCTCACTTATGCATAAGCATGTGGACTTGGCAATTAGTAATTTAAAGGAGTGGATTCTAATGATGCCTATACTAGAATCTCTTCCATCAAATTATTATTAGAAATTGCCATGTGTCAATTCATTTAGAATCTAAATTTGATAGACATATAGTTACTCTTAAATCCTCTCCCTCGTCCATGCCATTGTATTATATGTCTTGTTTTGGACTTTCTGCAATAATACATCAAGGTATGGATTGGATCTGCCGTAAGTTCTTTTGGTCAAATGGAGAAGACTCTCACCTCCCTACTCTCAACTGAGAATTGATTTGCCAACCCAAACGAGGCGGTGGGTGAAATGTTAAACGCTCAGAACAGATGAATCAAGCTCAATTAGCGAAAAAAGGCCTTGGAATTATTGCTACCATCGAGATCTGTTTGGGTTCGTCTAATGAAGGAAAAATATTCTCCACATAGTACCATCCTTCATGCCTTGTCAAGATAGATATGGTTGGTTACCAACAGCGAATGGACAGGTCTCGATTTCGTTGACATATCATCTTGCTCTTCAGGGGGGATGTGCCCCAGTGAACCTTGTTTGATTAAAATTGTGTCATCTTCCTATTTTTCTGAAAGTTCAAATTTTCATGTGGAAAGTGCTCCATGAGCAACTTCCCACAGCTGATATCCTAAATAATAGACTCATGAGAGTGCTGGCGTAGGCCACACTCCCGGACAAAGTTCTTTTTCCCATTTTTTTATAATCAAATCTTAACGGATCGGGTATCCGACTTGAAATTGATATATCTATATCTGCATCTGATTAACTTTCGAACGAATTCAGTTAGTTTCTAAAAACTAATTGTTGGAATATGGATTCCCCTAAACGGATATGAAGATGGATCACATATGAATTTTCAACCAACCATTACATCCCTAGACGGAGATTGATCCAAGTCCTGATTTTGCATTTTGATATCCTAAATTAAGAGTGTGTTAAAGAATGCTAAATTTTGACATTTTTAAGTTTTTCACTAAAGTAGGGTCATTACTTCTTAATTCTTCTGAGGACAATTGTCATATGGCAAAAAAGATGAGAAGCCGATGAGGGGGGGGGGGGAGGGGGCTGTCTAGTCTTTATGCTCATGTCCAAAATACTTTCCACCAACGGGTTGTGGCTAGCCATGCGAGGATCCCCTAGATTAGCTCCTTTTGTCCCTATAGATCCTGGTTGTGGTCTGGCAGTTTGCAACTTTCATTCTTTTTACTAATCCGTGATCTGTGGACGCAGGCCACAAACCCATTCATGTCTGTGGCTATGGCTCTGTTCTGCAAGTTGGCCACTGGCCACTTGCTTGTGGGATTGCGATTATGCTACTATCGATTGGTCAAGGCATGACGGAAAATAGAGGTAAACTTAAGAACAGTGGATAGATGGCTAAGAACCCTGCTCTGATACCATTGATGGAAAAGTCGTTATAACTGTAGTTGAAGTTGTAGAAGAAGTCCTGCCAAACTATCCAACTCTAAATGCAATGCTTCTTCTCTGTCGGTGGTGTCCCAGTGCTTTTAATTTCTCCGTAATATCTTTGATGGTGAGTTTGGTGTTCATTAGTTAAACCATGGACCTGGGGAGACTAAGATATCTCCTTCAATAACTACCTTCCATCAAGGTGATTTTCGGATGATTATATAACTTACATCCTCTTATGATGTGGTAATATAAGCCATATCAGTTTACATGCATTGCAATCTATTATAAAAGTCAATTTTTTTGTTTATAGTTTAGGGGGAGGGAAGATGTGAACCAGGAGGCTTGAACCCAAGACCTCCTGGTAGCAGTGGGCTTTTATTTTTATTTTTTTGTGAACAAATGTCTAGCGCACTTGGTTATATTTTCACTTATTTAGCTCATACTAGTTGATTTTTACTTTTCTCACAGTTATCAATTCATGGTTAGCTAAGAATGGACGTTTATCCAATGAAAAGCTAACAGTAAGACACATCTCACTTATGCATAAGCTTGTGGACTTGGCAATTAGTAATTTAAAGGAGTGAATTTTAATGATGCTTATTGCCTATACTAGAATCTCTTCCATCAAATTATTATTAGAAATTGCCATGTGTCAATTCATTTAGAATCTAAATTTGATAGACATATAGTTACTCTTAAATCCTCTCCCCCGTCCATGCCATTGTATTATATGTCTTGTTTTGGACTTTCTGCAACAATACATCAAGGTATGGATAGGATCTGCCGTAAGTTCTTTTGGTCAAATGGAGAAGACTCTCACCTCCCTACTCTCAACTGGGAATTGATTTGCCAACCCAAACGATGCGGTAGATGAAATGTTAAACACTCAGAACAGATGAATCAAGCTCAATTAGCGAAAAAAGGCCTTGGAATTATTGCTACCATCGAGATCTGTTTGGGTTCGTCTAATGAAGGAAAAATATTCTCCACATAGTACCATCCTTCATGCCTCTACTTCACAGACATCCTTTTGGGGGGTGAAAATCAATATTGAGCGCAGTTCCTCTCCTTAAGAAAGGTCGATATGTTTATTCAACTTGATGATGGACAAAGTATTAATCTTTGAACAGAGATATTTGGATCCCCAACTTCCCACCTAATGCAGCTCCTTACCCTCTCACCCAAAATGCCCCAACAAGCATTGTGCAGTTGATTGATTAGAACTCGTGACAATGGCGCCATTGTCACGAGTTCTTTGAATGGTGACCGGAAGAAATTTCCATCTCTATCTTATCTATCCCAACCCCGTTCATGCCTTGTCAAGATAGATATGGTTGGTTACCAACAACGAATGGACAGTTCTCGATCTCGTTCACGTATCATCTCGCTCTTCAAGGGGGATTTGCCCTAGTGAACCCTGTTTGATTAAAATTGTGGCATCTTCCTATTTTTTTGAAAGTTCAAAATTTCATGTGGAAAATGCTCCATGAGCGGCTTCCCACAGCTGATCTCCTAACCAGTAGAGGCATGAATTTGTCGTTGCAATGCTGCCTATGTGTAGCGCCAAACATAAATGTAACGCATATGTTTTTATCGTGCCCTAGATCTACTGAGGTTTGGGTGGCTTTGAACCCTTCAATACAGAACACATTTGACCTAAAAGGAATGATATGGAAATTGCTAATGAAATCTTCATGGTTGAGAAAGGATCAAAGAATCGTTGTCCACTTGTCCTGGTTTCCAGTATTCTTTGGCAACTATGGATTAGCTATTGGGACGTGGTTTTTTGTCAAATGTTCTCCCAAGCTTCAGCCTTATCCAGGAGAGCTTTCTTTTTGGCTGAGGAGTTTCTTCAACAATTTTCGTTTAAAGGAACGTCTAGAACAAACTCGCGATTGGTTAAGTGAAATCCTCCACCCCTAGGATTGATTAATTAAACTAAATGTAGTAGATGGCACCAGTAAAGGAAATCCAAGGCTTGCTGAGATTGGTGGTATAAGCAAGGATTCTTTAGTCTTATTTATCTTCTGCTTCTCTAAGGGTGTAGGTGTCACTCACACCTGCGTAGTTGAAGCATTTGTTGTCAAGTATGCTCTACAACAAGCTTTGTTACATGGCATCAGAAGACTCTGTATTGAAGGAGATAATTTGATGATCATAAACATTCTATGAGGCAACGAGAGTAATATTCCCTGGAGAATCTCCCATATAATTGAGGATTGTAAACACCTATCCAGCACCTTTGAAGTGCTAATTCAAAAATGTAACCCATAGTTCTTATCAAGAGGCATGATTATGAGACAATGGATCCTCTACACGTACGTGCTGGTGCACATACATGTGAAACACAACCAACTGTCCTTTTTGTTTTCATAAATACCCCTCTTCACCTTATAAATGATAATAATGGGACTGGTGGTTGCCTCTCACATAGGGGTGTCAATTTTAGGCTCGCGCGCCAGCAAGTCCGACTGGGAAAACTAGAGATCGGTCTGGCCCGTTTAATAAACGGGTTGGGCTTGAGCTCGGCCCAAATAACAGTCCAGCCCAATGGCCACGTGATCGAGATTGACCGATTAATAGCTTGACCCAGCCTGACATGTTTAAAGCCCGTTTATAGTCCATTTTGCTTAGCCCGACACATTTATAGCCCGTTTAGCTAGATTATTGGTAACCCGATTAAGGACCGGTACCCAACCGACCGTTTATAAACGAGATCATGCCTAGCATATGAAGTCCGATTACTTAAACGGGCCAATCACACTGTGAGGTCCTAAAGTGGGGAAGCCAGATTAGGCCCAATCGAAACCGGCTTGGCCCGGCACCCTACTCTCACATGTAGCTAACCCAAGCATGGTTTTGGTTAAATTTGGAGCGAGTTGGTCTGGTTCAAGTTGGAGCAAGTGGGTCCTATTGCTACATTCCTGAGTCACTTCTGAGTCTCTCTCATCCCCATGTGCAGTGGACGGTTCCTTTTACAAGTTGTGGGTCAAAGTTTTTTTTGACCGGTTAGGTTAAAATAAGAAAAGAAATGAATTGGAATGAGCAAGGGACAGGGAGTGATTTTGTGACTTTAGGTGTTTTGACTGTTTGTTGGTAATGCTGGAATGCTGTTAACGGGACACACACAACCGTAAAAGTAAAACCAACAAATCCATCGTTTTGAGAGATAAAGATGGAGAGATAAATAAAGATTGGAGTGATTCCCAATTTCCATTTGATTAGATCCATACCCTCACTGGTCCACTCTATCTTTGAGTCATTCCAGTTGCTGCTTTTGCGTCTTTCTTCTGTCTTTCCTTCTGTGTGTGTGTGTGTGTTTGTGAAATTCCAACTTTCGACGGCGGATTTGTTATTCTGCAGGTGTCTCTGTCTTACTTCGTCACTCGTTGGTTCTCACTGGTAATGCAGATTAGGGCAAATCAAATCTTGTCCTGCTCTGCTCTCGCAGCTTTTGGATGAGACATCACTAAATGGGAAGGAAGAATGTTTCGTTTCGTATCGCACGTTGATATTATCCTCATTAATGTCGGAGAGATCTAACCGTATTGGCGGCAGTTATTGTTGATCCATTTAGTTGATGCTTCTCTCCCAATTCCCGCTTTCTCTCATGGACTCGATCTGGAGTCACCCTGGCATTCCCGACTCTTGGCATTTCCTCATTGCTATCTACTTCGCCTTCGCTTTCGTTTTGGCTAGGTTCCTCTTGGACAGCTTCTTCTTTCGTGTGAGGTTCTCGGATCCTTCTTTTTTTTTTGTCCATATTATGAATGCTTTAGGCAGAAGCTTCGATTTCATTCTGGTACAATGGGATTTGAGTTCAATAAGTGAGTGTTTGCTTCTTTATTACATTTGGGCTATGGAATCTTAAAGTCAGGTCCTTTAATTCTGACGACCCAATTTGTATTATGAGCTGAGTGCAATAGTTAGGTGAAAGCGCATATAGAGGAAAGATGTAATTGACTCTACAAGGACATTTAAAAGCTTAATTTTGATGGTATCTCCTTCGATAAACTTTCTGTGCAGAAATTATTATTAGAGATTGTTTTGGGTTTTGAAGATTTCCTTGAGTCCCTTAGATTAGATTGATCTCATCGCATCTGAGATGTTGGCTCATCATTGTTGTCTTACCCTATTTATGTTGTAAAATTGATTCTTTTTGCTAGAACATAGGCCTCCAATTTGGTACTGTGTCCCTAATTAACCATTAACATGATCGTTCATATTTTAGATAGATGCCAAGGCATACTGCTTTTCTATGAGTCAACTGACTAGTGACTGATACACATAGCCTATCTATCTCTTTTCATTCGTCATTCTCTTTATTGTTTCTCTTGCTGGCTGTTTATTGGGTATAATGCAAAAGAGGAATGTAGTTGAGGCACTGAAGTTGAAAGCAAATTAGGAGTTCATTTATTCTCCAAGGCATTCTGTTATTCAAGTTGATTAAGACTTTGAGGAAGTTAGTCCTAAGTCCTTTGTTTTGAAAATTAACATGTTATGTTTCATCATAGAAACATTGTTATTGCATCCTGTGGTAGTTAGACTCATCTTTCTTGCTGCTTCTATTTTTTGATGAAACCCTAAGGTTGGATCAACTAGCTCTTCTAGGTTTTCTCCTTATACAAAACTGACATAGTATCTCCTGCCAATGAATAGGGAGTGTACTACATTAGGTGGGAAGGCCGTAATTTATTCCTTATGTATGATTTCTTGTGTTCTACATGAATCTTGAAGTTTCTTGGTTGGTTTATTGAATGAACAGGTGATAGGAGGAATTCTTCAGTGTGGATGATTTAGGAGGCTGTTGAAAGTTTAGATCTTGGGTTAGAAATGTAAAAGGAATATTCATTATTTGGAGAGAACAACTATTATAGATTAGAAAATATTGGGGTTCACAAGATCTACTTATATTGTGAAAGAAATTGATTCTTGGCCAGACAAACAGTTCAGAAAAATGGTAGTACTAACCACAAACTGAAGGATTGGCAGACAACATATGAAATAGAAAAAGCAACTTCATTCACTCCAAGTAACATTTTATTTCTTAATTTCAATCATAAAATCAATAAAAAATGAAATGCCTAATACTTCTTTCATAGACTTGAGTTCTATTCCCTCTAGGAACATTTTCTTTCTACTTTTTTTTGTGTGTGTGTTGGGGGGGGGGGTGAGAGAGGGAGCTAAAGCTCTTTAACATGTTATCACAGGCTTAAGATCTAATGAAAGATGCTTTGTGTTTTGTTGTGTGACCTAGTACAACTGTAAAAGACAGCTATCCAGCAAATTTTTCTTTTTGAACAGAACCAGAAAATTTTATTAAGCAAAATCCAGAGAGGAGAAACTCCTCCCAAAAGACAGTGTTTACAATACACAAAGATGGGCTAAGCTTCCAAATCTGGGAAAGCCCCAAACAAGTAGCTCCTTGAGCTAGAATATGAGCTTCCCTGTTGACATTACAGGAGATGAAATGAAACGAAACAAAAGAAAAACCTGAAATCAAAGAAAGGATATGCAATTGGCCAATAGATAAAAAGGTGGAGGTCTAGCTGCCATATTATAAGCCTGTTCCATACTTGGGTCGAATCTGGGTTGTGGCCCTGTAAAAGCCCATATCTAGTGATAAAATAAGGTTCATTGGTTCTGATTCAAAATATTTTTTTCTTTTAGCTTTTACAGGACTAATTAGCTGTTGATGCTTCCTTGGCCAGCTCCCACTCCTTGCTTGAAATTGTGCTAACATAGTTTTAGATTCTTCCATCTAAATTTATCAGAATTCTCTTAACTTCCTTACTAGTACTTCCTTTCATACTGCTGAACAAAATATGGCACCATGTCTGAAATCCCTGCATCATTGCTCATCCCCTGCAGAGGAAATTTCTTTATTTCATCCACCTAGAAAGAGCTATATCTGATAACGGGTGTATTTTTTCTGTTATGAAATTTATTCAGACTTCTTTTAGTTTTTGGACTCTGCTCTGAGTAATGATTTTGTTTCTTGCTGGTAAAGATAGGTAACATTGTCTGTTCTGATAAGGTTTTGTTGCTTTTGTGTTGTAATACTCAACTCAACTCAACTCAAATCAACCTTATCCCAACTAAATGGAGTCGGATACATGGATCTTGTTTGCCCCATCAACTTTTTCAAAGCCATACTGGTTACTAGTGCTATGCATGTCTTTCCTTACCACTTCACTTAGAGTCATTTAGGCCTACCCATTGTTCTTTTAGTTCCTCCAATCTGAATCGTATCACCCGTCTTTATTGGAGCATTCAAAGGCCTCCGTTGCTGATTTCCATCCACCTCAAACGGCTTTCTCTCAACTTATCATGTATTGGAGGTACTCCTAAATTAGCTCTAATTTCTTCATTCCTTGTTTTATTTTTTTCTAGTTTTATCACTCACCCATCTCAACATCCTCATTTCAGTGAGACTTAAGTTTATTTTATATATTGTTATTCCACTGCCCAACATTCATGATGCAGGGTGGCAGTACCTCACCTACAGTTTCAAGAATACGAAGAACTAGGGTTCTTCATTAGAGCCTTTTGGCTTGACAGGACTATGTCCTTACCAGATCATGGGCTTTTATTTTGTATAAGAGTCTTGTTGTGGTTGTTAAGTAGACTCCTATTATGTTTAGATAATTCCTTTACCTAGTGTGGGATGTTTACTTTCAGATTTTGGTTTACTATTTGGGTTATTATTGTTATTAGCAAGTAGGAGTCCCTATTCCTATCGGTTGGACAGTTACCTAAACTGATAAGGACTGCATTACTAGTTTTATTTAAAGAATAAGCTGTAAGGGCCTTGCCCACGATTATGATTATTGATGAATGGATTGGCTTTCGTTGTCTTGCTGCTGAGAGAATCAGTGAGTTGTGAGAGACAGTGAGAGAGTGAGAAACTCTGGTTTGATTGGATGGAATCTGATCAAGGCCTTCAGTGAGAAATCAATATCCCCATTGTTGCTGCTCTGTTTTGTTCAAGTAAGTTTCTGTTTATCTTTCCCTTGATTGGAACTGCTGCATTGTCTTTGAATCTCTAGTTCTGGTGGAATAATCTTTAAGTAATCAACTAATATTCATAGTAGATCTGTTAGTGCCTATCTTATATCCAAAACTCAATTGGAATACTCCAGTGGATGCTTTGTTTTGGGGCATTCTTGATCAGATATGTGATCCATCCTAGAGGAGATCTAATCATTAGATCTTGGGGATATTTTGGGGCGTTATAGACTGACATTCGATCAAGGTTTTGGACAGATCAGACACTCTGATCTGGTGTTACAGGAAATTTCCAAATCTGGGAATTTTTTTGTCTGGTTCTGAAGATTCAACTTTTGTTCTAATCCAACTGTTGGGTTATCATTAAACTTTGGGGATTTAAACTACTGCTTGTATGCTACGCTTGGCCAGACTTGGACCGTAGTCTGTTTTGATTTTGACTTCTAGAAACTTCTCTAAATATGGTTTTGTGATCATCTGTGATCCTGTTAAGGGTGGTTTTCTGAACCCTTGTGTTTCAGCATACCAATCCCCATCAATTGCTCCATAATTCATTGCTGGCCGTATAACTCTCCTATAAACCTTTGACCTTTAAAGGATTAAATGAATATTTGTGTAGTAACACTGAATATGCTTAATCAGCGATCACTTGTCTTTTCCTTTCTTTCTTTTATTTTTTTTATTGAATTCCTTACCTGGTTTCTTAATGTTTATTTTTCAGAGGCTGGCCATCTGGTCATTGAGTAGTGGAGCTGTTACAGTGAAGATCAATGAGGCTAAGCAGGCAAAGATTGCGAAGATCTCAGAGTCTATGTGGAAACTAACATACTATGCCGCGGTACAAGTTTGCATTCTTACAATTACATACCATGAACCCTGGTTCAGGGATACAAAAGAATACTTCAGAGGCTGGCCAAACCAAGAGCTTAAGTGAGTTATGGGTTTTTCTTCATCTTTTGTTCGAGATACTGGATGAATGCATCTATTTGTTGAATGCGCATGTTGTTTGGTGGGCAAACGCCTATTTATTGTCCTATACCTTTTTGAGTTGCGTTTTTGTTTTTGGCAGTCATAGTTGAGATGCATTAAATCATTAGTATAGAATAGAAGCATTGTGCATCTAGCTGGCTGTTACCAAATGGGTTAAACTATATTTTTCAGGTTTCCCTCTTTTTGAACAACCCAGTGAGCAGTGTGTGATTTTACGTTTGGGCATTGTACTAGCTGTCGTGCTTGTCTTGGAGTTTCATGAATACTTGGGAAGCAAGAATGTATCTCTATCATTTTCTCTATAATGAATAACAAATTGCGAACCAAGACCTAACGTATCTAATGAAGATAGAGAAAAACAGGGTACAGGCTCCAAGTTACAAGAAAATGCGAGAACCATTTAAGTAGAGTGTGGAGTGCAAAAGTAATGTAGTCCTAGAATAGGTGATAATCCTACTAGGAGCCAATTGGAATCAAGCTTTGGTCAAGCCTGCTGTTTAGGGCTGATTAGGGGCTGTTTTAGGGCAAAATTAGGGTTTAGGATGGGAATTTGGGAATGGGGTTTATAGGGTTTTAATCTGCAGGTTTAGAGGGTCATTATGGTATAAAAATATCTGGATTTGGTTAGGTTTCAAAATTCTGCAGATTTAGGGTTAGGGTTCCGGGTTTTTAAAATTAGGAAAATAGCCAAAACTGGGGTTTACAGTAGGATTCAGGGGCAGGGCTTAAGGTCGAGTGTTAGAGGGACTAGGGGGAAGGTTCGGCTGCAGCAGGGAGGTTTTCTGATGGCTGAATATGTCCCAGCAGAAAATTAGGGTTTTTTAGGGTTTAAAGGATAAGAGGGATTTTAGGGTTTGGCTGGACAGAATGGGCAGCAAGTCTGGTCGAGTGGGGGAGATGGTGTGGGAAGGCTGTGCTCTGATTTTGGTGTAAAACCGAGGTAGGATGATGGCTGGATAATGCCTAAATGATCTAGGGTTTTGGAAATTCAAATAGAAAAACAAGAGGGATCAAATGGGGGAGGGAAGGAAACTAAAAACAGAAATTTAAATCTCAACTTACTATAGGATTCCACCGGCAGCAAGTTAAGGGATGAAGGATGAAATCACCTTCGAAGAGAGACCCTCCCAGCCGTCACGGCGTAAGGAGTCGTAGGATTCCACCCACCCTTCCACCTTGATGTACCCACAAGGATGCAAACACTCTTGAAGAGCAAGGAGCAGCAGCAGCAGTCAGCCAGCAGCAGAAAACAGTCTTTTAATTCAAATTTCAATTGTGGGGGAGCCTCCCACGATCTCTTATATTTATAATAAGGCCATAGACCAATTCCTACTACAAATTAAATGCCTCTCCTTCACAAAAACGTGGAAGGGAGAGGTTTAAGTCTAATTAATTACTTAAAATAGTATAATGACTTAACTACCCCTACTAACTTAAAAATAAAAGAATCTAACTTAGAACAATTAACTTAAGTGAAGATTCCATACTAGCCAATAGGATATAAGAACCTATTAGCCAATAGGAACATTTCACTTAAATTAGACCAATTGAACCAATTGGATGCAACCAATTTAAGCCGGTTCAATCTAAAAAACAGAAAAATAACTAAGTATGGAAAAATAGAAATCCTAGCCTGCGGCTCCCTATTTAAACCCTAAGTTTAGGGTTTCTTCTTCTTCTTCTTCCTTCTTGGAGCTGCATCAAAAATCCCACCCTACTTGGAGGTCTTGAGTTCAAGTCTCATGGTTCTCATTTTCCCCGGCCCCATATAATAGGTACTTATCCAAAAAAAAAAAAAAAGGTGTCTTTACCATTTCCCAACTAGAATTTCTCTCTTGTTTCAGTGATCACATGTAAGCAAAAGGAATTAGAATGAAATAGAGAGAGCTGGTCCTAGACAAAGACCGGGCCTGCCAAACTTATGTAATATTAGCCATTGAAGTATGATGTTCCATTGGGATTTGCTAAATGTATATCGTGAGGGGGACTCCTAACCTTATTATGTCGGTTTAGTTAGCTGGTTATGTTGGTTTTGTTATTAGCTAGAATTATTTGTTATGTTTGGGTTTAGTCTAGTAGAGTCTTAATGTGAAATGTGTCTTGGGGATCTACTTGTTTTTGTTTCCTAGTTGGACTCTAATCTTAATAACAATTTAAGTCATTGGCCTAGGCCATGATAGGATTCCATTCTGAATCCTACTGTGGCTCTAGGGGTTCAGCTCTTCTCCATCGATCTTGTCTTCCCTTTCTCCTTCTTCTCTCTCTCTCTTCAAGCTTGGTAAGTATTGATGGTAAGTTTCTCTGCTGTTACATGGTATCAGAGCAATTTTAAATCAGTACCTCTTCTTCTATCTCTGGTTCGATAGTCTCTTAGAGACCTTTTCTCATGGTTGCCGCAACCTATGCTGCCATACATACTATATGAGACTCTAGTTAATGGTTACATGAAAATAAACTAGAGTCTCCTTGCACATACTGCCTACTTCTGGGTTTTCCATGAAGGTATTCATCTACAGGAGTTGAATTCATCAACAAAGGCATGCAGCACCTTGTTTTTTTACGTTTCTGGGGAGAAGTTATGGTTACAATTAATCCAGATCTAACTATTAGATCTGACTGAGACTTCGAGGCATTGAAAACCTTGTGTAGGCCCTTTGACTGGTGTTTAAGGCAGATCCCAGCTTTTCATTTGGTACAATTAAAAATCTCCCAAGAAGCAGCATGTGGTACTCTCCAAATCTGTCCATCAGATCTGCTTGAGGTTTTAAGGCATTAAAGCCCTCTCTGGATACGTCTTTCGACCCAAGTGGGAGGCTGATTCAGACCCCTTATTGGCTGGTGGTATTCTGTTTTTTGATCCGTTCTGGCAGTATCGATATTTGCCAGATTGGGAGATCCATCCATCAGATCTCCTTGATATTCTAGGGAATTTTTGCCCTTATTAGTGAGGTCCTTCAATTAAGTTGGGGTCCATCTGACCCCTGGTTCCTCTGTTCTTACAAATCACCCAAAGTCTGTGTGTTTGAAGGTCAGACTTCAACTTTTTTGTTGCTGGTACTGGATTTTCATTATTCAGTGTGTCCAATTGTGGGGTTTGCATCCCTAATTACTCCACTAGTTTTCTCCAGGCTTGGAGACCAATATCATATTGTCTACGGTAATATTTTGGTGAAGATTTCTTGGCTGGACAGCGGTGTTCTTACATATCTCATTGAGTTGGTGGTTTATTTGCTACTGCTTTATCCTCTGTTATCTGGTGTTCCAATCAATATCTCCTTCTGCACATTATGAGTGATTCAAAACCCCCCCCATGGACTCTTTCAACGTCCAAATTACTTGTGTCAAACTTAAGGGTGCATCAAATTACTTACTTTGTGCCCAGGCTGTTAGAGTACAGTTCACTGCCAAATGGAAAATTCCTGACTAAACTACCCCTGCTACAACTGCTACTGTATATCCGGAATGGATAGCTAATAATGCTACTGTACTCTGTTGGTTGTGGAACAATATAGAACCTTCTGTGGCTGCCAATGATGTTTCATACCACAGCTAAGGGTGTTTGGGATGACCTCAATGAAACGTATTCTCAGGTAAGAATATGTCCAGGGTATCTGACTTATGAAAAGTTCTTCTCCTTCAAGTAGAGTGGTAAATCCATTGGTGACTATTATGGTTCCTTGAAAGTTGAAAGGCATGTGGGAAGAACTCAATGTGTACCAACCTCTCTCTATAGATATTGAAATCCTACATCTCAACATTATACAAAATTTTTATTTAGATTAGACCCCAACCTTAAACCGATGATTCAGTGAAAAGCCAAATGCTTGCCAGTGAGAAGATACCATCCCTGGATGAGATAATTTGTCAGATACAGCATAGCGTGTCTCCCTCCTTCACCAATTTGACTTGACCTCATCTAGAAATAATTCTTCATTAGTTTCAAATAGTGGGTGTCATGGCTGTGGCACTGGTTTCTCTGGAAGAAGTCGTGGTTCATGAGGAGGCTGAGGCTGTGGTGGTTGTCAAGCAGAGGACAGCCACTGGATCAAGTTATGCGTCAGTGTACTCACTGTGATCAGATGAATCACACTGCTAATACATGTTGGTCTAAGCATGGTAAACTTGAGTGCACTCAACAACTATAAGCATATTGAGGTACGATCAACAAGGTGATATGTTTACTAAGGCACTGTTTAGACCTGCCCTTCTTAATGGTTGTTCCAAGCTGGGTATGGGGAGATATATATACTTTAGCTTGAGAGGGAGTGTTAAAAGTGTTTGACTTCATGTAATATGGGTACTTTGTTATTATCTTGTATTGTGTTTTATCCCTTTTACCTCCCTCGACTACCTTATATTAGCATGGGGGTATGTGTGCAATTTCCCATATTATAAGCAAGAGAATGAATATAGGGGAAAGAAATTGATTCTCTCCCCAAGCTATTACCATGCAACCTTCTCTCGTTCTAGTCTTCTTTTGCTCTCTTTCACTACTCTAAACGTCAACTTGCTATTAAAGCATCTGATTCTGGTTTGAGAGTCGAGCTACAAGTTCTTCGCTTCCTTTCTCTCACTTTGAAATCCTAGGTAACAAAGGGGTTCCAAGGAAGAGGCTGCCATTTGAAAATTCTGAAGATATCATGATATACGTCTTTGATGAAGATGTTGAAGCACCAATAGAGGTTCTCATGTGAGGACTTGGCTGTTTGGAGCTCAAATCAAAGAGTGCCTGAACAGGGGAGTTTACTTCCACTCCTGTACTCTCTTTCTCTCTCTCTTATCGACTGATAACAAGAGCTGGGACATGCAATATTAGAATCCCCCAGGGGTCCTCTTTCTATCTCCCATGCCCTTGGTTGCTAACTCTTGCTGTTCTTCCACAACTCAAAACTCAACAGATTGTTCTGCTGTCCAGATCTGCAAGTAAGCTTTATTTGACTAAATTTGATTGCCTTATACCATTGATGGATGCTGGTGTTTGCTGAATCTTGTGAGGATCGTAATGTATGTCATGTTTGCCCATGTTTATGTGATGAAGTACACAATTGCTTATATTGTTTAAATTATCGGTCCGTATCGTATCAGTCATGGTTATCAAGGCGGGAAGGCGACCATGGCGTTTTAGAGGGTCAAAAAGCAAGGCGACATCGCCATGGTGGCAAGGTGCCCGCCTAGGCATCCAAGGTGCCTGGACGCCATGGTGACACCTTCATAACTATGGTATTAGCTGTTACGTATTAGTATCGGTCGGTGCCGGTACGTATCTTTTTTTTTTTTTTTTAGAAAATAGTATGTCTTGATTGATATCGTATTGTATCGGTCGATACGGCCGATATGATACGATACGGACCGATACTTACCCTAATTATCAAGGCGGGGAAGGTGACCATGGCGTTTAGAGGGTCAAAAATCAAGGTGACACCGCCATGACAGCAAGACGCCCGCCTAGGCGCCCAAGGCGACCAAAGAGCCTGGACGCCATGGCGTTGCCTTGATAACTATGATACTTACGATACGTATGTTAAAGGGTTCTCGGTCTATATCGGCCGATATGGCTCGATACATATACCGATATGGTCAATACCAACCGATACACATCAATACAGCCATTATAGGCCCATGCGACTATCAGGCTATAATTTTGTTTTTGAGATCAGAGATAAAAGGAGAATTCATAGAAAAAGGTAGGTTTAAGAAAAACTTTATCTGTGTTTAAATCATGGTTTTAATCCTTTTCTTTTGCTATAAATCGATATATTTAGGTAAAACTAACTTAGTTGATGCATCAAACTTGATCATTGCAAGGATTTGTACTCAAATCAATGAAAGTCTCGTCTTGTTATATGTTGTTCTCCATTTTAGTGTTTATTCATGATACATGTTATATATTGCTTACGAATATTGTTTTTTGCTCCAAAAGTGTATTTCCATGTGTATCTATAGTGTATGATATGTGTCTCCGATATGATACTTAAAATCACCCTTCTGATACGATACCTGAACCGATACCGATACTTTAAACCTTGGTTTCTTGAATAATTTTTGTGTCGTAGTATGTTCTCTTGTGCCTGCAAGTAGATAGATTGTGTGAGGGAAGGAGACAGGGTAGTTTGTGTACTCTCCATATAGTGTAGATATACAACCAGCTTCCCTGAGTGTTTTTATCAGAATATGTTTGAGGTTAGTGGCTCAATGGAAGCCTCCAACGGTGGCTCTGCTGGTGTTAATCCCAACATTGTTGCTTCTGAAAACCCAAATATTCAGATCTCCATTGTAAAGCTGGACAATGGAACCTATCTAGATTGGTCTCCCTCTGTGAAGCTATCCTTGCGGAGTTTGGGGAAGCTCGGTTATTTTTTCTATGAAGCCAGAAATTGGTAGGAAGTTTATAAGGAAACAGCCAAGGAGATCTGGGGCAGTGTTTTTTTATGATGGAAAAAAATCTTGGTCTACAGTTGCAGTTTCGACTGAGATATCTCGCTTTCGCCAGCTACTGAGACGAGATGGCCAATGACTCCAAAAAAATCCCTGGTTTTGAGACTCATCTCGACCTGTTTTGAGCAGGTTTCAACCGAAACACCATACTTTGCAAGTTTCAACTTGAACACCTATATAAATAAATTCACTAATACCCATCGAAACTCGAGGAGACCTGGCTCGAAATCAGGATAGACACTTATTTATGCCAAATATCATTAGTTATTTTCATATATTTAAGATATAATTCAAAAATAAGCAAATACCCCCTATTTGAATCCAATAAAAATAATTAAAAAATCAAATTCCAAAAGGATAAAAAGTCAACCCCCCCAGTTAAAGAACAAAAACTGGACTTTCGGCGGTAGCTGAAATTTTCAACTTCCTAATGCTGGGTTTTCTCTCAAATCTAAAACTTCCACCACTCTTAATATGGTAAAACATTGCTAAAAACCAAAATAGTGGTAAAA
The DNA here is from genome assembly GCF_018873765.1 of Telopea speciosissima. NCBI lineage: Eukaryota > Viridiplantae > Streptophyta > Magnoliopsida > Proteales > Proteaceae > Telopea > Telopea speciosissima. The sequence continues at coordinate 18,708,835 of NC_057919.1, read as the reverse complement.
TATTCATTTGTTTTGATTTCAAAAAAGATATTTTCATTTAGAGCAATTTCGACAACATTCACACACACACACACACACCAAATAATGTGCTTAAATCTGAATCTGATTATATTGAAGGAGTGACATTCCGGTCAAACCTTATTTGGTGTGTGTGAATGTTGTCGAAATTGCTCTGAATGAAAATATATATTTTTGGATTCAAAACAAATGAATATTTTCCTGCTCTTTTGGTTTTTAGTAATGTTTTACCATATTAAGAATTGTGAAAGTTTTAGATTTGAGAGAAAACCCAGCATTAGGAAGATGAAAATTTCAGCTACTGCCAAAAGTCCAGTTTTTGTTCTTTAACTGGAGGGGGTGGTGGATTTTTTATCCTTTTGGAATTTTATTTTTTAACTATTTTTATTGGATTCAAATAGGGGAGTATTTGCTTATTTATGAACAATATATTAAGTAAATGAAATAACAAATATAAAAAATATTTACTAAGTAAGGGTCAAGGCGTTCAATCCACTAAGGCGACAGCCACCCAGACCCAGAAAAATTCGCCTAGGTGGTACCTTGACAACTATGATCATGAGTCTTTTTGGTTGAAAAGAAGAGTATCCTCTCTCTCTCTCTCTCTCTCTCTCCCTCTGTGTGTGTGTGTGTGTATCTGTTTGTCTCTCTGTGCATTGGAAGTTTGGAACCAATTACAACTAAGTGGCATAACCAGTGGGAATCCTTTTAGTGTTTAGCGCAGTGACCCTATACATTTGGCCTATCCAGTCTCCAATTATATAAAACTAACCCTTGGCCTTGGTCCTCCCAACAAATTTCGACTTACTATAGGCAGGATCATAAGGAGATCCAGATCAGGTAGACTTCATAGTTTACTGGCTGACAGAGATATGCATTTATATAATTTATTACAAATTTGATCACAATGGTTCTAAGATTGGTGGCTTAAGAAACTATTACCAGTTTCTTTTCTTCTATTCTTGGCATCCTAGTGACCATGTTTCCTCAATGTTATCAACTGCTACATCTCTATTGATGATTTTCTTGTCAAAGTTGTGCATATCTGTTGTGAGAACCTTCTTTATGTTTGTCACTAGACATGCAGCCTTGATGTTGCAACTACATGTTCAACTCAATTTTGCTACATGCTTGGAGCTGATTAAAGTATATTTCCAAGTTCATAATTAATTGCATATTTCTATATATATTTTTTGGATTCTTTTAGTTAAGCTAACAAACTTATTTGTTTAGGTTCCCTTTGAAGCTTTTCTACATGTGCCAATGTGGGTTCTATATCTACAGCATTGCTGCTCTTCTTAGATGGGAGACTCGAAGGAAGGATTTCAGTATTATGATGTCTCATCATATAATCACGGTTATTCTGATTGGATACTCATACATTACAAGGTATTATTCTTTGCATTTAATTGATGTGCACAAATTTGTAATTGTTTTTCACATTATTGAGGTTAACCTAATCACATGCTGCAAACATTTTTTTCCTAATTTTTTGGGATTTTAATTACCCATTTTATGCTTGGAGGAGCAATGCCCTCCATGGAGAATTGAACTTATATTCTATTTTCTGCCGTTGATTAGTTGAGAATGAATTGAAGCATAATCATTTGATTTCTTTTGCATAAATATTGTAAATTGTTGGTAGTGGCATACCACAGTGTCTAGTTTTATGTCTTGGAGATTGTTGTGCCATTGATTGGTTGAGAATGAATTTGAAGCATAATCATTTGATTTCTTTTGTATAAATATTGTAATTTATATTGTAATTTGTAATTGTTGGTAGTGGCATACCACAGTGTCTAGTTTTATGCGTTGGAGAATGTTGTGTTGTATCTGTAGTATTGCTTTGTATATCAGTCCAAGATAGATTTCACTTGTTCTCAATAATGCATAATGGAAGAATGCCTTGAGATCATGGGTACACTGATAACAAAGAGAACTATCATTTATCACCTTCTGAAATTTATATCTTGAGGGTCAATTGGGGGTGGGGGAAGACTTGAGAGTGGAAGGTTTATCTTGGGATGCAATTTGCAAGACACTGTTGCTTGAGAGGAAGATTTGAAGGGGATGAAACGAAGATGGTCCTATTCAATATGAGGAATGATAAATCTCTCTAGGGCTGGGTGGGAGTCTTGAAGTCTTGATGGGTTATCTTCTTTTTTTTCTCCTTAGGTGGTAGGAGACAAAATTTATTAATCATTTGAAAGTGTACAACCAACAAACTAAAAAGAGTGTCCCAGTGCAATAGGCTCCTGCTACTGCAGGGTCTGGGAGGGGCAAATGTATGCAGCCTTACCCCCTGCTTCGCAGGAGATGCTGTTTCCAAGTACAACCAACAAACTCAAGATTTAAAAAAATAAATAAATAAATAAGAAGGACAGGAAAAAATAGAACACCTTCAACCACCCCTAAAACCTCCAACAACTAATTTCCATTAGCCAAAAACAATCCATGCATGTTGCATAAAAGAACCACCACCAACATAGCCTCTGACCCTAAGAGATGCCTAACCCTAAATGGCTAAGATATCTCTTGAGCTAAAGCTTCACTTCAAAAATCCTCTGTTTCTCTTCCTTTACCTCTTAAGGGTTGCCAGTTGTTTTTATGAGCAAAGGTTAGATGGAGGATGAAAAGGAGGAAGGAAAAGAGGGAGGAAAGGACAGAGCAGATCCTTCTTTATTATTATTACTAAAACAGACATACAAGAGACTAATTTCACCCCCTATACTTTGGATATAAATTTCTAGGAGAAATGTTTCCTGTAACATAGTGTACCACCCGGCCCAGACACCGCCAGGGGGGGCGAAATGACCGTCCCACCCCACCCCCATGAAAGGCGGAAATGACCGCCTGCCTGATGCTTCAGCGTGCTGCTCCCATTGGCCTGCGTGTGCCACGTTCCCCCATAGGAAACACTTCCCCAAATTTATAATGCTTATGCTAAGATACTTGATCAATAACCATTCCCACCCCCCCCCTCCCCGACAAAAAACAAAGGAGAACAAAAAAGAATAAAAAGGAAATTTTATTTTGTGTTCACTTGCTAGGTTTAGATTCTGTGCTTAACCATTTGCATATTTTCTGTCTTTGAGTGTTCCCACTGATTTGCGTACAGAAGGAAGCAGTGTCCCACCCAATAGGGTTGGCTTCGAGGTGGGACTGAGAAACACAGCCATTGGCATTTAGCATGGTGATGGACGGCAATTGTATCTTAGGTACATGTAGATATGTTTTGTGCCAGTCAATGTATGGAGCACTTGGATCAATCAGGTTTAAGCAAGCTCTTATCTCTGAAGTGTGTACTCAAATCCAGATTATTATAAATTCTTGGGCAGGCTGGTTCCCTTGAGGAAAGTGGCATATAATATCAGTCTTTAGGGTAGATTGTGCTTATTTACCTCTTAGGGCTCAACAGGCTGTGGAACTGACAGTAATAAACTGCACACCTTAGTGTTGAAGGGCTTGATAGCCTGGAGGATAGTGTAAGCCTGACATGGTTCCAAAAAGCAAATGTATGTTGTAATACTTGCATAGACAACAACAACGAACTCAGCCATATCCCAACTTAATGGGGTCGACTACATGGATCCAAACAAAAAGGATGGAAAACAGAGTTCTAACCAAAAAGGGAAACAAAGATGGGAAAAGAGGGATGAAAGATGGGAAATAAATAGAAAAATGAAAAATTGAAGATGAAAGATAGTAAGAGGAAAGAGGCACAGCCCAGCACGTCAGGAGATTCTCAGCTAAATGGGGTCTGCGACATGGATCTTTGCTCTCCAATAGGCTTTGTCCAAGGTCATACTTGGTACAAGACCTAGACTATGCATGTCCTTCCTCATCACTTCTCTTATGGTCATTTTAGGTCTGCCCCTAGCTCTTTTAGCTCCTTCAATTGGAATCATATCACTCCTCCTTACTGGGGCGTCCCTAGGCCTCAGTTGAAATGCACTTATGATAGTAGAAATGCATAATGTTGATGAAATATTTCATGTGTTGTATGGTATGTGTGGCTGTCGGTGGTGTATGAGGAGATATGTTATTGGCAAAAAAAAATTTGGGGAAAAAAAGGCTGCCTGGTCACATGGTTCCTGTGCCCAGACACAGGAGCACGTGAATTTATTGTCCCGCCCCCTATGAAGTCAAAAAAACCCTTCCATGATGATGCTCCTGCACACACTCTCATTGGCCCCCGCGCTGGTGCAGGGGCTACACGATCAGGCAGCGATCTCTTGCCATTTTTTTTTTTGGAAACCTTGATGACATTTTTGGATATATGTTGACTGGATACAATTTCTTCTGGAAACTCATGGTAAAACCTGTCTCATGTCAAGTCTTTTTGACTCGCAACTTCCATTGACTTCGAAGAGAGATTTTGCCAGTTAAAATCTAATATTCATCATAAATTTGAAGTTTTAGACTCTGATTATTTGAGACATCCTCAAATGTACACATTCAGATATTCTCCAGTGAAGATAGTTAGACTCATTAACTTGATTCTCAAATTCTGAAAATATTTTCAAAAACTAATTCTTAAGAGACATTTCTGAAGAATCAAAATCATTTTTGTGTAGCATGTTTGTATTTCTCCAGAAACAATTCTTGTTTGTGCATCACATATAGTTCCATCAACTATAACATCTCATAAAGAATTAGCAAAAGAACTTGTGAATTAAGTCCAACAAAAAAAAAACATAAGCAGCAAAGAATGAGAAGACCCTAGAGCAATCGGAACAAGATCTTATTGAAACAATTGATGTCGAAACTGGATGGGGAGGTACACAGCATGGCTCTAGTGAAGTTTGTTTCAGTCTACCTTTTTGAAGAACTTTCATCTCTGTTTTTTGAAAATTTTGAGATTTGTTGATGAGATCACTATAACCTGAAAACTTCATGTTATCTGTTAGATGCAAATTTTCCTCCTTTTCTGTTTTCTTTGAATTGCTTGCCTCAAAGCCATGACTGTAAATTGGAGCATTTCATTTACATGTTTATACACCTGTGCGATTGAAATCTTGTGCAGTGAAATATTAACTCTGAATTTGTGGAGAATTCCAAAAAAAAAAAAGGGCGTACCCAGTGCACGTGGCTCCCGCCAGTGAAATTAAAATTTATGTCACTTATCTTGCAGGTTTTTTCGGATTGGTTCAATTATTCTTGCTTTGCATGATACAAGTGATGTATTTATGGAAGCTGCTAAAATCTTCAAGTATTCTGGGAAAGAGTTTGCAGCTAGCTTGTTATTTGGGTTCTTTGCTGTCTCATGGCTCATGCTAAGGCTAATATTCTTTCCGTTTTGGGTTATTAAGACAACAAGGTTTGTTCATCCCTCTTTTATTTTTCTTGTTATCGTCATGCTTTTTCCCCCATCTTTTTGTTGAATCCTGACCTCATTAAATGCGCTGTAGTATTCTTCTTTCACTAGTTCATTTCTCATGGTTGGCATTTTTTCCAGCTATGATTTGTGTGAATACCTGATGCTATCGGAGACTTATCCCACGTCAGTGTACTATGTTTTCAATACGATGCTATTGATGCTACTTGTGTTCCACATGTACTGGTGGATTCTCATATGCTCCATGGTCTTGAGACAGCTGAAAAATAGAGGCAAAGTAGGAGAAGATATCCGATCAGGTAAGACCATCGCAGGCCTCAATCAGATAACCATTCTAAAGTCAGGAAACTATCACTTGTTTGTAGTTGGGAAATGTTCTAATTTCTTTAGAATCTGTCGTAGAGCTGCAACATTTCACCAAATATGGGCAATACTTCCCCAGACACACACACTCTCTCTCTCTCTCTCCGCTCCTTGTTTATCCATTTTGAGAGCCCTAAAGCTGCTGTGATTATAGGAGTACACCTATTGGTGTTAAAAAAACTGAGATTCCTGTTTCTAGATTTTTACCAGTGAATCATGGTCTGGCTACTCAACCTTCTTTTGGCAGAGAGAGGGCGTTTTATTTGGATTTACAAAGCCTATTTATTTGATTAGTTAAATGACATCTTATGGTTCCAAATACAGATTCAGAGGATGAAGACTAAGCGGAGATGAGAGTAATTTTGATGAATCATCCTTATTGTGGAGATATTCACATCTTTTTTAGTAGGAGGAGATATTCACGTCGACTAGCTCGTGGGTGTGGATATTATTGAATCAGCTTTTGAAAAGTTTGGACCTTTTGAAAGTCTAATTTTCATCTATTATTCTGTGTCATTTGCTTCAACAGAAAAAAAAAGCTGAAACCATCAAAGGATATTTATGCTTGGTCACCTTCAATGTAAATTAGTTCCTGTATAATATTTTCCCAAGATTTTTGGTGTTGAAACTATGAAAAATACAAAGTTGGTAGGTTGTAGTTGAAATTTTTTTTTCTTTTCTTCTTTGAAGTTCCCTTGTCCACTCCTAAACTCTCTCTCAAACTTACATTCTAACGAAGCCCAACCCTTGGATGATCAGTATCACACACATTACAAATCAATCGTGCTTAAACCTTCGGTCAGGCATGTTTCCAGTTCAAGTTTGGCGATTGAGCAACGCACTTAAAAGGCAGAACCCACGGAATGGTTTGAACCAGAACAGAATTAAGGGATGGGATCCCACACGAGCATTTCATAGTGACTACTACTCCATGTTGGGGGTGATGAGCTGAATAATGATCATGAAGCCAGTGTAGCCGTTGCTCAGCCTCAGAATGGAACACTTCTCTCTTCTTCGTGCCATTGATAATGCGATCTGAAATATTGACCCAAGTAACAAAACTGTAACTTCAATCACAGCTGCTAGTGCCTAAGAGGTTTCTAGTTCGAGACCCTACCCCAAAAAAAATTCAAAGTGTAACTTCATTGTTTGATAATAAAATAGTGTGGCTAATTCTCAAAAATATAACAATATAGGCGATAATTGTGGTGGTTTTGGTGATGGAGGGGATGGTGGAAAAAAAATCTTCTCCAATTCCCTAGAAGTGCAGTGCGGTGCAGCTCGGGGTTGAGAGCTCGGCACATGGAAGATGTTAAATCTAACAGTGCTGAGCTCGAGAAGAAAGAAAAAAAAAACTGGCCAATCAAGCTCAGAATCGTTGGATTTCTTCTACGTGTCGAACTCTCAACCCTGAACTGCACCGCACTACACTTTTAGGGAATTGGAGAGTATTTTAATCCAGGATGATGGCAGTGGCAGTGGTAGTGGGAAAGAGGAAGGAAATGGGCATATATGGGGGAAAGAAAGAGGTTGTCGGATAAAGATCCTCAGCAGTGTAAGATCTGGCGGTGTGGCTTTCATTGTATGCCATGTGAGCTCCAATCCACCATTGGATTGATGTTCATCACGTGGCGTGCAATGGAGTCCGCACTGCCAGTGCACCGCCAGATTGTGCATTGCAGAGGATTTTTTATCCGAGGTTGTCGGGGTGGATGAGGTGGTGGTGGTTGAGTCGGAGAAAATTTTGTCAGCTTGGGGATGTTCACAGCATGATTAAATGGATATTCTAGCTTGAGGGGAAGAACTCAACTTCTATAATTTTAAATTATTAAAATACCCCTCAGATGGTTAGTTGGACAAAATTAGTAAAATTGCATTGAAAAAGATTTGGAATTCATAAATTAGGTGTATTTTATCATAAAATTCATTATTTGAGAATAGTTTGAAACGATTTAATTTGGCATTATTTTATGTGTTTTTGGCTGTGTGGATCTCACACTTAAAAGGATTTGCAATCAAATTTTTTTTTTTGGCAAATTCAGTGCCTAAACTCTATAGCATTGTGTTGGTCAACTGGGTCAACTGAGGTTTGCTGGAGTGGTGTTATCATTGTTGGCAACCTTATTATCCATATTGGTGATGCGGCAGTGGTATTTGATGAGCTGGAAGAGCTGAAATGGTAAAATAGTCACCTACACGGCTATAAGGGTATTTTGATCATTTGGTAGGGTTACAGGGGTACTCGCACTTGAAGAACACCATTTAACAGCTTATTAAGTCCTTATTTAGTGTTTGGCAAAGGGGCGAAGTAGCAGGTGAAGGTTTCATATTGTTAAAGTTGTGATTTCATAGATTTGTGCAATGGCAGTGACTTTAAGGTCATTTTTGGAAGATTCAATGGCCTTTATGGGTGAAGTTGTCTTCATAAAAAATGAAGTTCGTCAAGTCACGGTTCCAACGCAACTGGTCTCACATCATTTCAATGTCGGATGAGAAAGTTACAGATTTTTCCGTGTTGATGCGCAAAAATGGAGCAAATCTGGCATAGGCAAAAGGTTTTATACTTAGCCAATTTTTTGGTCCTTTTTTTTGAAGTGCTACTGTCAACAGAGGTGTCCCATTGTTTTATAAAATTATAGAATCTTGGTGGCCGTTGGATTTTGCTCATCACGTCACTCTCTGATTGGCTTGCCCTTGATGATGCACGGTGCTATGCGATACACCATAACATTGTTCCTTAAGAGAATAATACGGTTGTTGAAATTTGAATTCTGATTTGAGTAAATGCTGTACAGTTGTCACCTCTTTTGGAATGTGATCTCTTGGCAAATCTTATCATGCCTTGCCGATCATCACAAATATCTTTGAATATTACAAATTCGTCCTCCACTTGCCATTTTTGTATCTTTCAACTTTGGAAGGTAATATCTCTCTCATTCGGAGTCCAAATCAATTGCCGTTTTTTTTTAAAGTGCATATTTTTTCAAGGAGAACATAGTGGAGACGTGAGAAAGAGCAGAAAAATTACAAAAACATAAAAAACGAAGAAAAACATTGCTTGAACAATCGAAGATGCTGTTTTGAACATTGGAGATCGTGCACGACATCAGGCAGGCTTCGAGCAGTGGGTTAGTCATGGGATTACTCAGGGAGAGGTAATCTTTTGTTTCACAAGTCCTATTTGATATTTAGAGTTTGATTCATATTGAAAGAATCCTAATTTTTGTTCATATTATTGGGAGGGACTTGTAATTGAATTTTTATATTCATATTGTAATTCCATTCAAGTTGGGGCTTGATTGGATTGGGGTTGTAGTCCTAGATTTCGTTGTTGCGAAGTTAGAAGCAGGTGTTGTAGCATCTGGGCTATTGTAGTAGTCAAACTCGAGTTGAGTATTTGAGAAAATACGAAACCCTTACAGGTATTCCTCCGTAGATGTAGGCAGCTTGGCCGAACCACGTATATTTGGTGTACTGTGTGCTTGTTATTTTGTTTTCGTATTCTTGGAGTGTGTTTGCTGCAGAGTGGTGGTGCATTGTCTGGTAGACCTGGCCACACAGGTCCACACAGTGGTTGCGAGGTGGACGTGCATGTGTGATTGATAATTACGGGACTGCCCCGGCCAATCTTTGTGTGTGATTGTTATTGCTACGAGATTGAGTTTGGAAGAATTTTTTAAGGCACTGATTCACCCCCCCCTCTCAGTGCACCTGGGATTATCACATTGGATAGTACTTGTTATTGTAAAAATTGGACTTCAAATTGAAACATATGACTTTTCACAGATTTAAAACAAAACAGAAAAAAAAAAAAAAAAAAAAAAAAAAAGAGAAAACAAAATTAAAAAAACACCGCATGTTAAAGACAATAATTTGAATCACTGATCGACCCACGAGTCGGCCTGGAGAATCGTAGGTTAACCCAAAAATTGACCCCGGTCAGTCAACAGTAGGCACATGGACCCCATGCGGGCACGTGACGGCCACGCACACATGTCGCTCATGTGGCCATTGAAAAAAAATAATAAAAATATTGGAAATGTTAGAAAAAAATTACCCAAAAAATGAAAAATTCTTATAAATAGGTGATCTCCCATTTGAAGCTTGAAAGGGAAGTTTTTTGAATTCTAGGGAACCTCAAATATAGTGAAAATTATCATAATGCGCCTGAGACCTTTAAAATCCCCCAAAAAAAACCCCATAAACTTCAAAGCTTAGAAGTCGGATTGAACTCCTCTTCAAGGAGCCCAACACCCAGGGGGGCATCCAGCCATTGGGCTGTGTCACACACATCCTGATGGTTGACTAGACACATGCCGGGATGTGTGTGGTACAGCCCAGCCCTTAGATGCAACCCATAAGGGTTTTCCCGTTCTTTGTACATAAACCCTTATGAGGGTTTCATGGAGTTTAAGTAGCTCTTCTGCTTCCAGGACAAATTCTCCTATTTGTGCCTCATAAAAAGAACTATCAGGTTGGTGTATCATTACCCTGATGATATAACATAATAAAAAGTTTTTCTATCTCAGATCATGGGCCGAAGGGAAGAGATAAAGAATACCAAGAAGACCCTTGGGCACTCCTTGGATGCTGGGTTCCCTGAAGAGGAGCCGGATCCTTAGAAGTCTTAGAAAATTGAATTATTTAAATTAAAAAAAAAAAAGAATTAAAATTGATTAACATTTCTAAAAACTTCTAAAAAATTTCTAAAATTGTAAAACAACTAAAGGGGAAAATCCTATAAATCCGTTCTAACCTGAGCTGTGCACGCCTTCTAGTATTTTTAGTTAGAAGTTTACTCCAATGAGAGGTTCTTGGATTTGGCAGAGCATATCTCATATCGTCCCTTCTTTGCGTAAATTGACATGTTGGAAAGTTGGTAATTAATGGGACATAAATATCTATTTGGGATGATTTTGGGCTGCAAGGTTAGTTAGGATTAAGAACAGATTAACAGAATGCCTGTACATAGGATTGTTCTCTCATTGATCTTCTGATTAACCTTCTCTTTTCTAGGGACCCACCCTCCTCATACTTTTTTGGATAAGAATTTATTTCTTTCCATTTTCTCTAGTACTTGTTACTTCCTTTGAATAGCTAGAAACCAATGCATCTTTTCTCACTATCTCCCCAAACCATACAAAATCCTGGAAAACATAAACAGTTTGGATATCTGATCAAAACTTCTTTTCCTTTTCTCCCCATCTTCCCCTACCATCTACTCGATCCAACTTTAAAATTGTCCCGAAAACATTAATTTATGATGGAAGTTCCATTGTCAAATCTGGTAATGCAAGATGGACATGTGTTGGTAATTTATGATCAATCTTTTATCTTTGCTTGTGCGGAATTTGGATTCACAGGAACAGCTCAAGAGGGTTTAAATCTTCTCCAATGTACCAATGGAAGCTACATTCGGATGGTTTATTGGGTGGGTCCGGAGACTCCCAACTCCTACCATCTAATTCTAATCCTATGTTCCAACGCTCATCAGGAGCGGAGTCTCATATAAGACCTCCGCTTCACGGGATCATCATAACTGTTTTTCGTGTACCAGATTTCTTGCCGTGTTAAAGTAGAAATACTGTTGTGGTTGTAAGAGTCTCTCTGGAGATTGAAGAATAGTCGCTCGAAGTCGAAGGGGAAAACTCTGTGTGAGCACAAGGTGGGTTTCTTACCAAACTTGCATTTCCTCAATTGAAAAGATCTTTATATGAGAGTCAAGTCAAGTAAACCTCCATGATTGACGGAGTCCCTCGATTGGATTTTTATTCCTATCTGCAATATATATATTTTTTTTCCTCTCATTCAGCCAGTCTATAAAATCGAATGGATGATCCTTTGATCGCAAGTAGGGAGAAAAGATGGGTCTTAATCTTTTTGCAGTGATCTTTGCTCTCTACCTCCTCCTGGTCTCTCTCCAGCCCACCTTCACTGTAGCCCAAGTATTATTTCAGGTATAATTATTATTTTTTCTGAGTACTTGTCATGGCTGATCCTTGTATTTTTAGATAAAATTATTTGAGTTGAATTATGGGTCTTTTATTTGCAGGGGTTTAATTGGGAATCATGGAAGAAGGAAGGAGGATGGTACAACTCACTGAGGAACTCTGTTCCTGATTTGGCAAACGCTGGGGTCACACATGTTTGGCTTCCTCCATCCTCTCAATCTGCTGCAGATCAAGGTATTAAGATTATTATTTCATCTCTCTTTAGAAATCTGCCTTGTACCTTTGATTAGGTGTAGCTGAATTGTCATGGTTTAACACAATGAATGCTCAATCTAGTGAATTTGCTTCAGAAAATTTCTAGTATCCCTGTCTGGTTTTATCAACCTGGGTCTTCTTTTGAGATGTCTGTCATGTCTCAGTAGTAATAAGATTAACATTGCCTAATAAGATTAATTGAACAAGTATGAAATGATGAGGACAACACTGATTAATTGAATTTCATTGTGGTTAGCAAATGGATATAGCCCAGTGAAAAGAATTTCGCAAGAATCAGTTAGAAGGAAGAAAAGGAGAGAAAAATTATGTGAATAATGCCCTAAGTGTTGAGATTTTGCTCTTTGACTGTTTGTGTAATTATCTTAGGACAACAAGTGTGAGCTGCTTTCATCATAAAAATAAATTTGTTTCTACTGTGTCTGAAATGAGGATTGCACACTCAGTCCACTTTCCTATCTCCTTCTATTTTAATATAATCAGATTCGAGCTTAAGCTTTCAATGAGTTAGAAGAAAATGCACCTTCCCTTTCCCTTTCATAGGAGACCTTGATGGCCCTTCAAGTCATTTTCATCTCTTTTGCATTGGGGAGGCTGACCCAGCTGAAGGGTTCAAGAAAGGATTGAAGATACTGGAAAGCCTTCTCACAACAACCCTTACTTTTGTGTCCTCGTTCCCAAGCCCTATATGTTTTGTTGAATTCCACTTTGAGCTCTCCTTTGCAGAGTTTCACAAGGAACAATTGGCTCAACAAGCCTTTGTTATTTCCTATGGTAGTCAACAAACCTTTGTTATTCTGTACTTCCTTCAAATACCCTCGAGATCCTCCCGCACCCCAAAAGGAGATACAACTCAGATTAAAGCTTGTGCAGATCCCAGACGATGACACAAAAGTAAGGTTTGGACTTTGGACAGAATGAAGCATTAGAAAAGTTTGAAGTTTTTAAATTTTGGAGTTATTTGGATTTTGGGCCTGTATTGAATCAATAGAACAGTTCTTCTAGTCCTCCTTCCCAAGTACCTTATCTTTTTCTTCTCCCAAATCTTATGTGTTTTTCTCCAGGGTATCTTCCAGGAAGATTGTATGATCTGAATGCATCAAAATATGGAAATCAGGATGAACTGAAGACACTGATAACGGCTTTTCATGACAAGGGAATCCAGTGCATCGCAGACATAGTCATAAACCATAGAACTGCAGAGAAGAAAGATGGGAGAGGGATATGGTGCATCTTCGAGGGAGGAACCCCCGACGATCGCCTCGACTGGGGACCATCCTTCATCTGTAGTGATGACACACAATATTCTGATGGCACAGGGAATCCTGACACAGGGGCTGCCTATGAAGCTGCTCCAGACATTGACCACCTCAACCCAAGAGTCCAAAGAGAGCTATCAGATTGGATGAATTGGCTGAAGACTGAAATTGGGTTTGATGGATGGAGATTTGATTTTGCAAGGGGATACTCTCCAGCTATAACCAAGGTCTATATGGAACAAACAAAGCCAAGTTTTGCAGTTGGAGAGGTTTGGAATTCTCTTTCTTATGATCAGGACGGAAAACCAGCGTATAACCAGGATTCACACCGTCATGAATTAGTGGAATGGGTACAAGCTGCAGGAGGGGTTGTGACAGCCTTTGATTTCACAACCAAAGGGATCCTCCAAACTGCGGTACAGGGAGAGCTGTGGCGGATGAAGGATTCAGAGGGAAGGCCACCAGGAATGATTGGGCTTTTGCCAAGCAATGGTGTAACTTTCATTGACAATCATGACACAGGATCCACACAGCAGATTTGGCCTTTTCCATCTGACAAAGTATTGCAGGGATATGTCTACATTCTCACTCACCCAGGGATACCTTCCATAGTAAGTTTTATGACTTGTTTTGGCTTTTCTTTTACTGGACAACTGATCTTGCTCCTTGGTTTCATTACAGGGATGTGTTACACTCCATTAACTTAAATAGTCATAAAGGGCGTACCCAGTGCACGAGGCTCCCGCCACTACGGGGTCTGGGGAGGGTCATAATGTACACAGCCTTACCCCTGCTTTCGCAGAGAGACTGTTTCCAAACTCGAACCCGTGACCACTTGGTCACAATGGAACAACCTTACCGTTGCACTAAGGCCCGCCCTCATTAACTTAAATAGTCATAATGTTTTTTAAACAAGTTTCATGCCTAGCATGCACCCTGTCACTAAACAAACATCTGCATGGGGAAGTGGAAGTAAATTTTCAAGTCCTCCCTTCTGATCCTAATATTTCCAATCCTGCTTTGAATTCAAACTTTAAAGCAAGTGGTGATTGGTGTTTGAGCCTCCCTTCCCTTGTCTAAGTTTGTTTTGGATTGGCATAGTACATGGCACTTTGCACATTTAGAACCCCCCACCCCCCCCAAAAAAAAAATAAAAAAAATAAAATAAATGTATTCCAGGTGTGATGAGCCATACCTCACTTTACCATTCAGTTCTAAAATCCAATTAGATGAGAGATGCTGATGTAGGCAGGAAAGACTTTCATGAATTTACTGTTGATATGCTACTTTTGTTAACTACTCTGGTTTTTTCTTTGTGTAGTTCTATGATCACTTCTTCGAATTTGGAATCAGGGAAAACATTCACACTTTGACTGCAATAAGGTCAAGGAATGGGATCAAACCAACTAGCACAGTTCGTATTCTTGCTTCTGAGTCTGATCTGTATGTAGCTATGATTGACGAGAAAGTTATTGCCAAGATTGGTTCAAGATATGAAGTTGGGAACATTATTCCCTCAACATTCCAGATTTCTACCTCTGGGGAGAGCTTCTGTGTGTGGGAGAAAAAACAGTGATGTGTTGCAGGTTGTCATTGAGATAACAATGATAGGCATAGGCAAAAGATATTTGGAAAAGGTACACCAACCAAAGTTGGTTTAAGAATAAGATCATTCACTTCACATTATGTTTAGGTCATAATACTGAAAGATGGTTGCTTAAAAGCTGTGATGCCGGGTGCAAATACAACTTATACATGTATTCTTAATGAAATAAAAGAGCTGGAATTAGTCTTTCAAATTTGAATAAAAGAAAATTCTTAGTCTGATACTTCTATATCACTTGATAATTGCTGGATCAGCAGTTTCGAATTGACTTGGCTGATGTTGTCCTTAAAACCATATTAATAACTTAACCAGACCAAAAAACCAGTACTTGGAGTTAGGTATATATATACTTTCTCTTAAGCCTGTGAATTCACTAAATTGCATTGGAAGCAGTGATTAGAGAAGTAATTTACATTCACACTAAATCTGGGAGTACATATCGAGGTTTCATATTCCACCCACAAAGATCTGGATAGACTACTAAAGAACTACTAGAAGGTGATAGATAAAGAGGGATATACCTGAAGTCATGGACCTCCCAAAAACAATTGGATGGTCTTGGGCTAGGGAAAAGCTTCGATCAAAACTCTGCTCTCCTTCTAGTCTCCTTCTAAGATTAGGTTGGAGGCAGATAAATACTTTAATGTTATTCGAAAGGCCAAATAGAAGAAAATGAACAGAATGAGCAATCAAACAATCAGTTAATGCAAGAATATACGTGATTCAGCAAGATGTCTATATCCACGGAAAGAAGATGACAGTTTCAATAACAATGGAGAAAGGGTCAAAAGCTTTCTACCTCAGCCTCTTTGTGTTTAAAAAGAATTCCCAGTAACCCTAATAACCCCCCTATCGCAACAATTTAAAGGAAAACAAATTTCCTTAGGGCTTGTTTGTTTGCTAGATAAAAGTGGGATAGACAAAAAGGGGTGAGAAAAGTTTATTATTTTTCCACAAAATACCAAGGATGTGTGTGTTTGGATACATGGGGTGGAAAACTTCGAGACAAACTCATTAAATGAGCTCACTGGGCACTCCTTGGGTACTGGTGACCCTGGAGAGGAGCCCGACACATAGATATATGGCAAGATACCTATAATTCAATCCCTATTCCATACTAACATCATTGAGGATTAAGCTTTAGCTCCCAATCAACCAGAGATTGATATATATACTTAATCTGTACCACAACCAAAACAAGGGATCTCACCCCTAAACAAGCATAAAAAGGCCTTCTTAGATTGCATATTATTACTTCAGAAAACTTTCCATGACATAGTGCCTACAAGGTTAAGGCTAGCAAAAGTGTTAGCAGAAATCCAAACAGTGTGTCCTATGCGTGGTGTGGCACTGGAGTCTCTTTAGCATGCTTGTTCATTAAAACAGTGTGGTCAGATCGGGTCGGCCTAGCATTTGACAGGTATAATGAACTGGATGGTTGATTAGCTCCTCAAATCTGATGTTTTCCACATGTCATCCTCTCACTCGTCGATAGTAATTTGGTTTATCATAACCCCCCATTCATTCAGGGTGAGGTTGCTCTGAATGAGTAGTCACAAGTCCACGGCTCGGGAAGGTTTACTTTACGCCACAGAAGAAACTAACTATAATAAAAAACTTAAAAGACTGCCCTTATCAGCTAATCTTGGTGTTCCGATGATGCACCAAGGGCTTGAGATAAATTCATAAAAGCAGGGGCTTTGCTTCAGGACTTGCATTTTAGAAAGAAACTAAATATAAGAAACCCTGGTATTGAGCAAGGATTGAGATATTGGTATGCTGATACCAATCTGATACTCATCTTGATTGGCTGGTATGACAGTATTAGCTTTGATCGGACAATTTTATCTTTACTTTTCATTAAAATTTTAATTTTTTTTTACGATTCTACCCTTGATCCAATACCGAACTCGATTCAAGATCTGCCAGGTATTGGATCGGCCTCGATTGATACAGATACGATCCGACCAAACAATACCAAAACCTCAATCTAGGGTTCTAAGTCTTTAGATAAAGGTTGTTTTTGGGAGTCAAGATCCTCTCCCCACGTAGGGAGAGGAGTTAACCTTCCCCTTACCTCTTTAAGCAACGTGTGTTTATTGATTGGTTAACGAGCAACTTTCTCTTCCAAATTACCACTTTAAAGGTCGGCGTTCTATATGGAGAAGCGTGGCCCCAACGCACGTACAAGGCCAATGAGAATGCCCGTTGGCATTATGGAGACGTTTTGCCCCTTTGTGTCTATCTAGGCGTGGGCGGTGGTACACCGTCCACTCCCTCCTCCATAGAGAACTTGTTCTATTTTTAATTTGTAAAATCACAAATGATGGTAGGACCCAAATCTTCTTCCACTTGATTCCTGATTCCATTTCGCTTCCCTTTTCCATGTCTGGCTTTCATGAAGCGTTTGCTTCTCTACTGAGCCCAACTGATAAAACTAGGTCCCAACGATAACCCTAAACTATTTAATTTACCTAATTAGTCTATTATGTAATCCAATTAGGGAAGGAATCACTTATACACGAAGAAGCTTGTCGAAATTCAAATTTGGAATCCTTATCGAACTGTTTGACAGACCAGGGTGAGTGGGATGGAAACTAAAGTTGTTTTAAGGAATGTTTTAAATTAAATCCTTTGCTTGTCATTCATGCATGAAGACTATACATGAAATCTTACAATTAAATTCTATTATATATAGATGTGTGATACATCCAAGATTCACAGACCAATCAACGGCTGCCACGTGTCACAAGGCGACCCGCCCCAGAACCAAGGAGAACGAATCGGGGGTCCCACCCGGGCGTGGCCAACACCCAGGTGCGGCCTCCCCCAGGCGCGACCTCACCCAGGCGCGGCCTGCACCCAGGCGTGGCCTCACCCAGGTGCAGCCTACACCTAGGTGCGGCCTGCATCTAGGCCCGGCCTGCACCCAGGCACGACCTCTCACCCAGGCAGGCATGCACCCAGGCGCGGCATCGTGGACGTTGACGTGACGTACACGGATACCGGGGCCACTCGTCTATGACCCAATCATGTCACTGCAGACTCATGTCACCACCAGGACTCTAGGCCACCGCTTAGAAGTCACGTCACCCAGACGGATTCAAGCACCAATAACGTTATCACCACACGCGGATATCTATCCAACAAGGATCTTGATGCCACCAGGACACTCCCTCCCGCGGGGAGATGGCCAATCAGGATAGAGCCCTGTTACCTAGGGCCTCTATCCACTCAACAGCACACTCGCCATCAAACTGGGACTCTCTACACAGCCATACACTACTATAAAAGGCAAGGTACACAACCCCATCAGAGGACATCAAAACTCATACTGAATAATTACTATTCATCTATTTGCTCAGGAGATCTAACTTTGGCATCAGAGAGCCCCAGGCCGGAACCACACCGGTTCTCTCTATTGACCCCTTGGTCCACTTACAGGTGACGGCACTCGCAGGACCGCTCGATGATTTCTTGATGCAACAGATTGGCGCCTTCTGTGGGAACGACGCTAGCCATTACAGCTACTAGCTCGCTTCCATATTCATTCGATGGCATGAAGGAAGACTACCACCACCAACAACGGAGGAAGGAATGGATCACCACCCCCAAAATGCTCTCGCCGCAGAGTCATTGACCAGGACCATGTCCCTCTGGAGGAAGAGATCCCCCTTAATGACCAGTTTGTGGTCGATGAGCCCAACAATGATGAGGCAGACGATGTGGTGGTGGAGGTGATACCTGACCCCAATGCTCCAGCCACTGTGGGTCAGATCAACGACCTGCAACGACAGATCCTTGATGAACAATGACTCTTTCGAGAATAGTTAACATGGCGTGCGATGTCTCACCGTTGAAGGACTTCGCCATCAGCAAGGGTGGAGTCCGTACCTCGACAAGAGCCGAACCCTAGGAGATCATCTCCTAGGGGCGTGAGATCAGAGAGACTTGCGCAACGGGCAACCCCTACTCCGCAGTGGGGGGAGCCTTCCCAGCATCCCAGGAGAACAAGAGACCTCTTGCCACGGTCAGAACGTGGGAGGATGCCAACACCCAGGGCGAGGGTGTCTAGCCCGCAGAGATCGGTCCGGGGGTCTGTGTTCGACGGATGACTTGAAGAAGGTCACATACCACGACGAAGCCAGACCTACAGAGAGGAAAGCCCCTCACCTTCACGACAGGGTTCATCACGGCGTGACCATTCACCATCCCGCCAACACTCAAGGTGGGAGGGGACATCCAGGAGAGAGCGTGAATGGGGTCGCAGCGAACGTCCAGCCAGGCGTGAGGGACAGACATGAGACGAGGAGCTCGATCGAAGACTCCGCGACCTGGATGAGAAGCTGGAAGGGCTGAAGAAACAGACCAAAGGTGAGACACATTCCATACCTGGACAACACCCATTCTCGATGGAGATCATGTCAGCTACGCTACCTTCCAGGCTCCGACTACCCACCTTTGAACTTTACAGTGGTACCACTGACCCTAATGACCACGTCAACTACTTTAATGGCATGATGACGTTGTATGGTGGGTCGAACGTGGTCTCCTGTCGAGCATTCCCTGTATCCCTCAAGGGAGCAGCCACATCATGGTTCTCCAGGCTACGACCAAGATCTATATACTCGTTCGCAGAGCTATACGAACAGTTCGTCACCCGCTTCCAAAGCAGTGTCAAGCAGAAAAAGACCACTGTCAATCTACTGAACGTGGTACAGAACCCTGGGGAATCTCTCAGGGAGTACGTTAGCAGGTTCACCAAGGAGTCCCTAGAGGTCCGAGACTTGGACGACCAAACATAGCATGTAGCCCTAGAGGAGGCATCAGGGATCTGGACCTAATCAAGGACCTGGCATGTCATGAGACCAGGACTATGAAAGAGCTCCTGGAGCGGTGCAACGAGTTTACAAATATGGCCGAGGTACTATAAGCTAGAACAAAAATAATCGAGGCTAAGCCGCAGGACAACAAGAGGTCAGGACCTGATGACTGCAAAGAGGGTAAGAGGTCGAGGACAGAGCGTCGATAAGAGAAGGGCGATCGCCCATCTAGGAGGACAGACAGTCGCCCAGAGAGAAGTGAGAGGGCAAGCACCCCTGAGTTCACACCACTAAACACCACCAGGTCCCAGATACTCATGCAGATCCAGGACCGTGACCTACTCCATTGGCCACGACCCATGCTAGCAGGACTAGAGAAGCAAAACCCTAACAAGTACTGTCTCTTCCACAAAGAGAATGGGCACAACACGGAGGAGTGCTATCAATTGAAGAGAGAGATAGAACAACTTGTAAGAGCAGGAAGCTTGAACAAGTATGTGAAGAGGAGACGTGACAATCGCTCAGGCCAAGGAGACAGAGGTCATGACGGAGACAGAGTGGAACCGAGACGAGAAGAAAGAAGAACAGATCGAGAGAGAGACCGCCCAGAAGAGCGGAGAGATGCAACAAAACCTAGTGGCACCAAGGGACCTCCTATCCTCACCATACTTGGAGGACCGGGGCAAGAGTTCACCAGAAAAGCTAAAGCTCATACCAGGTTCGTGGGAGTGACAGAGAAGCCAAGCAAGATAGCCAAGACTGAGGCGATGATCTCCTTCTCGGATGAAGACCTGGAAGGACTAAACTTCCCACATGAAGATGCCCTGGTAGTACAGGTGGAGGTAGCCAACCGGCCTGTACACAGGGTGCTGATAGACACAGGGGCGTCTGTTGACGTAATCTCTTTGGACGCCTATCGACAGTTCAGGTTTGGGGACGATCAGCTCAAACCAGAGCCCACTTACCTTCATGGATTCTCAGGTGCCACCGCCTCCATCAGAGGTACCATAGAACTACCCGTCACCTTCGGGGTAGTGACTATCATGGTGGATTTCATGGTAGTCAAGTCCGTGATGTCCTTCAATGGCTTCCTAGGGCGGCCATCTCTGACAGACCTTAGAGGAGTCATATCGCCACTTCACCTGAAGATGAAGTTCCCCACCGAGAATGGGGTAGGCGAAGTCCAAGGAGATCAGAAGAAAGCAAGGGAGTGCTACGCCACCTTCATGAAAAAGAACAATGGTAACACCCGTGGAATGGCACTCTTCCTAGAGAACATGGTCAGTGACCAGAGAGATGAACTGACAGAGAGAAGGGGAAGACCAGTGGAAGACCTCATCCCATGGCCCCTCAGCCGGGATGACCCCTCCAAGGTCGTTCAGGTCGGCTCGCTACTAAGCAAGGAACAGAAAGAAGGGCTTGGACACCTCCTCCAAGCGAAAATGGATGTCTTTACATGGTCGACCTCCGACATGCCGAGAATACCACGTTCCATAGCGGAGCATCGACTACATGTCGACCCAACCAGGAAGCCCATTCAACAGAAGCGGTGTAACTTTGCTCTCGACCGATAAGCAGCAATCAAGGAAGAGGTCGAGAAGTTAAGCCGATCAGGGTTCATTAGAAAGGAGAAGTTCCCAACTTGGCTCGCAAACGTGGTCATGGTACCAAAGCCAAGTGGGAAGTGGAGGATGTGTGTCGACTACACCGACCTGCACAAGGCATGCCCAAAGGATGAGTACCCACTGCCCAGGATCGACCTACTGATTGACGCCACCGCCGTCCATGAGATGCTGAGTTTCATGGATGCCTACTCCGGATACAACCAGATCCTCATGCATGAGGGTGATGAGTCCTACACCGCATTCCGGACGGACAAGGAGAACTACTGCTACAACGTCATGCCATTCGGGTTGAAGAATGCAGGGGCCACCTATCAGAGGATGGTCAACAAGATGTTCGAGGAGCAAATCGGGCGCAACATGGAGGTATATGTGGATGACATGCTCGTGAAAAGCATCCATGCCAACCAACACCTGATCGACTTAGAGGAAGCATTCATAATACTGAGGAGGAACCAGATGAAGCTAAATCTTGTAAAGTGCGCCTTCGGTGTAACATCAGGAAAATTCCTGGGGTTCATCGTCTCAGTACGTGGAATAGAAGCCAACCCATCCAAGATCAAGGTCATCCAAGAGATGGCACCTCCTCGGACAGTCAGGGAAGTGCAGAGGTTGAATGGAAGGGTCGCCGCCCTTTCCAGGTTCGTGTCACGATCAGGTGATAAGTGCTTACCATTCTTCAAAACATTGAAGAACCTCCGAAGCCCTAAAGATTTCACATGGACGGAAGAGTGCCAGAAGGCGTTTGAAGAATTGAAGGAGTATCTAGAGAGCCCACCACTACTTGGGCGACCAAAACCTAACGAAGAATTGTAGCTCTACCTGGCCGCCACCCCTGTCGCGGTCAGCGCAGTACTGCTGAAGGAAGAAGATAAAGTCCAGAGGCCTATCTACTACGTCAGCCATGTTCTGATCGATGCAGAGACCAGGTACACCAGGATCGAGAAGGTAGCCTATGCATTGGTAATTGCAGCTAGGAAGCTACGACCATACTTTCAAGCCCATACCATCACATTCCTCACAGACCTACCTCTGAAGAAGATACTCCACAAGCCAGACGTCTCCGGACGATTGATAGCATGGGCGGTGGAGTTAAGTGAGCATGACATCAGGTTCCAACCAAGGACAGCCATCAAAGGCCAGACCCTTGCAGATTTCATTGCAGAGTGTACCCTGCCTGAGATCGAACCAGAGATAGGGGAGCCCAAGGAGAAAGATCGCGAATCGTGGGACATGTTCATGGATGGGTCGAGTAACGCAGCAGGACGCGACGCTAGCCTGATATTAATCAGCCCCGAAGGATTCCGTATCCAATATGCTCTCCGATTCACCTTCCAAGCATCCAATAATGAAGTAGAATACGAAGAACTACTAGCTGGACTCCGGGTGGCCAGAGCCATCCAAGTCACACAGCTATCCACCCAAAGCGACTCCCAGCTTGTGGTGAATCAGGTGAATGGAGAGTACGAGGCGAAAGATGATAGGATGACATCATACCTAGCACGTGCTCAAGCATTGATCGAGGGTTTTGTGAAGTTCGAGATGGTTCGAGTTCCCAGGGATGAGAACGCCACCGCCGACGCCCTATCCAGGCTAGCTAATGAGGAACTCCAAAATTTGGCTAGCGCAGTCTATATTGAAATCTTGCATAAGCCAACGTATAAGGAAAAGCAGGTTAACGAAATCGAGGAGGGACCTAGCTGGATGGACCCTCTACTCAACTACCTCCAGACCAACGTCTTACCAGAAGACAAGGCCGAGGCAAGGAAGATCAGAATGAGAGTTGCAAAGTACACCATCCTAGACAGGGTACTGTACAAGCGGGGGGCAACAGCACCACTACTCCGGTGCCTAGGACCCAAGGGGGCAGAGTACGCCCTAGCCGAAGTCCATGAGGGGATATGTGGAAGCCATATAGGGGGATGAACCCTAGCCTACAAAATCCTTCGCCAGGGACTATACTGGTCACGAATGCAAGAGGAGGCCATCCAATATGCCAAGAAGTGCGAGCAATGTCAGTTGTTCGCCCCAGTACCCCATCTACCCGCCACCAAGCTGACATCAATCCTCAACCCCATACCTTTTACCTTGTGGGGACTGGACATCTTAGGCAACTTCATCGCAGCACCGGAAAACAGAAAGTACCTGGTCGTCGCGATTGACTACTTCACCAAGTAGGTCGAAGCTAAACCCTTAGCCAAGATAACAAAGACAGAGATGGAGAAGTTTGTCCACGATGACGTCATCTACAGATTTGGGGTACCACAGATCCTCGTCTCAGACAGCGACAAACAATTCAACAACCCCAAATTTCAAGCATTCTGTCACAGCTACAACATCGACTATCGGCCTGTATCGGAAGCATACCCATAGGCCAATGGTCAGGTGGAGGTCACCAACAGAACACTACTGGAAGGAGTCAAGAAAAGGCTAGAGGGAGCCAAAGAAAAATGGGTCGAAGAGCTACTAAGCGTCCTGTGGGCATACCGAACTACAGTACGGACACCCACAGGAGAGAGCCCATTCCACCTAGCATATGGTACTGAAGCATTGGCGCCAGTAGAGGTCTGCGCTATGTCCCATAGGGTTTTGCACTTCAACGAACGTACCTATATCGACGGACTACGGGCGAACCTAGACTTTATAGATGAGGTCCGTGAGAGAGCACTACTAAGAAACGTCGCCTACCAACAACGTACTGCCAAAAACTATAATGCCAGGGTCAAGGAAAGGCTATTCCACCAGGGAAATCTAGTCCTACGGAGGGCAAGTGCATCAGAGCCACAGAAGGCAGGGAAGCTGTCAGCCAACTGGGAAGGACTCTACATAGTCTCCAAGCAGATACGTCCAGGGACCTACCGCTTGAAGACTCCAGGGGGCAAGAAGGTAGACCGTACCTGGAACTCAGAACACCTGAAGAAGTATTACCAGTAGAAGCAAACAGCTCCATCAATAGTAGCATCAAGTAGTAGCAGTAGTGGTAGTAGCGATGCGATGAGCGATGAGACGACATCACTGTTTCAAGGGCAATTTGAAAATTTTCATTCAAAATAAAGAGGTGTTTCAGGAATACTTGTCTTCTTCTACCACTCAATCGAATCACTGCCACTACACCAAGGCGTTATGCCACCACGGATGTTTTATGCCTAAGGCAACATGCCACCACTAAGGCTTTATGCCTAAGGCAATATACCACTACTGAGGCTTTATGCCTAAGGCGTCATGCCACCACTGAGGCTCCATGCCTAAGGTAACATGCCACCATTGAGGCTCCATGCCTAAGGCGTCATGCCACCATTGAGGCTCCATGCCTAAGGCAACATGCCACCACCGAGGCTTCATGCCTATGGCAACATGCCACCACTGAGGCTCCATGCCTAAGGCGTCATGCCACCACTGAGGCTTTATGCCTAAGGCAACATGCCACCACTGAGGCTTCATGCCTAAGGCAATATACCACCACTGAGGCTTCATGCCTAAGGCGTCATGCCACTACTGAGGCTTCATGCCTAAGGCAACATACCACCACTGAGGCTTCATGCCTAAGGCGTCATGCCACCACTGAGGCTTCATGCCACCATCGAGGCTTTATGCCTAAGACGTTATGCCACCACTGGCGCTCTATGCCTAAGGCGTCATGCCACCACCGAGGATTTATGCCTAAGACGTCATGCCACCAATGAGGCTCCACGCCTAAGGCGTTAAGCCACCAAGGTCCGATGACCACCAAGGCGCAACGCCACTACCAAAATCCCATGACTATCAAGGATCATAGGGCATCAATACGCAAACAACCACCAAGAGACAATATAATCAAAGAAAAGCAACAGCGATCACATAGAGAAGTCACAATAGTTACAACTCAAGTTCAAAAAGAAAAAAGGTCAAGACGTCTACGAGATCGGTACGGCCGTAGGGTCAAGAGACCACAGAGGGGTGGGTCACCTCCGACCCAGCAGGAGACATCATGTCCACCTCAAGAAGACGCGTAGCAGCACCCCCCTCAGGCAGGGTAGCCTCCACCTTTGACACTGGAACGCTCTCCACCACCGCTACACCAGGAAGCGCCGTAGCAAACTCAGAGAACCCCAAGACAGAGAAGTCATAATCGGGGGTCACCTCTAGGACACAAGTGGCTAAGTCCTGGACCCCTCCCTCATAGGCAGGCTAAAGCTGCGCCTGATACAGCACCGAGAACGCTGAGGAGGCCTGGAACTCAGCCACAGCTCGCTCGCCTGCAGATGCCAGCTCCGCCTCATGTTTCCCCCTCAATGAATGAAGCTCCTCCTCCAAGGTAAGAACCCTAGCCGAGCTCTCGGCCGCACCAACATCGGTCACGCCAGCAGATGGACCACTCTGAGAAGCGGCCTTCCTCCGTAGATTACCACAGAGCAAACTGAAGTCCGAATGCATATCCACTACATAGACCGCCCAACCAGTCAGATGACATATATATTCAAATACAAACATGCCAATCAAGTACAAAAGACAGTGCTCTTACCAGGACTCAGCTTCCAGAGGGATAGGAAGGCCTCCGAGTCCAACTCCTGGACGTGGAACGGATCGCGACCCAGGCACAGCTTGAGGGAGTCAGCCTCAAAATTACTCAGCTTAAGCCCCTGATTGACCCTCTTGAGGTCAATGACTTCCCTAACAGTCCGTAGTGGGCATCGGGGGACCGTGGCAAAAAAGAAGCGATCCCTCCAATACTTCACGTTGCTAGAGATCCTCGTAAGAAGCTCCACAGAGGCATAGGGCCCCTTGAGCACGCGGTGAGCAAAGTGATAACATCCATGATTCCCTTTCTTCAACAGATAAAAGTAGGAGAATAGGGGAACAGTGGCGGCATGCCCCAGGCGGGCGAAAAAGACATAAAAACCTAAGATCACCCTCCAAGAATTGGGCAACACCTGCCCAGGGGTGAGGTGCCAATGCTCTAACACCAACTCGACAAAGCGAGGGATAGGAAGGCGAAGGCCCTGGAGAAAAAAGGAACGATAGAGACAAATCTCATCCGCACGGTGAGAGAAGGCATACTCTCCAGGTCCGAGAATACGCAACATGACCTCAGCGAGAATATGGAACTCCTCACGGAGGGAGACCAAGTCAGAAGGTGACAAGATGCTAGCAACATGGCCCAACCTATCAGCAGGGCCGGCGACTGAGGACGCTGCCCCAGAGGGCCTACGATCCCTACTGGGACCAGAGACACTAAAAGGTCTCACACCTCCATCAATAGCACTAGGAGAGGGTATAGAGGATGGAGTACCCATAGAAGAAGGCGATCCTGGGGAACGCTCCTCTAAAGATCCAACCCCGACTAAATCAGGGCCAAGGTCACTCAGAAATGACATGAATGACAAGAGAGGAATGGACTACTTACTCAAAAAAGTGATCTCCTAGAAGCTAGCAAGAAAAATGAAATGAAGGCCACCTGCAAAGTATAAACAGCAGATCCATCATGGACAAGAAGAAGAAAAGTGAAGAAGTATGAGGGTCCATCACACCCACGCCACGGCCACCATAGGCGCGCCCCAAGCGCCGCCCCACGCCCACAAGCACGGCCACCCAGGTGCGGCCTCACTCCCCACAGGCGCAGTGACCCAGCCATGGCCTGCACTCCCCATAGACGCTGCCACCCAGGCACGGCCTCACGCCCCACAAGAGCGGAGACCCAGGCGCGGCCACCCCAGGCCCTTCCATACCCGCAGGCGCGGCCTCACCTAGGCGCAGCCCTACAAAAAAAAAAAAAAAAAAAAGAAAAAAGAAAGAGAAGGGGTCGAACTTACCTCAGGGGGAAGGCGACCACAAAGGGAGGTAGGCACACGGCGACACGGCCACACCACGAGCACGATCAAGTGACAGAGACCACCAGAGGCAAGGCACTCAAGCCAAGCACCACTCAAGCCCTCCAAGCAAACAAGGCACCAAGTGAGCACAAAGCAAACACAAGGACCCAAAATCAAGCAAAATGGATACTAGTCTAGGTGACCCAAAGACAGGCACATGGTGGGCACCAAAAAGAGGACAAAAGACAAAAAGTGGAATGCAAAGGGAAAATTAAAGAAGAGCAAAATGGGAGACAAAAAGTAAGAAAGAGAAATGAGAAGTGAAAGAAGAGAAAGTGAAGGAAAAGAACATATATCTACAAAAAACAAAAGAAGAAAAAGTGTAGGAGGAAAGGTTTGAACCCCCAACCTCTCCTACCTCATTAATGGATTTACAGGCAAGCCCCGTAAAGAAAGTTTATTCGCAACGGACCCCTCACTATGTAAAGGCATCTACTCTCTTGGACATCCTATCTCAAGAGAGTAGGGGGCAAATGATACATCCAAGATTCATGAACCAATCAGCGGCCGCCACGTGTCATAGGGCGACCTGCCCCAGAACCAAGGAGAACGAACTGGGGGTCCCACCCGGGCGCGGCCAACACCCAGGTGCTGCCTGCACCAGGCGAGGCCTCACCCAGGCGTGGCCACCAAGCGCGACCACCAGGCGCGGCCTCCCCCAGGCGCGGCCTGCACCCAGGCATGACCTCTCACCCAGGCTGGCATACACCTAGGCGCGGCATCGTGGACGCGGACGTGACGTACATGAATACCGGGGCCACTCGTCTATGACCCAATCATGTCACTGTAGACTCATGTCACCACCAGGACTCTAGGCCACCGCTTAGAAGTCACGTCACCCAGACAGATTCAAGCACCAATAACGTTATCACCACACGCGGGTATCTATCCAACAAGGATCTTGATGCCACCAGGACACTCCCTCCCGTGGGGAGATGGCCAATCAAGATAGAGCCCCGTTACCCAGGGCCTCTATCCACTCAACGACACACTCGCCATCAAACTAGGACTCTCCACACCGCCATACACTATTATAAAAGGCAAGGTACACAACCCCATCAGGGGACATCAAAACTCATATTGAATAATCACTATTCATCTGTTTGCTCAGGAGATCTAACTTTGGCATCGAAGAGCCCTAGGGCGGAACCACACCGGTTCTCTCTATTGACCCCTTGGTCCACTTGCAGGTGACAGCACTCGCAGGACCGCTCGATGATTTCTTGACTCAATAATTTGCATGTCTCAGTATATTTACATAAAAATTTAGATGTCCTATTAAGTGCATGTTGTATTCTTGCAAGCATATGAGTTTATGCTTTAATTCCTTTCTCTGACTTGTTTATGGATTATTAGAGATGTATTGCTGAATTTATGATTATGCATTGAGCTTTCATGAATGGTATTGAAATAGAGTAGGCGCCATAGTCAGCTTGAAAGTGAAGGGCATGATGCGTCATAGTATGGGATTCGGGAGCATTGTGCACTTTATACTATGCCATGTAGGCATGCACACGGCTAGGTAAAATCATAACCCTATGATACGACCCTTACCAACAGGGATTTAGGTGTTGGTAGTCATAGCTCTCTATTGTCTGCGGAGTATGAAGGGCTGTTGAGTTGTGAGAGCACCATGGTAGGGTTGGCTATGGTTGTCGGGGTCTGCCAGATGGATGGTTTACAGTCCATCACCTCAGCAGGCTCCATGTAACAATTGAGGTTGCATCGCGGCGATAATAGAAAGTGACCCAAAATATTTCCCGAGTTGTTACAGTAGCATAAGACCTAATGACTTAGACTTGATGTTAAGCAGATTAAGAGATAGAATTGAATCTCATGCATATAGGATCACATGTTGATGTGTATGTTTGTGTGGTTTATTTTCACTCATTGGGCTCAGTAGAACTCAACCCCGTGGAATTTCCACTTTTCTAGATAATCTTGCAGGTGAACATAACTCTGGGGGGGATCCTATCGGACCAGGAGCTATTGGTGACTATGACTATACGGATTTGGACCCCGATGAGCATGATCCTTCTTGTGTGTGTTTTTATTGCATGCCCTTGTGATGCAGCATGATGGATCAGCCTTCTCTTTTGTTGTATTTATGTGGTTACTTTTGTGTAGATAAACCTTATTGTAGTTTGGGATGTAAAGTGTAACTGTCGGACCGTGTGTATATAAGTTATACTTATCACTTAGAACTCTGATATAAACTTGTTAATATATTGTTGTATTCGCTTTTCGCTGCAATCGATTCCTGTATTGTGATGGTTGGCGAGTTGGAGTACTGCGAGAGTGATCTTGGTGGTTATTGGGGTGTTGGTTGATATCCGGTCACATTAGTCCTCCTAGGCGGGGTGTGACACGTTCTCTGTCCAGAAGTATGACGCCTACACCAACGGGATCAATAGGAGTAAGAGTGTCAACCGGTGCAGTTCTAGTTATTCGGTTCAGTTGTGGTGCGGTTTACATTTTGATAAGGTGAAATCAAAATCGAACCGAATAGTAATCAGCCAAAATCAGAATCGTTTTGCATACGATTTGGTTTTACTAGTTTCTATTCGGTTTTTGTTATCTGATTGACAACTGGTTTAAGTGCAATATGGGTAGTGTCAGTTTCGGAAAACAGTAATGAAGTCACCTCAGTTTTCAAAGCCTTTATATTCCTGTGTTTCCCTATTCTCTTCTCGTCTACCTCTTTCATCATATTTCCCATGTCTATGTGATAAATAAATAAATAAATAAAAAATCTCATCTTCACCCGTCCTTTTCCTTTTCTATTCTTTGTTTTTCTAATTTTTTTCTTCTCCACTCTCACATGATAAATAAACTATTTCTTATATTAGCAAGTAGGGATTTGTTAATCCATTTTAACAGCATCCATCATTTTCAATTCGTATTTGAACAAATATAATGCATAGTTAACCCAAGACATTTTATTTATTTTATGTTTCAAGTATGATGTAATAATTATTGTTTATTAAATAATTATTATGTTATTAATTAATCCAATTGATGCATGGGTTACCATTTGAGTAAGAGGTACTGGTTTCTGTTCGATTTTGCAGTGCAAACTAAAACCAAACTGGAAAGAAAACATATAAAACCAAAATCGAATCATTTTGCTACGGTGTTGTTCGGTTCGATCGTAAACATTCAGTTCTGGTTTAGATATTCGGTTTCGGTTTAATTTTGACACCCTTAAATGGGAGCATGTCTTACCCAAAAAAAAAATAAAAAAGGGAGCATGTGGAAGCATTTGTCTAAGCAGCATTTCTGTCTTTCATAGGGTGGGGAGGTCATTTTGCCTCTCTCTGTGTTTGGGCACGGGGCACACTATCAGGCAGAGGTTCCCCCCCCCCTAAAAACTAACAGTTTAGAGGAAAAAAATTTACCGATTAAATATTAGACACATGTCGCTTAAAGAGACAATGAGGAGGGTAACTCCTCTCCCTACATGGGGAGAGGATCCACACTCATTTTTTGGTAGCCTACTCCAATTCCAAAACTCCCATTGCAAACTATAGGGTAATTTTTCCTGGCATGTTCCGGATCTAACTTATACTATTTTTTCATATCACAAATTAAAGATAATGTCTTGTTTGGGCGTTGAGCAAATTTGACAGGGAATTTTCAATTTTCTAAAAAATTTATTTAGAAAGTTGACCGACTTGATTTAATTAGCGAGGCGCTAGTTAGATAGACAGACAAACTAGTCAAAGGGTTTCGTACCGGAAGATCGTAATTGGAAAGCAAGCTGGATCTTGGTAAGAAAGGACCAAAAAGTGGGAGAGATTGGACGTTCGTTCTATCTATAAATAGTCTCTGCTGCTCCATATGTAAGCGATTGAGTCAGCTTTCCTGTCTTTATCCGAGTTATCATCTATACCGTCGGCTACCGTAGGAACTGTGGACGGAACCATTACCTGATTACCCATGGATCTCCCCCCCCCCCCTTACTTTTATGAAAAGACATCTTATCTTTGCCCTTTATCGTGAGAGGAGAGAAGAACACAAGAAAATTTTAGCATACGTAAAATGGTCGGACAATGAACTCATTCCTAATTTTTTTTTTGTTTGAAAAAAAGATCTTTGGCTGGTCATGTGGCTTCTGCACCAACATAGGGTCAATGAGAGTATATGCACAAACATTAATATGAATGAGATTTTTTATTTTAGTTGGTAGGAATTTTTTGTGTGCACTTGTATATGGGTATAGGGGCATGTGATCAAACAAAAAAAAAATTTCTTCTTTTTTTTTCTTTTGAGAGAGGATTCCCTAAAAGGCAACATGACTTGTGCCATCGCAGAGGCCAATGTAAGTGTCAGCAAAAACATCAACAAGAGATCATTGTATGATTACGCAAGACACTTGCATTAGTACTTGACCAGTAAGACCATGTGCAAGAGCATTTAATTGAATGAGATTTTTTAATTCATTCGGAGTTGAATAGTCATTTCGTGTGGTTCTACTTCTAGATTTGGAGGATCCTCGTGACCGTTAGCGTTATTTTTCCTTTTATATCATGTTTTGCTTTACAAAACTAACATGTTTCAATCAACAAAATGCACAAAATTAGGATTTGGTTTACAAAATTAGCCGAAATAGTGTCTTCCCCTCCCTCACCTACATTTTTTTTACATTTTTACCACCACCTCCTTCTCCCCTCCCCTGCAACCCCGCCCCGGTTCTTTCTTTAGCCCCACCCCTACCATGTTCTTCCTCATGTCATCTGTTGCAACATTCAGTTCCCAATCTCGCAACCCCTCATCTCCCAACACCTCTCCAACTCAACCTGTACATTTATCCTTTGTTTGTTTGTCATCTCTTCTTCTCCATCAACTCCTCCCTGTTGCTTGAAAAATTAGGTTCCACTACGTCAATAACTTCTAACCCATCCTTCAAATTATAGAAGAAAAATTCGATCGAAACCTGTTGAAACCATCGAGTTAACTCGGTTTCGTAGGTTTTTTAGACGAGTTGAAGGGGGATTTTATAAAATCCCTGGATTTGACCGGTCGATGGTTTCGATTGATTCTGACCATATTTCGGTGGTTTCGACACATATGCCCATCGAAACTAAGGGAAACTTGGTTCGAAACTAGGACAGACATGTATTTATGCCAGCCAGAAACCAGGACAGACAGTTAGTTATGTCTAATATCATTTGTATTACTTAAGATATTATTCATAAATAAGCAAATATCCCCTATTTGAATCGAATAAAAATAGATAAAAAATCAAATTCCAAAAGGAAAAAAAAGTCAACCCCCCCCCCCCAGTTCAAGAACAAACACTGGATTTTCGACGGTAGGTGCAATTTTCAACTTTCTAATGCTGGGGTTTTTCTCAAATCTATAAATTCCATAAATCTTAATTTGGTAAAACATAGCTAAAAACCAAAAGTGCAGTAAAATATTCATTTGTTTTGATGTCCAAAAAAATATTTTCATTCAGAGCAATTTTGACAGTATTCACGCACACCAAATTAAGTTTGACAAGTACATAATTCCTTCGATATAAATCAGATTTAAGCAATCTTGGACTTGTTGGAAAGCTATCAAAACAAAGCTTTCTAACAAATCTAAGATTGCTTAAATCTCATTTATATTGAAGGAGTTATGTTCCAGTCAAACCTTATTCGATACCATGTCCAAGAACAATATACAGTATCAAACTTGGATCAAAACCACAAGTAATATTTTTAGTGTTCTCTATGTGAAACTAATGCATGAATTGGGTTTAAAATGTCAAAAATAGATAGCACAACTAGAATCAGGGCAAAAAACATAACTTCTGGGCCTCGAAACCAAGGTTCAAGTTAGCCTGGAGAAAGTCCCAGGTTTCGACCGAGATATGGTCGAAACCGAGACAAACTCGATTTATGGCTGGTCGAAACCTAGTTGAAATCCGAGTTTTAGAACCTTGCTTCAAACTCAAGAACTGAGCTTGATTGCGGAGATAATCATGAGCGAGAGAATCCCCATAGGTGGGTAAAATGAAATCCATATTTTGTACTCCTTGCTGGCGGTTGTGACCTACGGTTCCCAATAAGGAGCAGTAACCCTAAATATCATCGGCAATGAGAATGGCCATGAAGAAGCTGGTGAAAAGGGAGTGAACTGCAGATGCAGATCTGAAATGAGTGTTGGTTAGAGAGGGTCAATCCATCAATATAGTTGGGCATTGTAGAAGCTTTTATACGTTTCTTATTTAATTTTCTGTATTAAGGTGTTTTTGGATGCTCTTCGCTTCTCACTAGAGCTGGGTATTGGAGAAGATGAAGGTCCCTCCAGAAGCAGAGGATGCCCTAGGGGTGCAAGTTTGGCCCTGTAGGCCCGAACCTGCCTTGGCCCGCCCTGAGCCCGAACAGGGCTGGGCTGAGATATTTGGCCCTGAGGGCGGGTCAGGGCTGGAAATTTCTGGCCCTAAGTCAAGGTCGGGTCGGGTTAGGGTTGAGGTCTAGGGCTAAGCTTGGCCCGGCCCAGCCCGACCCTGATTTAAGTTATACTATAAAATATAAATTGAAATAATATATACATTATAAACTTTAAACGTCACCCACATTTTTTTTATATAATATATTATATATGAAGACAATAAGTGATATAATCTATTTTATTATAGTGTTATTTTATGTAAAATTGATAATGTTCTCCCCAGCCCATTCCAGCCCATGCATTTCTTTCCTCCTCCCCATGATCTGGGCCAATCAGGGTCAGCCCGACCTGACCCTGAGGGCGGGTGAGCGGGTCGGGGTTGGATTTTTTTGGCCCTGAGTCAGGGTTGGGTCAGGTCGGGCCTGGGCGCAGCTATAGGGACTTAGGGTTGGGCTAGGGTTCTATAAAGCCCGGCCCAACCCGACCCTGTTGCAGCCCTAGATGCCCCAGTGATGAGCCTTGAAACTTGTGGAAGCTGACAGTTTTCTATTTGAGTTTCCATCTCATTTTGGGACTATTGCTCTTACATCCGCGCCCGGATTTGCTATTTAATTATAATTTCTCTCTCTTATGACGTGTAGATTCTGCTGCCGTGTACGTTGGTGAGCAATTTTCACTTATGGTCAAACCTAGCCACAAGATTATTGATCAGTTCACAGGCCTGCCTGTGGAAGAGAGGTTCCTCAACCGGCAGTGAGGGAGATTTATTGACGGTGATTTCGTTAACCATCTTTCTAGCACGAGTCCCTGGAGTGAAGAGTACCGGAAGGCGTTTCCTGTGTCCCCGCACAAAATTTTTGGTGTTTGTATTGCAGTGTGGATAGGGGGCATTTCATTCTTCTTTCTTTCTCTTTTTTTCTTTTATATTACAGGTTTGGTTTTAACGTTATCCACGCAAATAAATGAATTGCAGTGCCTCAATTCCAACTTCGACCTGTCTATTAATTACTATCCAGCTCCAAACACATCTCCCCCATCAATCCAGATCTGGTTCCATCATTGAAGTTGAATCAACAAAAGGAAGAGAGAGAGGGACTGATAAAAGCATGAACAGAAAATGCAAATAATAAGTTAAACTTACCTTCGCCGGAGGGTGGCTAGGCTAGGGGAACTCCGCCGGAGAAGGGTTGGTCTTCTACAACTTCGCCGGAACTGAAGAAATTCTAAACTTCCATATCACTTTATTGACTTTAGGTGTATTTATAATACAAGGAATAGAAGCTACTAGAGCTTTAGATAGACAATGACATTATGTGTAACTAACTAGAATACATAGCACACTCTACATGATGACACACAAGATCACTTCTCCTTTACACGCCCCCTCAAGCGCAGCGGGTCAAAGACGGCAAGCTTGGCTTGAAGAAACAAAAATCTCGTACGACTCAAACCCTTGGTGAGTATATCAGCTGTTTGATCAATAGTGGAGACGTAGCAAACCTGTAACCGCTTTGAAGCCACAAGATCCCGCATAAAATGAAAGTCGATCTCTATATGTTTAGTGCCGGAATGAAACACCGGGTGAGTATATCATCCACGTAAATGAAAAAATATAGCACGACATTGTGGGAGCGATAAACAAATAGGGAAGTATCCATACGAGAATCCACAAATCCATGAGAGACAATGAACGAGCTCAACTTTGTGTACCATGCTCGTGGGGCCTGTTTGAGACCATAAAGGGATTTCCATAAGTGGCAAACATAATCCGAATAGAATGTCTGGTGGTTGAGACATAAACACAGTCTCATTCAAGTCGCCATGTAAAAAGGCGTTTGTGACATCCAATTGCCGAATCGGCCAATCTAAAGAAATGGCAAGGGACAAGACAATCCATATCATCGTGGGCTTTACCACCGGACTGTAGGTTTCCTCAAAATCAAATCCCGGACGTTGATGAAACCCCTTTGCGATCAGACGAGCCTTATATCGATTAATCGACCCATCAGGATTACGTTTGACCCGAAAGACCCATTTGCAACCCATTATATTCTTAGCTATAGTAGCGGGTACAAGCACCCAGGTGCCATGTTTAATTAAGGCATTAAATTCATCCTGCATAGCCACACGCCAATGCAATAAACGCGCAGCCTGAGAGTAACATGTCAAAACAATGGAATCGGTTGGCGTGGTAGCATGGAGATTGAGTCTCGCAGGCTTGGGCTTAAGGGACCCAGTTTGTGATCTGGTAATCATATGGGCAAGCCCATTGGGGACACTAACAGTCATGCCATGAGGATCAGGCCTATCAAGAGATGTAGGCCCATATGGGGCATTATCAACATAAGCAGGCCCATATGGGGCATCACCGAAGTAAGTAGGCCTATGTGGGGCAGTGGCAACATCAGCGTGCCCATGTGGGGCATTATCGACAGCAGTAGGCCCATGGGGGCTTCGAGAAGCAAGCATATCTGAACCAATATCGTGGCCACGTGGGCTGCTTGCAGCAGCATGTATCCCACCGACAAGGAAAGGCACAACTAACACAGGTGGAGTATGACTAGACCTGGGAGATGCAGGAGGAATAGAAGAAGAACAAGGAAGTAAAGAAGGAACAGAAGAAGGAAACCAAGAAGAAAATGGATGAGATGGAGAACTAGAGGAGTGCAGCGATGAGTAAGGGAATGTATTTTCATCAAAAATCACATGCCTGGAGATGTAGATCTGCCTTGTGGAAGGATCATAACAGTGATAGCTCTTATGAGTAAGGGAGTACCCCCAGGAAGACACAAGGCCAGGACCTAGGCTGAAGCTTGTGCTTGGCATAAGGCCTAAGCCATGGATGGCACAAGCAACCGAACACATGTAGCATGGCATAGTCTGGAACAAAATGGAAGAGAGCTTGGAATGGGGAGATGTTACCCAGAAGAGACAGAGGAATCCGATTTATTAGATAGATTGCAATTTGGAAGGCTGCAGACCAAAACAAATCAGGTAAGTTTGCTTGAAAAAGAAGAGCAAGGCCAGATTCGACTATATGGCAGTGCTTTCTCTCTGCCACCCCATTTTGCTCCTGAGTATGAGGGCATGAAAAATGATGAGAGATGCTGCTGGTAGCCAATAATTGTTTGAGTTTGAGAAACTCCACACCCCCATCTAACTGAAAGGATTTGTTAGAGCAACCAAAGTAGTTCTCAACTAATGATTTGAAACGAATGAATACAGTAAGAACATCCAATTTATTTTTAAGTGGATACAACCAACAGTACTTACTAAAATCATCAATGAAAACTAAGTAATAACGAAAGCCATCAAAGGATGAAACAGGTGCTGGACCCCAAAGGTCACTGTGAATGAGTCCTAGAGGAGCTGTACTAACAGAAGAAGATGCAACAAATGGCAATCTATGACTATGTGAACAATGACAGCCGGTATGGTGGAGAGTACACTACGAACCCGAGACAAAGATGGGTGACCGAGGCGGCGATGCCAATCTGTTATTGATGGAGTAGCAGTAGTGTATGCGGTCGAACAAGACGTAGTAAGAGGAAGAAGATACAGGCCATTCTCACTCTGGCCTTGACATAGGATCTGGTACGTCCGAGTGTCCTTGATCGAAAAGGAAGAAGAACAAAAATCAAACTAGACATTATTATCAGATGCAAAATGTGAGATGGACAAAAGGTTGCAATGAATGGCAAGAACACACAAAATAGTAGATAAAAGAAATTGATGACCAGCGGAGAGCAAAGTAGCAGAACCAACAGAGGAAATGTGTAAGGAACTACCATTACCTACAACCACATGTTCTGAGCCAGAGTATGGCTCACACAGGGCAAGATTTGATAAATCTACTATGATGTGGTTATTAGAACAACTATCAATAATCTATCGGCCAGGGCGAGAAAAGAAAGAAGAAATAGCAGAAGCACAAAAGGAATTAGCCAAGAAGGTGAGATTGAAACGCTGAGGGCACTGAGATGCAATGCGCCCCTTCAGACGATAAATTTGACAAGAATCACGTGGTGAGTTCATGAAGGATGGAGAAGCATTCGGCTGACCAGGGGGAGAAGACGGTTGACTAGAATAGCCAGAATTTCCACCACCACCACGGAAGCCAGAACTAGAGGAGCCACCACCACTACGATACCCAGAACCAGAAGAATGATCAGGATTCTGAGAGTAGCGACGATCAGAATTCTATGAATACCTACGATCAAAATACTGATATCTTCATGATTCCAGTTTAAAGATCGCCGATAGTTGCCATTCCGTGAACAGGAAGAGCGAGATCGATCAGAGCCTCAAGTAGCAGAGACATTGGCCGTCAAGATTCCACTCACAGTAGCAGTGGAAGATGACGACAGATACAATTCTTGACTTAACAGCAAACCAGAATGATCCAGAAAAGGAGATCGGCTCAGCTCAGATGCGAATCGATGTCGCAAAGTCCTGGTAGTCATCACCAAGGCCACGAAGAATAGCCAAGAAAGATCCTCATCAGGAACGGGATTGTCAATGGCAGTGAGAGCATTAGCCATCGATCGCACAGCAAGCAAGAACTCAACAACAGACGAAGATCCTTTCTGCACACAAAGAAGTCGATCTTTAAGATCCATAACCCTAGATCGAGAACTTGGGGTAAAGACGCGATTCAAAGTAATCCAGGCATCGAGAGATGTCCTGGCGCAGATCACATGCGGCAAAGTTTCCTCAGAAAGAGAGGAAATTAACCAGTTGAGGATCAACTGATCTTGACGCTCCCACAAAGCAGAGAGAGCAGGATCCGAAGGTTGGGGAAAACTCCCATCGACGTAGCCAAGTAAGTCATGGTCTCGTAGCAAAGGCAAGAACTGAGCTCGCCACAGAAGGAAGTTCGTGGAGGAGAGTTTAAGTGGTAGGGAAGGGTGGATATTCAGAGAAATCAAAGAAGAAGATGAGGAGGCAGAGGCGGTAGTAGAAGGCGAACAGTGAGATCGGAAGCCATTAAAGCACAAGGAAAGAAACTCGTAAGAGTAAAAAGAAGCTCTGTATACCATGAAGAAATTCTAAACTTCCAAATCACTTTATTGACTTTAGGTGTATTTATAATACAAGTAACAGAAGCTGCTAGAGCTTTAGATAGACAATGACGTGATGTGTAATTAACTAGAATACATAGCATACTATACACGATGACACACAGGATCACTTCTCCTTTACAGGAACTGCTTTATAACAAAACCCTAACTCGTTGAAGGTGTTTTCACGTTTGGAGGAGAAGAATGGGAATAAAGGGTAAAGTGGGACTTAAAATAAGTCACTAAACTATAAGGGTAAAATGATATTTTTACTTGAAAACTAACAAGTCACTAACACCATGAGCCATCAGGGATTTATACGAAAAATATGAAACTAGGGGGTGTTCTATTATTGTTACAAACACCAGGGGTGCATGTAATTTGCTCATAAATTTATGAACGCCCTTATCAGCTAATCTTGGTGTTCTGATGATGCACCAAGTGACTTTAGATAAATTCATAAAAGCAGGGGCTTTGCCTCAAGACCTGCATTTTTTAAAGAAACTAAATATAAGAAACCCTGGTACTGAGCAAGGATTGAGATATCGATATATCGATACCAATCTGATATCGATCTGGATTAGCTGGTATCAGCCTGGATCGGACAATTTTATCTTTACTTTTCATTAAAATTTGAGTTTTTGACAATTCTACCCCTGATTCGATACCAATTTTTGATTCATGATCAGTCCGGTATTGGATCGGCCTTGACCAATACTGATATGATCCGACCAATCCAACACTGATACCTCAATCCATGGTTTTGAATCTTTAAACCGAGCTTGTTTTGGGGAGTCCAGATCCTCTCCCCATGTAGGGAGAGGAGTTACCTTTTCCTTTACCTCTTTAAGCAACATGTGTTTGATTGTTAACAAGAAACTTTCATTTTCAAATCACCTTTGTGTTTTTTAAGGGTTGGTCGGCGTTCTCTATGAGAAGCGGTGCATGCACAAGGCCAATGAGAACGTACGTTTTGGCATTATGGAGGCATTTTGCTCCCCTTTGTGTCTGGACGTGGGTGGCGATACACTGTACGCTCTCTCTCATAAAGAATTTTTATTTTTTAAATGCCATAAATAGTAAGACCCACATCTTCTTCCACTTGAATCCATTCCGCTTTCCTTATCCAACTTTCTCATGCTGCACCACCGTGTCTTTTTCCTTTTCCATGTCTAGCTTTCATGAAGCGTTTGCTTCTCTGCTGAGCCCAACTAGTCCCTCAGAGTCCTGGTCATCGTTGACGAAGAAGCCATGGCTACAGCTAAGGCTTACGGAACTGGTCAATCAGTAGAGCTTTCTCCCCCACTATTTAATTATACGTTTCCCTTTTCTTTTCTTTTCTTCGGTAATTTCAAATTGTAAAAATTAATTAGAGCTTGAATTTCCCAATTAAACCCTAAATCGCACATATTGGGTTCTCCTCCAGCCGTGGTGTGAGTTGGAGGATACAACCCAACAAAAATAGGAGGGTTTTGGTCATTTCATAGGGAAGGCCCCCTAGCCCTATGAAATGATGCCTCCCCTATGAAATGACCAAATCCCCCCTGTTTTTGTTGGGTTGGATTCTCCAGCTGTTGGGTTGGATTCTCCAGCTCATGCCACGGTCGGAGGAGAGCCAAGTCCGAATCGCACTCTTTAGTCATCACACTTCACTCCTCAATGAAGGAATCAGGAATGAAAAAGCAAAGCAACCGAACGAGGCAATCAAGAAAGGAAAAGGAGAAACCTACTTCCAAGATTGAGATCAGCAACAAGAAGG